>NW_027466986.1:2285000-2730000 GCF_046128005.1 Genypterus blacodes
TGTAATTTTTTGAAATCTTTAGAATTTGTCCACATAAAGAGTTTCTTCCTAAGAAATAGGATACTCATAGTGCTAGGAAGAAAACAATTTTGTAGTAATGGATTGATTTCACTTCAGAAATGTAATGTACAAATATTTACAACCTTGACTCAGTTCAAATCATCATCTCTGATGTCTCTGAATTGTTTTTATTTGTTGGTGAGCTTATCGATCCCCTTTAACTTACCTGGGGTGAAAATATGCTTTAACAAGTACATTATCTCAGATTGTTCTGTAACACTGATGGACATGGGGCGCACTAAGTGCAGCAGGTATCACAGCCCCTGGTTTTCTTGTGCAAACGGTAGGTAGCAAGTTGGGAGATGTTCAGCTAGGTCCTTCGCTTATGGCTGTACAGTCTAAAATAAAGAATGTTCTTGCTATTTCAGGATGATGATGAAGACAGTGTGTTGCACAACCTTGCTGTACAAAGGATGAAAATGTACAACATCAAGACTAAATCATCAGGGTCCCGAAGAAATGGGTATTGTGGTAAACGGCATGAAAGTGCTGACTCTGGGTAACTATCCAAGCCTTGCTCCTTGCTTATCCCGTGAGCTCAGGTAAATGTTTGAAGAATTCTAGATACTCATTTGCACTTGTGTCTTTATGTACATATTGTCGCACAAATAAATGTGTCCATTCTCTTCTTGGAATGCATGCTTGATGTTGATCCACCAAGTAAACTGTGACACCAAGAAGGCATGTTACTGTAAGTACATGAGAGAAAGTAGTAGAAAACTATGGCAAAAAAGTGACATTCAATATTATTCAAGATAGAAGTGCCTTCATACCAATTATTACTTCAAGTTAAACAATACATTTTGGTACAGATAAATAAGAAATGAATTGTGTTAAAGCAACAATAACCTTAAATATGGGTTGATATAATTTATTTTATCAAGTGAATTTTATAAAGATAAATAAAAGTAAGTAAATATCAATGTAAAATAAAAAACCCGAATGATTAGTAATTCTAAATTAATTTAGCTAAAATACTGTAAATAATGATAATGAATAATAATATATAATAATGTAAATAAATGTGCCTTGTAGGCAGCAGTAGCTCAGTCCAAAGGGGACTTAGCTGGGAACCGGAGGGTTGACGGTTCGAGTCCCTGTGTGGACCAAGAAAGTGGACTGGCAGCTGGAGAGTTGCCAGTTTACCTCCAGGGCACTGCGGAGGTGCCCGCCAGCAAGGCACCGAACCCCCAACTGCTCCTGGGGCACCGTAGAATGGCTGCCCTGTACCCCCTCTGTAATGCATGTGTTTGTGTGTGTGATATGTACTGTAAGAGTGGGAGCCGGATGATAAACATTGTAAATTGCATGTGATCTGACCAGAATAAAGTAACTTATCTTATCTTGTGAAATTGATTTGGAATGATTCAATATAATTTAAGCTATATATCTCATCATTTAGCATGCCTTTACTAATCACAACATATCTTAACTGTTGCTTTTCATGTACTTCATTTTGTTTGTTCAAATTTAGACAATGTGTTCAATACTTTCTAATCTAAATTGGAGCACATCTCTAAATCTATTTAATTATATTACATGCCACTTTGTTGCCTTAATTCTTTTAAGTAACTATTGGTCACCGTTTTTACGGTGTACTGGTTGCTTCCGTGCTCAAACTGTTCAGATTGTGGCCGACCCCTCGCACAATTTATTTCACTTTCAAATATATTTTTCTAACATTTGGTTTTCTAGAAATCAACAAGGATAATCTTTGAGTCACGAAAAATGCATTGAAAGCACATAACATTTGAATTCTCTTTGTCAGGTAGTAGAACCTTTTATACATACCTCAAGACTATGGCACGTAACAACGAGTAGTTAACACAGCGTTCTAACGTGGGTAGATCTGGAGACAGATGCTACCGGAATGAACCCCAAAATCAAAATCAAAATCACGTAGCTGCATTGAAAACACACAACATTCATGGGAACTTCCTTTAATGGAATGAACCTTAAATGTCTAACACATAGCTGCATGCAGAACGCACAACATAAGTGGGAACTTTAACGGAAAGAACCTCGAATTATCTGTTAGTCTGCCTTAAATACAGACTGAACAGGAGGTCATAAAATTACTATTCATCTGATGAGATTGTGTCCTGCTGAGTGTGAACAGATGCTTTCTGTCCTGAGTGTTCTTGAAATGTTTCACCTGGTGTCCTGGCTGCAGACATTTTACACAACCACAATACAGTACAAGCTACAGATACTCCCCAATCTGTGCTTCAAAATCTGCGCTGTGATGTTGTTGTTGAACACAAAACTTTTGTTGGGAAAGTATAGGATAGGGATATTGAGGATAATCAGAGTCCCAGAATCGCTTGCAAAGAAAATTAATTTATTCATATTCAACATGAACATTCAACTGAACATGACTACACAGAACTGTGTGTGCATGTTAGGTGTGGCCATGCTGTGTGGGTGTCTTAGCTGTCCCCTCTCCGCCCGCCCGGTTTCTTCCATTTTTCCTGATACTTTAAGGTTTTCTCTGAAGTTTTTCCTTGTCTTCCTAGAGAGCTTTGGGCTGGGTTGGGAATTTTCCTGATGTTGTGGGTCTGTAAAGCCCTTTGAGACATTGTATGTGATACTGGGGTATACAAATAATATTGACTTGTTTTGAATGCATTGCAACAATATGGAATAGTAAATTTATGTAAATCTCAGTTAGGTCTTGTGGTTTCAGGGGACTTTCAATCAAGGAGAAATCGAGAGCTTCAGGTTTAAAACTCAAAGGTACTATAACAATCCTGCTCCAATAGAATAGAGAAACTATTTTTTTCTAGTCAAGCATTGCAAACATGGCAGAGTGTGGAGAATGAAATTAAAGCAACGTCCATCGAGCTCAATTTGCCTGTCGAGTTTGAAACGGCTGACACCCAAAATTACAGTCTTCACACTTACTAGTTTTCTTCATTGGCTTTGTTCAAGCTACTTACCCTCATGCAGCAGCTTCTTGGCGTGGGAGGGCTCTTTGCCCTGCGGCTGGAAGAAGGCGTAGATGCACTTCCTGACCAGGTCCTCCCAGCCAGGCCGGCCTGTAGCTCGCAAAGCACTCGTTTCTATGGAAATGATCTTCCCTAGAGGAGAGGATTGCACAGCAATGATTCCACACATGTATGCATGTGCACACAATACAAAGATCAGTCTACACACTTCATGTAAAAAAAGCACAACCTTAATTGTGCTTGCCTCCTGAGTTGTAGAGAGTAAATTTTCCATTGAAAATAAATGTGAAAATCTGTTTTTTTTACACCAGTTGGACAAAAATGAGCAATATATTGTCGGTAAAAGTGATGACCCATTCTTGTATATACCAAAACATGCTCATGAATTGATCAAATTTACAAACCTTCCATGTTTCCAAGTTTCATCATATCAGACCAAAAAACTTAACATAGGGAATTTTAATGACTATGTCTCTCTCTGTGTGTGTGTGTGTGTGTGTGTGTGTGTGTGTGTGTGTGTGTGTAATACCTGTGGGGTCCTGCTTGGTGATAAAAGACTCCGTGCTGACGGGCAGCGGCTGGGTGCGTGGCATCCGACAGGCAATGCAGATAAGGCAGGTCTGTAGATCTAAAAAAAATAAAGACAGTGGGAGAGAAAATACATTTACGGATGCAAATAATGCCAATCAGTGGTGGACTGATTTGGGTAGACGGGATGTTCATGGCTGATACAGACCCTCTGTATCATTTAAGATGATATAAACTTTGATTAGACCAGCTTCAAGAGAGATAGGGATCCCAAATCGTTCAGCTAAATACTCTACAGTAGTGTAATAATCACAAAAAAGAAAGAAAGCTTGCTTTGAATTTACATTGTCTTGTGTGTTCTTGTGTGTGTCTGTGTGTGCGCGTGTACCATCTCCTTCTTCTTGCACGGCCCGTGGCTGGGACACAGTGAAGCATTGCATGATCTCATACTGCTGCCGGGCCTCTAGATTTTCAGAATCTGCCTCATCAGGTGGCCTCTTCAGCATGCGACAGTTGAAGGTGTGGCTGTTCCTTCTGCTAGCCTCCTGTGGCCATGGTACACCATTGACTGGACACAAGGAGTTCAATAATGAAGGGAAAACTGCATCATGCCTTTATTATTTATAACAAGAAGTGCTTCGGAAAGCTTATGCTCACATGTCATTTTAATGACAATATTGTCATGGCCCTTTGGCATAATTTCTGTAGAATAAATTTAACACAATATAAGATGATGGTGATTTTGTTATGTTTCCCCTAAAATCAAAAGACGAATCAAAATCATTTACAGGAGAATGAAAATTTGAGAAGCTATGACTATAGTGTGTGATGCTTACACTGTTCAATAAATCAAATCTAGAAGGAACAAAAAATTAATGATAACCTTCAATGATTAACCTAAGTAATTGTTAGGTCAATAAAACCTAATAAAAAATCTTATTTTTTGCAGTATACTGAAATTTTCTCAATGAAAAAAACAAGTAATTTTGTAGAAAAAGAACCATTTTTGCTTAAACATTCTCTATCAGAGGTAAAAGCAGAGGCATGGACGAAAGCCTACTGCACTCTGGTCTCCTTTATCCTCATTTGATCCCTTCCATTTTCATCAGAACCTCTTGGTCAAGGTTGCAGCTTCAAACCAGACAGAAACAATATCACATTGAAGATCCAGCTCCCCTCCCACCTCAAACTCTCCCACACACACACACACACTGTCTGTCTGCTTCTCACCTCTTACAAAGGATTCTGTTTCTCTCCCGCCCGAGCACAAAAAATGCACACAAATACCCTCTGGAATCTGACTCTGAATTGGTCTAATTACCTTAAAGAGTGATCTTTTGGCCAAATGGTCACATACTTGCTCTCCACACGCACGGGACGAAAACACTGTGTGTGTGGAATGTCTCACATTTTCAACATCTGATAAGATTTGAAAAAGGTTACATATTTATCACATAAAATACATTGCCTTGCTCTATCTCACTCACCGAGGCTTTTGGGCAGCAAATTGCGTACAAATTCATTGTGGTCTCCAACATGGAGGATGCTGTATACACTTGAGGTCATCAGCTCCTCCTGGCTGTAGCCAAGGTAACCCGTCACATTCTCAGAAACAAAGACGATTCGACCCTCTCGGTTGACAACGAAGAAAAACCCATCAAGGGCCTGAACAGGACAAGGACCAAGAATGGGCAGAACTTTAAAAAAAAGTCCACTTGTGCTTAGTAAAGGGGCTAAAAATTAAGATAATACTGTGTGTATTGTTCACCTCTAGCAACATGGGACCCAGTGCCTCCTTCTCGACCAGCGCCTGGCTACTGGAGGAGATGTCGCTCTTCTGCACCTCATCATCTGGAGACCGAAGAGCTGCTTTCTCTGTCAGGAGTAAAAACACGCTATGAGTAATGTGGCAGAGATCAACATCTTTACTTCAGTATGTTCCCCATGACAAAGTTTGACATTGCCCTGTTACCGATTTGAAATAAAATTGAAAGCAAAGGTCCTGACCCCTAACCCAATCCAACCTGTCAATAATGATGCATACTGTATCTGATAAAAACTGTTAACAGTGTGATAGATGGATGACATCACATTGCCATACACAACACAATACACCATTGTGTAGCCTGGTTTTCATGTTTTCCATTGAGTTCAGTCAAGTCAGTTAAATAAACTCCAAGCATGCCTTAAGGACCTTAAGACCTGGATGACTTGCAATTTTCTCCTACTTAACACAGACAAAACTGACAGTATTGTGCTTGGCCGTAAACAGATTAGAAACTCATTATCTAATGATGTAGCTACTGTGGATGACATTATTCTGGCCTCCAGCATCACTGTAAGGAATCTAGGAGTCATCTTCAATCAGGTTATGTCCTTTAAGTCCTGCATAAAACATCTCAAAATGATGCAGAAAAACTAGCCAACGCATTATTATTGTAATTCATTATTATCAGACTGCCCTAATAAGTCTCTAAAGACTCTCTAGCTGGTTTCAGAATGCAGCTGGACATGTACTGACAACAAAAATGTTACAGGATTCAATACAAAGTTAGATTCATGGTGAAGCAGACTGGGAAAAACTACAGATATTCCTACATATCCACAGTCAGTGAACATAATTGTGGCCCAACATGTATTGCATATTACAATACATCAGTTCAAGTTTCCCTTTTTCTTTATACAATTTTATTGACGAGTTGTACAAATGCATGTTGCGACAGACCTTTTCACACAACCTCTCTCTTAGTATTCTTGCAAGCTTTGAGACGGATTCATTTATTGTCTTCGAGTATGTGGTGCTAAGAATTTGGCAAAAGGAAACCAAACAGATTTTCATAATGGACGCATTTTAAATAGCTGAAAATGGTGTTTTGCAGTACTATAGTATCTGAGGTGGTGTTTACTCTTCCTAAAAAATAACTCTGATTCCTCTTAAGAATAAAATGTTGGTTTATTGATAGACATTATCCACCAAAGTAAATGTTCACAAAATACAAACACAACACAGTGGGAAAACTGTGCGACTCCTCTCTCATCACGAGAGCTACTACTCTACCTGTGCCAGTGTTCATTAAGTTAAACTTCCTGGCCCCATATTAAAGACAAATTAATGTATTTATCTTTATAATTTCTCTCCACGTAATTCTCTCCTTAACTACTAATAACAGAAATGCATGCATAAAAGGGCAAAAAGATAAGGATAATTACAAAATGGTACACATTAAAATAGAAATATCAATGTAATATGTGACTTTTAAACATTAAATTGGGTCCTACAAGTACAGTTTAGTACTTTAATTGAATCATAAATACCAATTTCTTAATAAAAAAATATGCCGTTATATGCAAAGGTATTTTAAGAAATAAATGTGTATAATAAAGGGTCTAAATATGGGATGTCAAACATACGGCCCACAGGCCAAAACCAGCCCACCATAGGGTCCAATCCGGCCCCCAGGATGACTTTGCAAAGCGTGACATTAACTGCACATTTTCAATAAAATTTAAATTTAAATTGCTATTCCTAATTTGTCCACTGGGGTCGCACTGGTTTAATAAGAGTAGCAGACATAGCACAACACTGAGACCCAGAACTTGGTCCTTAAAATTTAAATATTTAGGTTTATATATTGTTCTACTATTTATAAAAGAACCATCGTTGCTGCATTTATGAAATTATAGAAGAAACTGAAAGAAAAGTGTTGACACACAACTCCAAACAGAAAAGCCATAGTTGGGGATCAAACCAACAAACTTCTCGCTCTGAGGCAAAACCATTAACCACTAAGCCGCTGTAGACCCACACCAAGATGCTTTAATTGATTTTGTCAATTCACCAAGGGTCTTTGTATTGAGAAGCTCTAATTTTCTAAGCAATTTCACTTTTGTTTTTGAAGTCCGAGAACAGATTCTCTGATATTTTAATTAATGATTATTTCATGTAATGTCCGTCTGTGAACGGCTTTGCGCGCCTTATGATCTTACGACGGAATCACTGTTTTACATTTATTTCCAGCTTGGTACTTTTCAGTAAATGCTGTGTGTTAGTTCTGGAAATGTCTTTCAACATTACATGGATTATTAGCTTTTTTTCTTCTCTTACTTATTATTATTTCTCTATAATTTCTTTTTTGGGATTTATTCATGGCTAGTGAGTCAGTTCAGTTCACATTACTACACAGACGTGGAAATATATGTACATTTAGAATAATTTCTAAATCTTGTTCAGTTATATAAACTGTATTGTTATTATTGTTTATTGTTAAAATTGCACTTGTTTTTCTTAAGAAATCTTAGGTTGTTCATACAGTAATACATTTTGTGAAAAGTTAGTTCATTAAATGTAAACATTTTCAATATGCACTTGTACCTCTTTGCACTAAAACAGGAATACTCTGAATTGTTCATTTACATTAAATTATAGGTTATTATGCTATGATTTCACTGTTCCGGCCCACTTGAGTTTAAAATGGGCTGTATGAGGCCCCTGAACTAAAAACAAAATGTTTGACATCCCTAGTCTACATGGTCTCCCATTCAACCATGTATGCATGTATGTCCTCACCTTGTTCACGCCGTTTGATCTGTTGGATTTGGTCCACGGTGCTCTTGAGTATGTGGCACTTGTCTGGCTTGACACTGAGACTGGTGATGTCACTCATGTTGGATGACAGCAGCTCAGCCAGCTCCTCAATGTAACGGCACTCTAACTCCCGTCTCCGCTTCTCCGTACTGAGCACCAAAACACACGCACGCACACGCACACGCACACGCACACACACACACACACACACACACACACACACACACACACACATCTATTTTAGAACAGGACATTAAACTAAATTAAATTATAAGGACTAGATGCTATTTAGGATATTTTAGTCTCTTAGGATTGTGAAATACACATCAACACATATTTAACATGAGTGGGTTCTAATATAAACCTTATGAAACCTGCATACATCTTGGTATATAGAGTTGTGGTCAAAAGTTCAAAAGCAGTCTTGAGTCTCCAATAGCTTCTGGATGGCTACCAAAAGTGCCTAATTGAGGTGAAACTGGCCATGGGACATGTAACCAAATATTAGCATTACTGTATGTATACTTTAAGGGGGTGGATGGGATGGAGGACTGTGTGAATGCGCAGGTCAGTGGCTCTGTTTAGTTGCTGTAACGCTGAGCTGTAACGTCAGCTTACATCAGTTACTACTTGTGAGGGCCTGTAGCACTTTGACTACATTCAAGTTACACCTTAAACTGTTTGCTTTTAAAGGTCTTCAACAAATGGATGAATGGCACAGCTCCAGTACAACATGAGAGTGAGAGATCAACCCTGCAGTTTGCCCTTAACATTTTAGATCTACACACTGGAATACGAATCGTTTAGCACAGTGGCTCAAGCCACAAATGTACAGGGTGGGTGAAGTCTAGGATATAGATAACTCTAGCCCAATCTGATGGTAAATGTTTCTCAGGGGAATATGGGTAAAACAAATTTACCTGCCTGCTTTGTGATAGTACTCATAAAATTAGATGGCAAGTACAATCACGGTGCACATGTGTATTTTGCTTTCTTAAAACCACTGGCGACATCAAACCAAGTTGAGAAATCAAATTGTTTTACAATATGGATACAAATACAAGCTAAAGCTTAAAGCAAAGCTCATTATTGCGGTCGTTATGATGGCGAATGAAATCAACCTGGGTGTTTGGTTAAGTGAACCTCCCGAGTCTGAAGTCAACACTTCCATTGTGCCAAATACAAAAATTACCGTTTGTGCTCACTACTATGGCATTAAACAGAGGCCATGAAAATTTCAAAATGAACGTGGGTCCATCTCTTCGTCTCATGCACCTATTAATTTGTTAGGAGAAGTGTTTAATTTCAAACAGGGCAAAACAACATGGTTTGCCCAGGGCACAAGGTGAGCAAAATGGAGCTACATATGCTCTTCACCCACTATTGTTAATCCCAAAGCTACTATCATCACCACTTTGCTCTGCCTTCTAACAAAACACTCTTTTGCTACACTGGCTAAACAGTAACAGGCCTGGATCTTTACCTTTGTCCTGATGTGTCGCATGGTGAGCCCTTCCTTTTGCGTGACTCTGGCATGGCAGGGTCCAGAGGGCTTTCCCCTACAGCACTCATTTTAAGCTTCAATAGACCTACAAAGGAGAATATGGTTAAAACAATCATAACAACACAGGTTTTATTCAAAGTCAATAACAATGTGAGTGACACACACACACACACACACACACACACTTTTAAATTCAATCAGCAACAGTGGGTGTAAATATAACAGTAAAATGCACTTAATAGATCTCCCACATCACATGTCTCAGATATTCAAACCCCTCTAGTTCTCAAAGATCAGGCATGGCCAAACTACAGCCAAACTAAAAAATTCATACGTGGACACTAAAAAACGGGCAGTGGGTCACAGTTGGCATGATAGTCTTCTTCATCTTTCGGCTGCTCCCAGAAAATGTACATTCTATTTTATCTATAATTGGTTTACAACAACAAAGAGAAGCCAGGCCATCCTAGCAGAACTTATTGTTATTACAAAACTTCATCCACGCTGCATTTCCTGGTATCTGGTTCATTCCAGATCACAGTCACTACATTAGCCAGGCGTTTTCAAATGCACTATCCCAGGTCCTGAAAGCTGGGAATGTCACACAATACCATATTTCCATACTAAGAGGTCCATCGTATTGCTTCCCTGACAGATGCCAAAAAACGGCACTACATTCATGTCAATTCGCTGTGAACACTTTGCAACACTGCCCAGGTATTGTGCGTGACAGGAATGTAAACACATGCGCAATGCCCACAATCTTTAACTATTTTGGAATCAGAAGGGTAGCTATGGCAACAAAGACATGCTGTAACCTTTACTGCAGCACACAACGTATAAGCGAGTGGAGCAAGGCTTGGTCAGATAGCCAAGTTTTCGGTCGAAAGGCTTTTAATGCCATTTATTATTTAATAAGACCAACGTGATCTCAATATAAAGAGCTTAAGATAGGTATTCTCTGCTGAAATTGGCAAAATTACAAAAACAATAAACGTAAAAATCTGAATAACTACTGTGGACAGGTGAGCTCAGTTAAGGTTCATATTATTTGTAGTCTATTACCAGTATTGCCCTAAGTTGGTAATTGCAATGAGACACACACACAATCTCTTTGCGAAGCAAGTTGAGTGCTGAAATTTTATTGGTAATAATTCATAAATTTGGATTGCTGCATTCCCCGACTAGAACGGAAAAGCTAGACACAGAGACAAACACACACAAGTCTCCTCATCTGTAAAACAGTAGTCAAGTGTTCACAAACAATAAAATATTGGGCCATATGAATTCTGTTTACATAAATCCCGATTTTTCCCAGATTCCACTTTTCTTATTCTATTTCTTCAATGTTTTCTAGTTTGATCACGAAAAGGTGTGTCTCATTAAACACACTTAATTTTAATCAAATAAATTGCTCTATCGCAGCTTCAAAGTATAAATAAAAATATATAATTCAAAACAATTTGATACGTAACTTTGAATTCTTTTTAAGAAATATTGTGGTGCAAGCCTTGAACCAAACTGATAAGAATCTGCTTGATGAACAGAGCTGTGTCCAAATTGTAGTATGATGAAATGTAATTATGATTTCCAAATCAAAAGGATTATCAATGAATTCATTGTGATATTTTAATATTCTCACTCGCCTCATAAATTACACTCGACACATTGATTAGAGCACTGAAGGTTTCAGTGTCTGATGTTTTATCAACCAACACCTGCCATGAAAAGCAATGGCCATGACATCAAAAAATGTGGTATTCACTTGTGGCGTTCATTGAGTACGTACACACACACGCGGACGCGCGCACACACACACACACACACACACACACACACACACACACACACACACACACACACACACACACACACACACACACACACACACACACACACACACACACACACACACACACACACACACACACACACACACACACACACACACACACACACACACACACACACACACACACACACACACACACACACACACACACAGCTTTTGATGCATTTCATCCAAAATCTCCCATTCTGAATTTCTGCCTGTGTTTGCTGCATCACAGAAATCCTCCATGACAGCACTCAGGAGAAGAGACCAATAGGTGACAGACATGGGGAGGTTGTGGAACTGAAGCATGTGGATTATCAATAGAGTGAAGAAATGGGAGAATAAGGTTAATAGAGGAGGAAAACCACAATGGAAAGAGAACAGAGGATGGGAAAAATAAATGTACATGCAGTTATGACACATTTTGGAGGTTGTTTTTATGCACAGAGAGGGAAGAGGAGGAGAGAGAAAAGAAGAGAGAAAGGAAAGAAATATAAATGAGACCATGGAAATGTCATACACATGTGGACTACATGCATAAGGAGACAAAGAAATGGTGACTTGAGCTAGTGACTTATACTGTTTGGTTGAACAGGTGGTGTATAATAATGATATTGCTGGAATATATCTGAAATTCCATTCATATTCATATTCCTGCAATGACAAGACAAGGGGGAATTACTGGATTACTAAATGGATGAAGAGTGAAGCAACGTCTGCAAGCTAACGTTCAGCAGACATCCTTCCCCGCTCTACAAGTACCTCTGACAAAATAAGGTCTGAATCTCCCGCAAGACATTTTCCCAGGTGTCCCACACTGACCATGCTGCTAATGCACAGAGTATGACTACCCCTCTCTGCTTTACGAGTTGGTACAGCCCATGAGAAGCCACTAAGTCACTGTTGCTGAGGCCCACCCTCTTGAAGACAGGGTACAGCTAGAGAGCTTAGCTCAGACCCTCCCAGCCAATAATATACAGGAAGATTGATGACACGGTTCCCTTGTTTTTATATGTGACATTAGATACAGTATGTTGACATTTTGAACACTGAAATCACAAGCAGTATTATAGATTACAGTTCAGTAAGTGCTCTTCCACATTGTGAAAGTGGTCTCCAAACAAACTCTGGAGCAGTTAGTTTGTGGGCTGAATATGAGCCACCTATTTCCAAACTGACTATGGGGCAATCTACTGATTGATGGGAAAATCATCAAATATCTTCATAATAAAGAAGTCACAGATTTTAAGAATGCTGGAGTGTGAGTGAGTGTGAACTGAAGCAAAAAATAAATAATACCTGTGCTGTTTAGTAGCACCTTAAACTAAGATTTGAGAAGACGCATCATAGTGATGATGAAAAGAGAGCAGCAGCGTATGGCCTAAGAGTTTCTCCGGCGTCATGTCAAAACCAAGACCTTCTTGCTGTGAAGGAAGCACTAAGCCACCAGAACAACACATAGACAGACATATGGTACCTAATTGATCTAGGGCTCCAGTGGGTGGGCCATGTGTGTGTTGCTGTTGTCTTGTCCTGAGCTCAGAGAAATAGGAACACCAAGGGTGAAATCAATGGTGGTATAGGGTCCAGATAGTGGAGCAGTGGTGGCGGGGTTACAGCTCCACAGCCTCTCTGTCACATGGCACAATCCTTGGTGGAGACGAGCTGCTGGTCTCTGAATGAGAAAAGAGAATAAATACAATTAGTTAATTTTTATTTATCTGATCTTGCACACACAATTCTATATTTGAATTCTACTAAATATTTTCTGATGAAAAGAACACAAAAAAGGACAGAAGAGTTTCCATTTCAGCCAGGATCTCGTTACTGTAGTCTGCATTGTGTGTCATTGTGAAGAAGGCACGATAGGGACACACCCACAGGAATAAAAGCAGTCTCCAGGTTACAGACGACTTTCACTTATGTCTTCTATGCAAGTCGAAACAGTTACATCCGTTTTCCTAGTCTCAATTATACCAACACAACTCACACAGGGTGTTTACATCCGTTACATTTCCCTCTGGGGAACAAACCGCTGAGACAGTATTTTTTAGCTTAATTCTAATTCCTAACACTAATTCTGGATTTCAGAAGGAAACGTGACACGGACGCAGTCCCACTCTGCTATCAATGGAGCATGCATGGAGAGAGAGCAGACTTTTAAACTGAGTCTTCATCTCCGAGGACTTCTCCTGATCGGCCAGCGCACAGCACAACACAGAGAAAAAACTGCTGGTGGTCAATCGTCTCACAAAGGTCTCGCGACCATGGAGTCATCGCAAACAAGACTCCCAGTAGTGTCTGGATGAATTAACAGAAGATTTAGGTTTCCTTGAGATGGTGAGATGGTATTGGCTGAGACACCAAAGAAAGCAATAGACAGTGTGGCTCTTATTATGCAACCACTACTTTGTACTTCAGATACAGACATTCATTAGATTAACCTGAGACACACTTTATGTCTAATTACCACGAGTAATAAGCTTGTGATGCTATGTAGTTAATGCAATTTAATGATTAACCCATTATCATTACTTTCAGAAAATAATAAAAAATTTCTGCAGGGCAATATTACAAACTCAATGCTTAACGGTGTCTTGTGAAGATCACAGATAAATCAAAATACACAATTAAAAATGTTGGATGTAGCAAATTTCCACTTGAAGCATAATTTTCATAATAGTACAAAGTTTCATTTTAGCTTTAGGGGAGATATGGGATCAACATTGTTTATATAGCGCTACATCACAACAAATTTAATACTTAACAAATTAGGAAGAACTTATGTTTAAGACCCAAAAACCTAAAGAAACCCCTGTAATGGAAAAGCAATGTCATAATAGCAAGTTCCACTGAGAACTCAACAAACCACAAAGTAAATCCCAAACATGTCAAAGGGAGTAGGGGTCAGTGTGGGGACACAGTTGGAAGAGGGTGAATGGTTTGTTAATGTCACACCTGACCCGTTATTACATTACATTACATTACATTACGATCATTGGGCAGACGCTTTTATCCAAAGCGACTTACATTAGATTACCACCCTTCGCAGAGGGGGGGAGCAGAGGGTTCGGTGCCTTGCTCAGGGGCGCCTCGGTAGGGGCTCGAACCGGCAACCCTCCGGTTCCCAAGCGGAAGCTCTACCCACTGAGCCACTGCCCACCTCGCACTGAGCCACTGCTCACTCACTGCCCACCTTCTTTTAGACTTCGTTAAAGGGCTTGTTTGGCTGATGTAGAGCTATTCTCCCGTCACACATAGGTACATGACACCATTTTAATACAGGCTAAGTATGTTTCACAGCATATGCAGGAAACAAATGTATAAGAGAGACAAATCTGATCAGCAGTAGGGCTGGGCAATACATGACACAGTTTCATGCATTCACTGTTACACATCGATACAAATTAACGCTGTGGCTGTCAGAAAAACAAACAGTGGAGTATGAGTGTGTCTCTCTTTTGATCACTGGTTTGACTTTAGCTTTATGTATTACACAAGCATAAAAATAAATGCTTTACAATCACAGCAGCTGCAGTGTCGATCCCGACGAGCACAGTGGCGTTATCGGCCATACAGCGGGGAGCCGCTCTATCCGTTTTAGGCGTTGTTGTGTGTACTATACAGACTGCAGTGAATGACACTTCACATTCAGTCACCATCATGTATGAACGTCGTCTCTCTCAGCGGGGCTACACCTCGTGATCTCACGAGATTATGCAGATTATTTTAAAGATCACTAGCATCACAGCAAAGAGTGGACAACAGCTGAGATGCAGCCTAGCACTGTCTTAAAAATACTGAAATGGACAGAGATAAAGGCTTTTTTTATTATGTTTTTTTTTATTTTACATCTTCAGCAAAATCATTGCTAATATATGTTAAATACTCAATATAAACTAGCTCTAGCAGGGGCCTCATCTATAGAACATAAACCCTAACCCTATAAAACACTGCAGGGATACCCGGCCGAATCCTTGCATCAGCTGAAAACAGAGAAATGGCATACGCAAAGGATAAGTCCGATACATAAAACTGCATACGTGTGTGAACGCCATTCCCCCTTTATAAATCCCAACCACAATAGGAGGTGACGTTTGGAATCCATGTTCTATTCACATACGCACTACTGAAACCACACACATGCACCTAAAAATGCAGTCAAAGGAGGAGGGATGTGACACAGAAAATCTGAACTTTAAGTTCAAATGAATACAGCTTCTTCTTCTTCTACTTCTTCTTTTCCTTTCGGCTGCTCCCTTCAGGGGTCGCCACAGCAAGTCATCTGTCTCCATCCACCCCTGTCCTCTGCATCCTCTTCTCTTACACCAACTAACCTCATATCCTCCTTCAGTACATCCATATATCTCCTCTTCGGTCTTCCTCTAGGCCCCCTGCCTTGCAGTTCCCACCTTAGCATCCTTTTCCCAATAAATTCACTATCCCTCCTCTGTACATGTCCAAAGTCCAAACCATCTCAGTCTGGCCTCTGACTTTATCTCCAAAACATCTAACATGTGCCGTCCCTCTTAGGTACTCATTCCTGATCCTATCCATCTTTGTCTCTCCCAAAGAGAACCTCAACATTTTCATTTCTGCTACCTCTAACTGTGCCTTGTGTCTCTTCCTCAGTGCCACTGTCTCCAAACCATACAACATCGCTGGTCTCACCACTGTCTTGTACACCTTTCCTTTCATTCTTGCTGATACTCATTCTTGCTGATACTCAATACCGAATACACCATACTACTTTAACAAAAGTGGAACTAAGTTTTACTCAAATGAAGCCACTTACAGCAAAAAATGCATCTTTCGCCACTTATGACAACGGTGTACAATATGCTAGGTATTTGACTGATGGGCTGTCAGTGAACCACCTTCTCTGACACAGGGTTATCTCATGCTGATGGTGTGACTGAATGCATCCAATCCTCAATGATAACATTTTGATACCGGAAACAAATGTTGGTTGGATCCTGTGCTGGTCTCAATACAGCGCCCAGAGCTTCAGGTGGTTAAAATTAAGTGGCAAGCGAAAACACCAACCTCCTTGCCATGGCTTTAAAAAGCACCCTATTTTAGTGTAACACCCCATAAATGGTTATTGGCCTACAATATGAGGATAAATCTGTCCGAGTCTCCAGCCTAATCAGCATAAGCATGCATAATATGTATGTATGTATATGTAATGTATAAGGGAGACTTTTGAAAGTGAAATATAAAAAGGCAGACTTGAGTTTTCTAAAAATGCATGTTGCTTCAAGAAGAATGCCCTTTGGACAGATGAAACTAAATTTTAGCTTTTTGGTAAGTCACATCAGCTATGTGTTCACAGCAAAGAGGAAGCTTTCAAAGAAAAGAACATTCCAGCTGTGAAACATGGAGGTTATGGTGTTGATTTCCAGCTTCTGAAAAGGGGCAGAGCACAATCAACATAGAATCAAATCAGAATATCATCAAGGCAATCTGGAACCAAACATACTGCCCAGTGTCATAAAGCATATATCTATGACCCCTATTCTGATTTTAGTCCCTCCCAGATTGATAATCTTGTTGATAGTACTGCAGGGTCACTGCGAACGACTCCCAACTCCATTGCCCCTTTAAAACAGAACATCATTCAACAAAAGAGGTCAGCTCCATGGCATAATACGCAAACCCGCAAACTAAAGCAAACATTGCAGAAACTTGAAAGAATACAGCATTCTAAAAGAGAAAGAAGGGGGCTCAATTTGGCAAGATAGCCTCCAAGCTTTTAGGAAGACCCTCTGTATCATCACTATAAGAGGAGAACAAAAACAGCCCCAAGTTTCTTTTCAGCGCTAGCAATGCTGACAAAAACCCATAACTCCTTTGACCCATGAATCCCCATAGATATCAGTAGTAATGACTTTATGAGCATCTTGGATGATAAAATTATAAAAATTCGAAACAAAATTCATCACCTACTGCTCTCAGTAGAGACTGGTGTATCCTCAAACACAGAAATCCTTAGAATCAGCTGTAAAACCTGATATATATTTTGATTCATTTTTCTCCAATTGACCTTACTGAGCTATCTTCAATGATTTCCTTATCTCAATCATCAACCTCTCTTAGACCCGATTCCAGCTAGGCTGCCTAGCACTTATCTGCTAAATATGATCAATCTTTCTCTAGGAACAGGCTATGTACCACAGTCCTATACAGTAGCTGTAAAAAAAAGAAAAAGAAAAAAAAAATACAACTACAGGCCTCTATCTAACCTTCCCTTTCTCTCTAAGATCCTCGATAATGCAGCCGTCGATCAGTGACTTGTGTGAATTTCTACATGACCATAGTTTATTCAAGGTTGTTCAGTCTGGATTAAGAGCCCGTCATAACACAAAGACAAAACTTGTGAAAGTCGCAAAATACCTTCTAATTGCATTGGACAAAAGACTTCACTCTGTGCTTGTCCTGTTAGATTTTAGTGCTGCATTTGACTAGAACTGGAGCACGTGGAGAACAAGCTGCAGCTAAAAAAGAGTCATGCAGGATCGTCTGAAGGGTGGGAGTATTTTAGACAGACACCGAATAATAAAATGCTCTGTAAGAACTGCAAAATAGAAATGCTGCTATGGTGCTATGCTCGAACACCTATAGCAAAAGCATTCCAGAGCGCTCTGTCAAGACGGCAGGAAGACAGCAACGCAAGTCCTGTTTACCTTTGGTTCCCGCCCACCAAGCATGATATATTTGGATTATCAACACTGATTCTGGAGTCACTTGAAATGGATTTTGTAACTGTCGAATGTTGAAAGTAATTTCTGCACCGATGCTACCATGCGCCGTTATTCGGCCCTTTCATATTTTCGGTTGACTTTTATATTTTCTGTTGAAGTCACGTATTAGTGAGCTGAATGCCTAACCATGTTTTTAGTCAGAACACAAAGAGACCCATGGCCTAAGAAAGAGAGGAAGAAGGAGACATTGTGTGTATGTGCTTGGGTGTTTGTGTTAGTGTGTTTGTGTTATTGAGATGTGATTCAGACTGAGATACGTTTTAGTTATTCTTGTGTTACTCAAATTGCACTCATTTTAATGCAAGATGACTTTATGTTGGGCTGCTAAACTTGAGGATGCACAATTATTCCTTCTGAAAGTGACTTCAATATTACATTGTTTAATTTATTTTTGTTGTTGGACTGCCTAATGCAGATTGCACTCTATCAGTTTTACTTGAATTGAAAAGGCACTTGCTGAAATTGTTGGACTGAAAAAACGGAGATCACCAGTTAAGGCTGGGCTGTTTTGTTGTGGAATAATACAGTGCAAACTTTGTTTTGTTAAATTTGTATGTTTTCAAGAGAAGATGATTGAATAAAATATTGAAATATTATTGAGACAAATTTGATATTTATTTTGGGAAAATTAATTGTTGTACTAATTGAGCAATAAAATAAATTCTGTAGATTTATCGACTGATCGGAAAAAAATCTTTAGGTGGAGCCCTGTATTCGACACCATTGACCACCACATTCTACTACATAGACTAGAACATCTAATTGCCATTAGCAGAACTGTATCAAACTTGTTTCTCGTATCTGTCAGATCGATTTCAGTTTGTTCATGTAAATAATGAATCTTCCATGCACCAACAACACTGCGTTCCTCAAAGTTCAGAGCTTAGGCCAATGCTATTTATATATCACTTTATATTTACATCCGTTACGAAACATAATTCAGAAACACTACTATATTTTCATTGCTATAATAATTGTTAATTAAATAAACTCCAAGCATGCCTGAAGGACATAAAGACCTGGATGTCCTGTAATTATCTCCTACTTAACTCTGACAAAACACTAATGAGATAGCAATCAAGGATGACATAGCCTTGGCCTTCAGCAACCCGGTAAGAAATCTAGGAGTCATCTTTGATGAGGACATGTCATTTAACTCACACATTAAACAAATATCAAGGACTGCATATTTTCACTTGTGCAAAATTGCAAAAATCAGGCACATTCTGTCACAGAATGATGCAGAAAATCTTGTCGTAGTGTTGTAGTTCATAATTATTAAGCTGCCCTTATAAGTCTCAAAAAACTCTGCAGTTGGTCCAGAATGCAGCTGCATGTATACTGACAAAAACTAGGAAAAGATATCATACTTCTCCAGAGTAGAATTTATCATTCTTCTGCTCATTTTGTGCTTAATGGTCAGGCTCCATCATACCTTAAAGAGTTCATAGTACCGTATTACAGTGATTTTCACTAGTGTGCAGCAGCACAGAGAGAGTCATTAGGTGTGTGGTGGGAAATTATCCAACTTCGACGCATGCGAGAGGTGTCGGTGACAAGACATACAGCGGTGGATAAATATTTGAAAAGGAAAAATGAAGACTCCGAACTGGGCCCTGGACAAACTCTTCAAAGGTGAAGAGAGTAATATGAGTGATGGTCAAAAGAAAGCAAAAATGGTGGGCTCAAGCAAATACAGCGAAAGATATCTTTCGTTTGGAGTTACTTTCACCGGGGATCCTGATGCACCGACTCCGTCATGCTTGGTGTGTGGGGAAAAGCTTAGAATGTGTGACCAGTGACCAGTGTCATGGTCCCAAGCTAGCTTAAACGCCATCTCCAAACAAATCACCCGTCACTTCAAAGCAAGAACACAGACGATTTTGTTCGCCTGGGAAAAAACACGGAGGAACAGGCAACCTTTATGAGAAAAACTACAATGGTGTCTGCAAGTGCTCTCAAAGCTAGCTACTTAGTAGCTGCCAGATTAAAAAAGCCACACACTGTGGCAGAGACATTAATAATAACTGCCTGCAAAACCATTATAACTAAGTGAGTACAAATAAATTGAGAGACTGTTGACTAATTGTCATTGTAAATGTGTCATTTTGTAACACTTTTGGTTGGGATTTTTATAATGTAAAAAATGTGCCTTAGCTCAAACAAGGTTGAAAAACAGTTCCCTATTACCCGACTAGAACGCTGCACTACCACAATGCAGGCTTACTTGTGGTTCCTAGTATCTCCAAAAGTAGAACAGGAGTGTTGTTATCAGGGCACTCTCTCCTGGATACATCTTTCAAATTGGGTTCAGGGGGCATCACCCTCTCTGCATCTAAGAGTAGGCTTCAAACTTTCCTTTTTGATAAAGCTTATAGTTAGGGCCGGCCAGGCCCTGCTATAGGCCAAGACTGCTGTGGGACTTTCCATGATGCACTAAGCTCCTCTCTCCTGCTCCCCTCTCCATTTGTACATATCCATGTCATTGCATCACTCCTGCATTTCACTAACTTTACTCCTTCCCTGGAGTTTTCTTTGCTCTCTCATCTCACAGGTTCTTGTGGAAGCTCATGGGGGAATGTTGGGTTTCTTTAAATGCCCTGTATGTTAAGTGCCTTGAGATAATGTTTGGTGTGATTTATTTCTATATAAATAAAGTTGACCTGAATTTAATATATAGATGAGGATCAGCGGAATATTTCCTGAGGAAGATGAGATAATTCTACATGTGCAGAAAGATGCTGGTGATGCTAGTGAGAATGTATCTTTAAATGTCAGAAAAAACATTGAGACAAAACTTTCTGCATTAGTGGTGTTGAGGTCTGGCCAAGGCTGATCTCAGATGCACCACAGTGGCTGTGATATATATTTGAGCCAGGTCCTCTGGCAGCACAAGCATGGAGGCAAGCCTCTTCCTATGATGTAGCGAGTGCCATTTACCTTGATCCGAAAAGCCAGGTATGTCATTGGCCACAACCTGAAGCCATTTGTCTCTGTGATGGAGAGGAGGTCACTGAACAAATAGCTCTGTATCATTGACAACCCAGCCCATCCACTCAATGACAAATTTGACATAGAACAGAGCTAATTTTCAACATACTCATTCAGTTCCGCTCTCGCCGATAGGGATTCAGGAAATCATTCCTCCCTTCCATTATCACACTTTACAACAGCTCTCCTCTGGCTGACAGGTGATCGGACTGTGAATTGTACATTGTCACTATTGCACTAGTTTTAATTGAACTCTCACATTCGCAGTTTAAATTCATCCATTCCATATCCGCTTTATTTACCACATTTCGTTTTTTTGTTTGTTTATAGCTTTCAACGCATGTGTACAGCTTCAATTATAGCTTTGTCATGGCTATTTAATTTATTTGTCTTGTGTATACTTTTTGCATTTTATTATTTTTACTTGATTGGTTGTCGTGGCTGCTGTTTTTACATTATACAATGCTGTAACATGACAATTACCTTTGCAGGATAAATAAAGTCTATCTATCTGTTATATACACTACGTCCTGCATTTGTTTATCATTTCTTGCTGGAAGCATGCACAATTGGAGGCACGATATTGCACACCTTAATGTGACTTATCGCAAATGTTCTACTCTAATATTGAGAGTGCTGCATTAAGTAACCAGTAATCCGTGAAATGCACAGAAAAAGACAGGAGAGCCATGTTTCATACAAATCACAAGCAATCAGTGAATAGGCAAAAACTATTGTTTATGAATGAAAGAAAACTTTGAGGGATGCTTTTCACCCTTAATGTGGCATCAAACTTGACAGTACCTTTTATGAATGTGCATGTTCTGGCCTGATTTCAAGGCATCATGTGGATTTACTGCGGCTAATCAAAGCTGTAGTTTACCCTACTTAAATGTTAACCCATGAACATAATGTAAATGAACATGAAACAGTCTCTGGTTCTAAAATCAATCAATAGATCAATTGACAGCCCTGTCAATGGAACTAGTGCAAATGTTGTTCATGCTACCAGATGATATCACTCAAACAACCTCAAACAACTCTGTGCAGTTGTTTTTGTGTACCCCCTAATTGTTGTCTTCAGATCTAAAATAAACTACTGAAGGAGAAAATAAACTGACTGAACTGAACCAAACAATCTAAGCTGTGAAAACACTCCAACTGTCATAAAACATAATTCTTCCGCTGTGTCTCTTCAGAACAGAACAAGGCAGACGTTCTATATTACACACCTATGAACCTAATCATTCAGTCTTGTTCTTCTTGAGTAATAATTTGGATTGTGGCACAACTGAAATCAACGCAATACAACTAATAGCATTGGGATGGCGTATTTGTAAAGCAGTATCAAGTGACTGGAGCACTGCTTAAAAATTATGCAAAACACACCAACAGTGTTAAAACTGCGTATGATTTTCTATATTTCATCATTTGTATCACTTTGTTTTACACTGTCTCAGCTGTTGTAACTGTCACTCATGTTAGTAAACTATCCACCATTCATCTCACTTCTATTGTGCCATTCCTCTCTGTGAAGCTAAATAAGCATCACTAAATCACATTGCCATTCATATTTACTAAGTCAAATAAAACACAGTTAACTATCTCTGTCCATATTAGGGTGTGGGTTTTTTCATCCTTACAATACTTAACAATGTAAAGTATTGTATCATCGTCATTCAATTCATGACGATGATAATAATTGCTGTACAGTCTAAACACCTTTTGCAACAAATATACTGATGCCATATCTGATGGCTGAGAGCCAATAACATGACACCTTGGTAAAAATGGGACATTATGACCTATCCTCTCAAACTCAGGCACACAACACCTATATGCTCCACTTCACAAAACTGTTTTATACATCCATATGTACACAACAGTGACTACATTTAATTTACTCACTAGTTCCCCCAGGGAATAAGCATACATCCAGATGTGACTCCATGTGCTCATGCTCTGTTTTTCCAGAATGCTCACTGGCAAAACCCCTTTTATGAAAACAAGTCACAGCTACAATGTTTTGGCAAACCACTGTTTTGATTCCTCACAAATAAAACCACAGACTGCAAGGCACATATGAAACTCTCCTCTTCATACTGCTGCCTGCCCTTCGTCATAAAATCTGGGGCATTGGGTCATGACTGTTAACTGAGGTTGTGGTCAGACTGCAAGCCTTGGTGCTCATTTCTGATTTATGGCTCATGTTTTATTGTTTTGTTAAGTTGTTCACATTGGTCTTTGAATGTTGCATGCGTGCAATTCCAGTCTGGACATCTCGCACCCGTATGTGCAAAAAACTGTAATAACTTACTTCTGTAATACTTACAACACGCAGACATAAACAACACTTGCATATTAAATAGTTACTATACTTCTTTTTGGAGTCCGCTTGGAGGATGTGTATTGTTGTATTTGCAGATAGAAGTTTAGTTCCATTAAATGTTAGAACTACGAGAAGATGTAAATGCCACATACACTTCAAAGATCCATGCCACATCCACTCCATGTTCCTGTCATTATATGACTTTACCTTTCTCCTTTCCTCCATTTACTCCAGAAAATGGAGGAGTACTAGAGTGCCGCAGAAGCTTTTTTTCCAGGCGAGAATTGTGCCATTAATCTGATCTAATCTCAGTAGGGTAACGAAGACTTAAAGAAGTGCCGCAATTTTTTCCTCTGTATTCTGTCCTGTTTCAGCTTTGGAGAAACAGGCGCTTCCTTACACCTCGCGCCTTAGAAGTCTCGGTTAGAATATCACTTGCGAAAGACACGCCTCTTTCAGAAGGTTGTCAACTGATTTCTAAGGGCTACAGTACACCAGCAGTTTTGTGGTGATCCAACATGCCTAAATGTCCTCAACCTAGAGGTGAAGAAAACAAATATTTTGTAGAAAGGTTTTAACAAGAACACAAGGTGAAGTGCTCACAATATGGCTATGATAATTTGAGACTTTTTTGTTTGTTTTAATGCAATATCCTAAAATTGCTTTTTATTGCATAGTGCACGTGTCAAACTCAATTAAAAAAACTCAACGTCATTTTATGTGGCGAGAGGAAAATAAACCTCTATGCTGCTTATAACCGTACATTGTCCATAAAAAACCTTTCCCACAATGCATATTGATTTTGTGACCGACAAAGTGTGGCATCCCGCCACTAAAATGCAGTGATTCGACATCAGCGTCAGATCAGTGTTTAACGAAGGTGATTATCTGAGGAAGGATTCTGATAATTTAGTAAATAATTATTTTATGAACGGCTTTCCGTGCCTTACGATCTTCTTGAAATTAGCACACAGCAGTATTCAAACCGCTCTTTTACGTTCAATTTTAGCTTGGTACTTTTCACTAAATGCTGCGTGTTTGTTCTGGAAATGTCCTTGAACATTTTGCTTTTTCCTTCTCTTATTTATTTTAATTTCTCTTAAATTTCTCTCCATATAGCAAGCGAATTATCTCCTGTATTGTTGGCAGTGAAAGCAAATTGCAACTGTCCAGGCAGAATTGAACTCTCTATGTTCCTCCAAGACTTTTTTGGGATTCATCCACCGCTAGTGAGTCAGTTCAGTTCACATTACTACACAGATGTGTAAATGTATGTACATTTAAAATAATTTCTAGATCTTGCCAAGTTGTTTTATATATACTGTATTGTTATTATTGTTTATTGTTGAAATTGGACTTGTTTTACCTAAGAAATTTCAGGTTGTTCATTATGTTAATAAAAGTAAACATTTGCAATATGAACTAGTAGCTCTTTGCACTAAAACAAAGGGAAAACTTGGAGTTGTCCATTTACATCGATTTTTAGGTTGTTATGAAATGATCTTCCTAATCCGGCCCACTTGAGTTTAAATTGGGCTGAATGTGGCCCCTGAACTAAAATGAGTTGTAGTGTAATGAATTCACTGTAAACCTGGTTTTAGCAATGCTGCCGGATGACGTAAGTGTGAAAAATTACCACATTTTCAGGAGACCCATATGCAACATAAAGTGGTTTTAATCAAAGCATTGGTTCACAAATGTGGTAATGCTGATAGTCCAATGTAAAAATGCATAGTTTTCAGTAAAAAAAAAATTCTTGAGGAAACCCCCTCACCCCCTGCTACTTCACACCACCCCATACCGTGACCCCCTCCCAGCATGAAAGCACCTAAAACACTATGCAGTCATTCGCTTTGTAACAACCACTGCTAGTGTGTCTTATACATCTAAAGTTGGCGGCCATCATGAAAACTGGAAACATAAAATATCATTATGAAACAAACACTGGCACTTTGAAGAAACATTCAAACATACAGCAGCCTGCCGTAACGACACAGTAAATAAGTGAGCTCAGAGCCCAGTAAGGACACTGATGAGTGTTGAACAAGAACAGAGGTCCTCTCACAATCCCTCATTGCTCAACACTGTGCAAAGGAGTGTTTGCTGAGGATACAAAAGCAATTTTCTGATGGAGAGACAGCGAAGGAGTGCATACATGCGGCTGTGGAGATGTTGCTACACGGCAAACAAAAAGAGAATCAGTGGCAAACAATTATGCAGATCTCTCAGTCAGATCTAAAGTATGAGCAGAGGATGTGTAGACACAGCTTGTTGCTGCCATTGAGAGTGCACCATGCATTGGCTTAGAAGTGGATAAATCAACTCATGTAAAGGATAATGCCCAGCATTTGGTGTTGTGAGTTTACAGTGCAGGGAGAAAGGACTTCTGTGAGGAACTCTTAGGTGTGACAGCACTGGCAATGCACATAAGAGGAGAGGACATACAGCATATCTGGCCATAAAGATGTTGGCACAGTATATAGAAATATGTGGTCTCTATTACCACAGATGGGGCACCCTCCATTATAGGAAGGGAGAAAGAAGCTTTGAATCGCATGAAAGTGGTAATTCCAGACCTGTCCAGATACCACTGCACTGCTATTCACTAGTCTGCTCAGTAATCCACTTTGGCAGAGGAGTGTACTGAAATTGTGATTGTGATAGAGCAATTAAACTCATGAACATTCTCAGGCCATCCTCATCCTATGGTCAGCTGTGTGCTTGTGTGAATTCCACACAAGCGAGGCTTCAGGCACTGCTGGCGTCAACCTGAAGGTGCTCAAAGCATGCGCTCCCCAATTGGTGTGAGTTAAAGGTCTGGCTGCAGCATTTTGAATCAGCCAAAGCCTATAAATGTTTTCGTGTACCAGACACAGTCAATAGACTTAGCTGTTAGACTACTTTCACCCGGTCTGACAGAAGGTCTATAATCCAGCAACAGGTTGAGTCAGGCACATGCACGGGAGAGTTTCTCCTGTAGCAGACCCGGGATGAAGACTGAGCTGAAGTCAACAAATAGGGTCCTGGCCTAGGTTTCTGGGGAGTCCAGATGCTGGAGGAAGAAGTAGAGGGCCATGTTTACTGTGTCATTGACAGGACTGTTGGCTCTGTAGGCAAACTTCAGGGCGTCCAGCAGTTGGTTGTCAATGGCTTTGAGGTGGGGCAATCCCCCGCCCCCACCTCAGACTGTCTGACCACATTTCTAGAGCCCTGTGCTGAAGACAATGAAACCAACACAAAAGACACTGTGTAGCTCAGTGACACTCCAGTGCTCCAGGACTGCTTTGCTTGCACTGACTGGCAGATCTTGGGAAGATCAGGGAAGCAGCAACAAATGCTAGAGAGGTGGATCTGGGAGAATATGCATCATCCATCATGTGGATAACGAACAATCACCATCTACCCTAACTAGAAACCCTGGCTGAATGCACAGGTCAGATCCCTTCTGAGAACTTAGAATGTTAGGGAGGTCCCTTCTGACAGTCCAGCCCAGCAAAGTTGCAGGCCTGGTCAACACCAGACATTCCAAAAGACTGTGCAAACCAACTCTCAGAGGTGTTGACTGGCATCTTCAATATCTCGCTCACACAAACAAAGGTGACTCCTATGTCAGACTGTTGTTCCTAGATTTTAGCTGCGCTTTCAATACAATCATCCCACTAACACTGATACACAAATTGGAGACCCATCACTGTGCACTGTGGTCCTGGTCATTTTAACAAACAGGAGCCTCCACGACACCACTTCCTCCCCCATCATCCTCAACACTGGGTCCCCTTAGGGATGTGTTCTGAACCCCCTTGCTGTACACTCTGCTGACCTACAACTGCTCAGCCACATTCTTAAGCACACAATCAACTATGAGATGGAGTTCAGGCTAGAGGTGGAACATCTGGTGCAGACCTAACGATCTCTGTATCAATGTGAATAAAACAAAGGAAATTGTGACTTCAGAAAAGCCATTAGGAGCCATCCTGCTCCCATCTGCATCGGGGGGAAAGCTGTTGAGCTCATCCCCAGCTTTGAATACCTGCGAACACACATCACCAGGAAGACCAACTCCAGCAGCTTAATAAAGAAGGCCCACCACTGGCTGTACTTCCTGAGGAGGCTTGAACGGGCTGGCCTGAGGACCCCAATCCTCACATCCTTCTACAGATGTCTGGTGGGGAGCATTCTCACATCCTGTGTCACTATGTGGTATGGAAACCACTCTGCTGCAGACAGGAAGGCTCTGCAACGGGTAGTCAAGTCTGCACAGAAGATCCTTGGCAGCAGTTTTCTAGAAATTTGGGACATTTAACCAGCAGATGCAGGTACAGGGCTGCCAGCATCATGAATGACTCTTCCCACCCTGCTCATGGACTGTTGACCCAATGTAGCAATACTGTTGAGGTAAAGCTGGAACATGAAAAATGTGACGGTATGGTATGCCGGCTAGTGCGTGGCTGTTTCAGTAAGTGGTGAGGAAATTTCCGTCTTCCCATCCAGTTTTCATTAACTGCACCTCGTTAATATGTATATCTAGTACACTACATAGATTTTATATTACTATTGCTAAAAGTGCTTCTTCTGTTCTGACAACTTCTTGTAACTTTTGTTGCATCAAATGAATAAAAGACAGACTCTAAATATAACATTTACCATGCTGAATGACACGTAATGTTTGTTGGATATTGGCTGCAAAATTTCGCTCTCGGGATCTCTTAAGTATCACACTGTTAAAGGTTTCAAAGAGTGACTACATGCATATGTAGACATGTGGTTCCTTCAAATGAAAAAGATGACAAGAAGGGGAAGAAAATACAAGTTCTACAGACTCCATGGATGGTCAACTAGTTGTCTAGTAGCTGTCGCCTGAATGATATCTAGGGCCGGTTGGATTTCTTGGAGGACACTAATAGAGCTTTGAAAGCCAATCCCCCTGCCACCCTAGCTGAGATTACATTACATTACATTACGAGCATTTGGCAGACGCTTTTATCCAAAGCGACTTACATTACATTACCACCCTACGCAGAGGGGGGAGCAACTGAGGGTTCGGTGCCTTGCTCAGGGGCACCTTGGCAGGGACTCGAACCGGCGACCCTCCAGTTCCCAAGCGGAAGCTCTACCCACTGAGCTACTGCTACTGAGATGGATGCACTATGCCAAAAGGTGGACAACCTCGACAACTGCAAGAGACGTAATAACCTACGGATCATGTTTCCCTGAGTATTGCGAGAAGGGCGACCCTCTTTCTTTCCTCCAGGCCACTCTTGAACTGGAAGACCATAGTACTCTTTTTTCAGTGTTATTATAATTTTTAGAGTTATAATGATTCGTATTTTAATCATTCTTTTCTCCACAGCTGGGAGCAAGAAAATTTGGACTATCAAATTTTATGTTGTGTGCTGACAATAATAAGAGATTTGGCCTGATTTTGTGGAACATAAAGGGGTTGAATAATCTGACCAAAAGAAAAGAAATCCCTGTCCTTCCTTAAATCAGAGGTTGGAAAGATAGATGCTAGTTGGGTAGGACATTCATATTCATCTTGTGGCACAACAAGAGGCAGGGGAGAGGCAATTCTTATGAGAAATGGCCTACATTTTAAATGCGGAAAGGGCAATAGAGATCATTCAGGGAGACTCCTACTGATTTTTGCAAAAATACAGGGGTTCACATTGATCTTGGTTAATGTTTATGCACAGAATACACATTTTCTTAGAGAAATTGAAAAGAATAGAGGAGGATGAGTGATTTTCCTGTTATCCTAGGGGGAGACTTTAATCAAGTTATAGACCCTAATCTTGACCGTAAACCTCCTTCCGAGTGTGCTGCTCCACAAAAATAATGAATATGTGTGCATATCTCTGGTTTCCCATTTGCAAAAAAGTCTGCTCTTGGATGCAAACTTTAGTCAAGCTCTATGTAACTAAATAAATTTCTACACAGACACAAATTTACCATCGACACCATCTGCTGGAGTGACCTGGAAAGCTTTTTTAGAGGCCATATTCTTCAGTATGCATCTTTTTTGCAAGAGGTTAGATTGGCCAAATACTTGTATTATCATATATATAAATTATTTACTAGTATCTCATTGTCACCTGCCTGATGTATGAACTTTATTGACCCAGAGAGCAGAGTTTTGCCTTATATAGTATTTTATTTACACATTGTGAGGAAAGGAACAAAGCAAGCAGGATGTTAGCAAGATTCATCAGACAGCGAGAAAATGCATGGTATTCTCAGATAGAATTTCCCTATGGCAGTGATCTCAGCGGAAGCGTCCGATAGGGTCGAGTGGCGGTCCTGCGCTATGGATTTGGCAAGAAATTAATTGGCTGGCAGCTTCCATGTTAACCCCAAAGCAACAGTCCTTACTAATGGTGTCATACCCTATAGTTTAGACTTATGAAAAGGTACTGCACAGGAGGATCCCTTATATTCCCATCTGGCACTCGAGCCTCTAGCTGCTGCCATACGTATATAGCTTGTGATTTTACAGGGACTCAAATAGGAGGGACAGCTCATAAAGTTATGCTGTACACAGATGATGTTCTGATTTTTGATGCAACCCTCTGCTCTTGACTCTATGGGGTAAGGCCAACATTCTCAAGACAAATTGTGCCCCTGTACTTATTTATCTCCTACAAGCCATCCCAGTTAAGTTCCCACTGAAGTATTTTAAACAATACGACAAATTATGTAATCAATTTCAAACCATGCTAGACTTGGCCCGAAAAGGATTAATGGTGCGCCCCTGCCCGCCCTCCAGGACCTGTACAACTCAAGAATCAGGAGGCGGGCACATCCTCAAGGACTGAGGAAGAACATCAATGCACATTCCTCCCCTTAGCATACATCTTTATAGATATAGTTGCTAAGCTGTACTTGCACTTTATTTTATCTTGTGTTTTTATCTTGTCTTGTCTATTTATTGTCTGTAAACATGTATATCAGACATGGGCAAACTACGGCCCGCAGCCATATACGGCCAGTTGGGCTTTTTAATCCGGCCAGCCGAATTATTATTATACTATTATTCAATTATTTTCTATTTTAAATAAACCTCGTTCGATTTACATTTCCCCGCAATGCCCGCGTTTCCCCAATAGATGGCGCACTTCAGAGGCATTGACCATATTACTCCCTTCTTCACTTTTTCGCTTTGCCCTACGAGCCCTTCTGTAAAAATGAGCGGGTCAAAGAAATGAAATGTGGACAGTGAGTGCCGAGAGTTTAATTCGGAGTGGACAACAAAATATTTTTTCACTGAAGTCCGTTTAAAGGCTGTATGCTGATATGCCAAGAAACGTGGTTTTCAAAGATTACAATATCAGCCGTCACTTTGCTACGAAGCACGCTAACTGCGCTAGCAAGCAGTCAACGCAAGAAAAAGAGGCGACGCGAAACGCAAAGAAATACAGCAAATCACTTGACAACCTGCATGGAGAATTCTGCCGTAGGTTCTCTGAGTTTGAAAACATTGAAAAGTCACTTCAACTGGTGTCCGGTACCCTGTCACAAGGCCCTGAAACAGCGCCACAGGCGCAGCATTTGGAACTGATCGATCTTGAATATGACCCCGTCCTAAAGGAGAAGTTTAATTCTCTTAAACAGAATGACTTTTATGCTTCACTTAACAAAGCCATGTTTCCAAAGGACGGCACATAAGTTGCTGTCATTTTTTAGCTCGACCTACGTATGTGAGCAGACATTAAGCGTCATGAACATCAACAAAGCCCGTCAAAGATCCAACGCAACACTTTTGTTGACGGACGGAGGGAGGGGGGGGGCGCGCGTGCGCTTCGAAATTTGCGCTGCGATTGTACGCAACACTTCTGTTGACGGACAGAGGGGAAAAAGGGGGTGGGGGGCAGGACAGTTTTCGGATCACCGGCTCGGCTCGCGGACTAATCGAGTGAAGTTGGATAATTTCCCACAGCACACCTGACGATCTCTCACAGCACACCGGTTGAAAAACACTGTACTATAGAGCTAACAACTGCCGAAAACATTGTCTGTGACAGCATACTTGGCCAAAACATGTTTTCTGATTCTAATGTCATAAACAAAAAACTAAATGACAAAACCATCAAAAAATTGCACACAGTAAGGGGCAAATTGGCTCCCACACAAATATTGGCAAAGGAATTGACAGCAAAAAAAAATGCACTGATTGCACACAGACAGGGGACATCCTCATTAGAGGGCTACATCAGAAAACACTGACGATCGCTCAGTACATATCAAAAAGCCCAGTGAAAAAGCCCTGGCTAAAGATACATAAAAAATAATAAATAAGGGCTCATGATCTTCATCACAAAGGTTCTGTTCAGTTTGGAATCAGTGTGGTTTTAAATATTAAAAGCGATTTACAGACTGTGTGGACTAAAATGCATTAGAAGCCTAATTTCCCTTTACAATAATTCACTTCATGTTAACAATCGGATAGGCAAATATTCAAATATGCAATAACATTTTTCTAGCACTGTATATTCAAAACAAAATATACTTGATACCAGAAAATCATTGTAGAGGATGGATAAGGGTATTTGATCAACTGGACGAAATAGATGACAGTCTTTCTGATATAGATCTAGATTCTAGAATATAACAGTGTAAAAAGCCATTTCAACTCCCTTTCTGACAAGTCTCAAGTCAGGATCACAATAGCAAAAAAAGCTATGACTGTAACGTAGCTTTTTATAATACAATATTAATTATCTCAAATGTTCTTATTTGTCTTTGTAATTTTTATAAAGTTTATTCAATTTATTACTATTATATCTTTATACATTGATTCAGTGAACCACTCTTTATACAGCTCTGTACGCTTGTAGGTAGTAGGTAATTAGTTAATGCAGTTTGCTCCGTTGCTCGACTTAGTATGCGGAATAGTAAATAAAATAGGTTGGTGGCATTTTTAAGACCTTTGAACGGTGGATTCAAGGATTATGTCATAATCAATGATAATTAAGTCCTTGATTTTGCAAAGAAATATAAGACTTTAAGGATCCGCAAACAGCCAGTAAAACCAGGTCCTATCGTACTTCAACACCTGCCAGTTATATCTCTTTCCCCATTTCTGTTGTAATTAGCCTCTACTTCACTACACATTGTGTGAGATTACAGAACAGCACACCTGTCCATTATGACAGGTACCCGTGTAATCTGGTCACAGTCAGATTGAAGGTTGAGTCTGACAGAATGATGCACCTCCACCACGACATTCACTCACACTCTTTATGCTGGAATTGGTCTCTCGCTCTCGCTCACATTAAATTGAGAATAAATTAAGGTCACATATTTAACCCGAAAATTAACCAAGGGTATATTTCAAGTTATGAACTACTAATACACAAGTGAAAAATGTATTTGCATACAAAGGCAATACATACCTGTATGACTTACTCAGACAAGAACATTAATCATGTGGACTCATCCCTAGGGTGAAACAGGACATATAACTGAATATACTGTAAATACAACTCTACGTAACTCGACTGTTAAGGATCAATCAAACCCCTGAATGCAAGCATCAGAATAAAGACATTGTATTCTTCAACCCGTCCATGCTAAATATACATACAAATATACAAACTCGCTTTTTGTTGTTGTTTTGCTTTATTTTTGTTTGGCTTGGGTACTGCAGAAAAATGCAGTTTACCAAAATACTTTTTACAGTCCGCACACATATGTTGTCACAAATGTGAGCGGTATGCTCACATTGTCGAGCCCTGTCTGTAACTATGTATTGCAGCTCACGCCATCTTTTTTCCTGAGTTCTCTGATTTGATGAACATCTATGACAAAAATGATTTTACTTAGACTAATAGACTTCATTTCCGCATCAATGGCTATGACTTTGGCTATACAAACACATACCCCATGTCAGGGTGGGAAGGCAAGCCCACTTTTCTAAAATCACTGCTGAAGGCAGTGGAGGCATTAGCTCAGTGGGTAGAGCTTCCGCTTGGGAACCACTCTGAGCTTCTGCTTCGAGTCCCTGCCTAGGTGCCCCTGAGCAAGGTACCGAACTCTAAATTGTTCCCCCCTCTGCGAAGGGTGGTAATGTAATGTGAGTTGCTTTGGATAAAAACATCTGCCAAAATGATCGTAATGTAATGAAGAATAATAGTACTCTCTGGGTGGCAGTTTAAATAGCCAGGCTTCAATTGTTAATTTGTTGTATATTTTTATTGAAGAAAGCATTTTACATGACAGTGAGCATACAGTTATGGGACATTTTGGAGATCGTTTTTGATACAGAAAGAGGGGCGGAGAATGTTGATTGGGAGCCATGGAGTGAGATAGATAAAATAAAAGATAAAATGTATAAGGGGATGGGGGGACAGTGACCCTGGTCAATGGCAATTGGAGATGAATAGTTGTGTTCAGTGTCAAAGTAAAGGTTGTGAGGCCACCTTATCCCACTCCTGCTAGTCTGATCCATGCGTGTAGCCAGTTCTCATATACAGGTTATGTATTTATTATTATTATTTTACTCATCTCAATAAACATACAGGAGCGAAGAGAGGCAAAGTTAGAAAGAGAGAAGAAGGGGGAACTGGAACCCTGGAGAAAACTAGGTAATGATCAAGTAAAATTTTTTTTAAAGCAACAGCAGAAAGCCACAGCCGCCGAAGGTTGTGTACAAATGTACAGAGTTAGGGTTAAACAGAAGTGTGGATGCCGAGTCATGGATGACATCAGTACTGTTGGTTCGATGATAGGTTCAGTTTTTTTACAGAATGATGTCAAACAACAGTTGAGGCAGTTACAGATTGCATCGTAGGCTGTGCTGGGAGAGGGAGAGAGAGAAAAAAGAAAACGCGGGAAGGGAGAGGGGACCAACCATTCCTACATGGCAGTTTGTTTCTAAAGAAGAAGCATCAATGTCTCTTTCAGGATACAACCTATAATAATAAATGTATAATAAAAAACTAAGATAAATGTACTACATCTCTACATTTCGGTTTCTTCCCAACCACTCTTAAAATCGCAATAGTGAGACCTCTCCTTAAGAAACCCCACCTGAACAGTGCTGACCTCAGCAGCTACAGACTGATTTTCAATCTTCCTTTCCTTGCTGCACCGTTAGAAAAAAATGTTCTCAATAAGCTTTACACTAGGGATGAACGACAAATCATTTTACAATTGCGATTTCAAAGAGCGCGCCTACCCAATCGCAAAGGCTGCAATTTAGGTTATACAAAATGCAACACATCTGACCCTGGTTTTAAATTGCGGCATCTATTGTTTTACAAACGTCACAGACTTGCTTATCAATCAGAAGTACGATGCCCCTTGTGTACAAGTCATGCTAATGGGAGGCAGTGGCTCAGTGGGTAGAGCTTCCGCTTGGGAACCGCTTGGGAACCGCTTGGGAACCGAAGGGTCGCCGGTTCGAGTCCCTGCCGAGGTGCCCTTGAGCAAGGCACCGAACCCTCAATTGCTCCCCCCTCTGCGAAGGGTGGTAATATAAATGTAAGTCGCTTTGGATAAAAGCGTCTGCCAAATGATCGTAATGTAATGTAATGTAATGCTAACCAATCAGATGTGGCACAAAGCAATTCACCTACAGACAAGGGAAACCAGGCAAAACATTACATTTGTATCATCAGGCAGATACTTGATTGTGCACCAGAAGCTAAATGGACCCACCATTTTCTCCACCTTGAAAGCCTTGCAGCTAAAAAGACGTCACCAGACTTCCACGAGGTGATGGATGTAAGTGTGAAAACCATCAACTCCATTATAAATAATGCTGTGAACTCCAAATGTTTTCCCAAGCTTTGTAACGACACAGAAGCAGATAATGTCCAGCTCTATCACAGTAAGGTGAGATGGCTAATAAACTGACGAATTAGGTCTTCTATTTTCTAACTGACAAGAAATCTCCTCTTGCACATGACTATGCCAACACGAAGTTCACAGCTGAACTTGCCTGCCATTTTTCACTGCTGAACCAGCTGAACATCTCAAGTTCAAGCTTTCAGAAGGAAACTTGCTTTGTGGACTACGAGGGCCCACACAAAGAGCATAGGCATGTTTAATCTGACATTTTGGAAAACACCCTCAGGTAAAGATCAGCACCTCTCACAACTGGCTGAGAAATTTAATGAATACTTTCCTGGGGATCCCAGAGAGGGACACAAGTGGATTTTGGACCCATTTTCTGTGGATCCCACGGAAAATGATGTTGCTTTGCCCTCACATCTGGAGTCCCAGCTTCTGGAAGATTCCACCAACAGCACTTAAAAGTTGCAATGGGGCAAACTGGACTGGGCTCCTTCTGGATTGCTGTCTCAAAGGAGTACCCATGTCTGGCACTGAGGGCTGTGAAACTCCTTATCCAATTCAAGACTACACACCTGTGTGAATCAGGATTCTCCATTGTGGCCACAACTAAGACCGAAGCCCAAAACAGACTCCGAGCAACACTGGAGGCTACTCCGAGAGTGAGCCTTTCCCCCATTCCACCCAGACTGGATCTGATCGTGTCTGAGAGACAGGCCCAAGTGTCTCATTAAGAGGTGAACATAAAAGGGACTTGTAGCTTGTCAAAAAATTGACTGTTGTGACTGTTCATTTGTCACAGATATGACGCAATTGTCAAATTCATATGCCGATTATGAGGCTGTATATTTATTTACCCTTAATCAAATTTTATTTACAGTTTATTTATTGATCTATTTAATTTGAAACTTTTAAAATTTTGAATGAATCTATTTTATCATCACATAATAATATAATAACAATTTTGATCAAATTTACATGTCCCTCCTTTTTTGCTGTAGTAAAATCTAATAACAAGTTATTTTTGTGTTATTAGGCCTGACTTGAGCATTTAAATTTGTACTCCTGTGTTGTTCCGTGAATTATTTGCCTGTTCAGCATCTTGTATGTGCAGGTTTACTTACATATGGTAAATAAATGTCTGTGATGATCACATTGTATCATGTAATTTATTTGACAATGTTGTTGCTTGTTACTGTAAGTGGATTTGATTTAGTTATTGAATACAGATCGATTAGTTAAACCAATACAGTGTTAATATTTGAATAGGCCCCGGGCCCCTTTGTACTTGAAAAGTTAGGCCCCGAGGTCAAAAAGGTTAAGAACCGCTGATTTAAAGAATTCTAATATTTGGTGTAATTTTGACAATATTTTGGTAATAGAGCATTTTTTGACACAGTGTGAAAAGAATTAAGCAAAGCTTCTAGCATACAATGTAAAAAAAAAAATCAGAAATGCACTATTCATAATGAGGCTGCCTCACCTGTTGACACTAGTACCCCAAGTCAAAAGTCCAGCGACTACTTCATATCAGCATATGAGTTATTTTTAACTTTGGAATCATTGAACAAGTTAAAATTAATAATACTAATAATACCAGTACTAATAATGATAATAATAATAATAATAACAACAATAATAATAATAATAAAACCCTGAGCAAAGACAATAGGTTTCCAGCAGTACTAGTGCTTGGACCGTTTATAAAAATAAAAACAATAGAATAGAATCAGAGCAAAAACCATAGGGTTCCAGCACCACTAGTGCTTAGACCGCTTATAATAATAAAAACAACAATAGAATCCGAGGAAAAACAATAGGGTTCCAGCATGCACTGCATTCTTCTAACCCTAATTTAAGTATGTTACGACCTGATCCAGGGGTATCGGGATGTAAAACAAATGTAAAAAAAATAAGAATGTCCTCACCCCATTGTCAAGTCAGCCACTCAACAAGAAAATAAATCATCAAACAATATGAATACAGTGCGAAATTCATTTACAGTGATCAACTAACAACTCACAACCATAACAATAACATACAAAGAAACACCAAACCACTACCCAAATACTTTATACAACAAGATTACAGAGCACCGTCAAGTTATCGAATGATCACAGGAGGCTGGGATGGAAACCGGGTGAGGACCGAAAAACGCTGTGAGCTGTCAGCCATAGTAGAAATAGTAGTAAATGTTTGTGCGCTGGGGGGCTGCATCAAACGACCAGTTTCTCAGATAGGAAAAACCATGTAAATTTTATTACCTACACCAAATCACAGCCACTACCACCATGGTTCTGTAATAAAGATTAAAAAGGTTAATAGGAATTATTAAGGCTTTGATCTCTAAACACTATGCAGCATTGTACTGCTTCTGGTGACAAAACAAGAGATACAGAATCATGTCGCTCACAAAGCTGATGAAGAAACACTGAGCCACAATTTACCAACACATTACAAACTTTTCTAACAGCAGCTAAAGATGGAAAACACAAGAGTTGTTCTGTAATACTTTGCATCAAATTTTGTTTCCAGTAAGGGCCTTGGAACAGAACCTAAATATTCATCCCACATATGAAAATGTATGCCGGTGTCAAAGTCAGAATTCCGGTATTTTGACAACAGAAGTAAAACAAACAATAAAAGAAAATCAAGACTGCACACTATTGTCCCTGAAGTTCGATTTGCCAATCACGGTGGCAGCATTTAGTGGGCCGGTGTTCTTTTCAAACTTAGAATACAAGCATCTGGGTGACATTTTCACGGGTTGGTTGCAGGTGCGCAGGGGGGAGGGGCGGGGGGGTGGGGGTTCAAAACAAACAGCGAGTAAACCTACTGCAGGCTCCAGTACAAGAATGCTGTGACAGTGGCAGGCAGGCTGCAGCAGTGCTGTGTGCTAAAATGGCTGCTCATTCTCTATACAGACAGAGCTTAGCTGTGAAGGGAGGAGGAGGGCTCCCACTCCAAACAATTTCTCTCAAATGCAGCTCATCCTTAGGTTGACATACCAGGTATGTGTTACAAACAATGGGAATATTATTGTTTTGTAATGAAAAAATAATTAATGCATGTGATTTTATTCTAAGGGATCCTGTGGGGTTACCAAGCAGAATAATTTTCCTCCAAAATATCCTTCCATCTCCTCATCATCAGATTTAACTCTTTTTTAGCTGAGGAAGTGAGTAAATTCACCAAGCAGTGACATGTTTTGGTTGAGGGCCTACATTACATCCCTTGCTTCATAGTCAAGTCCCAATTGGAGGAAAGGAGAAAAAAGGATAATATACACAGACAGACAGACAGACAGACAGACAGACAGACAGACAGACGTCTTGCTGATTTACATACTGTACCTGCCCAGGGTTCATACCGAGGCAATCCTCCTCAACAGCAGATAAACTCTGATTGGAGTGACAGAGTCACAAACTTTGAAATTAATAACTAAGGTCTACATTGATCTCTATAACCTGTCTCTTGGGTACACTACATCTAAGTCGAGAGAGGCCAAGCTTAAATGCAGTCAATCAGAACTTGACAACCTGACAAACACCAACACTAGATAACACTTTAACTTGTAAAATGGAACATGCACCAGCAACAGGAAATAGTCAGTCATAAAATGTATGCAAGATATGCACTGAAGACTTCACTCCAGCATATAAGACAACTGTAAAGAAATACATGAATATAAGCTACTCACATGCCGAAAAATAGACAAAATAGCTTCAGACTAACCTAACAGTGGTTATTCTCATTTCACTCCTAATTTCTCTGTTTTTCTCTTCTAGAGATAGATAGATAGATAGATAGATAGATAGATAGATAGATAGATAGATAGATAGATAGATAGATAGATAGATAGATAGATAGATAGATTCTGTCTACAGAACAATTTAAATTCTACTTACATTTGAGAGTCCCTTACCTACATTTATTTAAACATATTACATACCACAAACAAAGATGTTTGGTGTCAAAAAGAAGTTAAGTAGGTCATTACTATGGGTCATTTGAGGACAATCACTATTGACTGCACCCTTTTCTGTGCAACAATGTCAAATTAACAACATGATACATATCTAATCTTTTAATAGCACATACGAAAGTAAGAAAAAAAACGTGTCATTTCTGACATGACAGTTTCTGAAACACATTCATGTGCACAGGTTTTTATTGATTCTCGTTAAGACCCATTAACATCAATGAGTGTGAGAAAATTATAGATCGTGACAGTGATTTATTTGTTTCACGTTCTGTATGAGAGCATTAACGCAGATGCAACACAAGTTTTAACCCGGTTTCAAAAACTAGTTTAAAAGTATTAAGAGAGCAATGGGCCATGTAAGACTTGGAATATCCATAGAAACCGCCTAGAAAATGCAGTAAATTCCAATGCATCTTGTGTATGTTAATGAAAGACTTTTGTTGATGTCCTCTTTAGGTAATTGTTCTCTCGGCCATATTAAATATAATGCGCTGTATCTGTAGGACCTTCTCCTCCTTGGCGTACTGTATGAGGCCAAGATGTTCTCTCATGTTTCGCGTCCTGGGTGCAGGTAAAACAAATGAATTGCAGCGACACCCTGGACTGGCTTACGTAAGAACTGCCTGCTTTCCTTCATTCCAGATGGCAAAAGAGTAAAATGTCAACGCGAGTGTTATATATAGTATACATGTAAAAAGAACATGGTGCTGAGGACTTTTAGTAACGTTACGCTGCAAACTCAGGCATGTTGAGCTGCTCTCGGCTTACCCTGATTCTCACTGCAGCACAGTAAAAATTGTGGGTTACCTGGTTGACATGTTGCCATGTTTGTGTTAGCTGCGTTGTTTCTCGGCTGGCTTACCTTTATTGTCGAATGTCCAACTTGTGAATAACGACCCCCTCCACGGGGCCTTGTTGGTTGTCACGATGAATGATTAATTCCCATGCAAACAGTATTTTAGATCAGCCGCAAAACAAGCCAGTGAGCTAAGTCACCTAGCCAGCTTACCATTTGCTCACGACAAGGGGAGTCAGATGTCTTTAGACTTTTGAACCGCTCTAAGCGTTACTTTAGATTGGGAATTTCGCCGTCAGTTGTGACGATCATGTTGTGAGGCCGAGTGGCTCGGACAGTAGATCAAAAGTTTTATGTAACCTTATGAGCCAACACTCTAACGTAATCTTAGCTATGTTGACAAACAAGCCTGCGTGGTTAAAAATCACACACGATTTGGAGCTGGCAAACGCCACAAGCAAACACGGTTAGCTTAGCTGTCCGAACTGCTTGCTAATTCCAAACCCTGGTCCTAAAATTATTCATCGCTTTGTCCGACTTCAACTCCATCGGCCGTAGAAAACCCTATGAAACTCCGTGAACCACGTCCTTGTATTATCTTTTTGTCAATGACGGTGCACTCGCGTTTTTAACCTGAAGTTATCGCTTTGGTGTATCCTCTCCGCCATTTCCAATCTCTCAACACAAACAAACAGGACTGCTCGTGCGCGCGCAGCGCCGAGGCTCGTTCGCAAGGAGGGCCGCGAGCTATAGCTTTCCAGCATAGTTAGCGTGGAAAGAAACCAACATGGAGCAGCACTGTGCGCTGTAAATAACAACGGTTCGACCGGCCTGCATGTGGTGGCCATGCACCACACATAAAGAGTGTGTTGGGTACATTCACAAGTAAGGAAGTCATGCTCTGTTCAAAACAGCGCCTGGCCTGAGAAAGTAGTGATGTTTAGAATTATCACTGGTGTCAGTTCATCGCTCAGCTCAGCCATTCTAAGCAGCTGCTGCTTCTGCTTGTGGTAAACAACAACAATGAAACATCAACACTAAACTGATTACATTCAAGGTTTGCAAACCTAACTTAACTGTTCAGGACACATCGACAGTTATAGAGTAGATATTAGCTTATTTTAAACAAAACATGTAAATGTTGAGTACATGTAGATTACAGCTGATGCAACCAGCTGTGTGTAAATTCAAATTTAGCCTAGTTAAAACCATAATTATTTTTAAATGGTCATTTATGCATCGCTAAAATTAAAGCAGTTGCACTATAGAGATATATCAATCAATCAATATCTCTACTGAGCTATCTATGGAGTAAGACATGCGTCTCGCGCAGAATCCCATCTAAGGTGCCTTTTATCTGCGTTTTTAACATCTTTTTTGACTAAAGATTCGTCGACACCTTCTGTGCTCACTAGTAGGTTGTAGTTGTAAATAAAAAGCCCCAAAAGGTCATGGGCCTCAATTGAGACTCACCTCTCCTGCTTCAGTTTCAACTCCGTCGCCCCCACATCTAGGTCCTCAAGAGCCGGAACTGCAATTATTAATACTGTAGCAAGCCACATGATTCTCTGGTGACAGTGGCCTGTGAGGTGCTGGCCTAGGTTGAGCCCTTCACCCCTGGTCCACCCTCACATGTGGCAAGAGGTTGGTAGGGGGCAAGCCGGTCATGGTGGAGCACGACCACCCTGTTCCTCTTGACCAGCCGTACCCTGTACACAACATCAGACAGTCTCTCGAGAACAGAACAAGGCCCCATTCAATGGCTCATCAGCTTGGCGAAAGGCCCTTCTTCCTTCTTGCGGGTGAAAGCATTTAGCTGTTTAGCTAGCCAACACGAAAGGTTGGTGTGGGAACAGTCCTCATCCCTGGTTGCAAAGATGTCACCAAACAGGTCCAGTAGCTCTTGTACCTGGCGTCTCTGGGTCACCCCCAAACCCTCACAGCTCCTGGAGTAGAGGTTATCAACTGCTTGCCTGGTCTCAGAGAATGGTGTTTGGGGTAGCTGCAAGGCATTTTGTACAGCAGAGTTAGTCTCTGGCGCACCACTGACTGTGGCCGCTGGCTGGGTTGATGACTCTTTTGCAGCTGACGATTCTATGGTGGGCCCTTTAGTCATCGATGTTGATGTGGAGGTCTCATGAGCTGGCAATGAGGTAATGAGGTTTTCACCAGCGGCATTGGGGTGGTATGGCCTCAGATCCAGGGAGGAGTGTGGCCCCAGATACATCCACCATTGTCTCCACTTGCCCAGCAGGTCCAGTCCGATGAGGCAACATTCATGCATGTTGGTGAATCAACATGTACTTGGAGGGATTTTTCCCCTAGCATTCTGGTGCGTTCAGCGGTGACTGTGGTGACACGTAGATTGGTGGGTTCCAACCCTCTGGTTGGGGACAATTTTTGTCCAGGTGGTATCCCAGGGCGGATTAAGGAGATGGTGGATCCTGTGTCGATCAGCGCCCTGCACTTCGTGCCATCAATGTCACAGTTTACAAAAAGTCCATGAGCGTGACCCAGGTGGCCAAGTCTTGGCTTCGACATCAGGGGAGAAATTTCGGGTGGCAGTTCCTCTGTTATGCCACCCTGCTCTAGTTTAAACGTGGCTGAGGGGCTGAAGTTCTTGGCAATGGCGCTGGGCACATTGCACGCTACTGCCCAGCACCATTGCCAAGAACTTCAGCCCTTCAGCCACGTTTAAACTAGAGCTCACCACAATGGTAACATTCTTCCGTGGCCCGCCATCCGGCCTCCTTGGTTCTGCATCGTGGTCGTTGTGGAGGAGTACCCGTAACTTGTCACTTCTACGATGTCGCTCCCCTCAAAGCCTGCTTGGGGGACCTGGTCTCTCATGCCTGGGGAGTGTCACCTGGTGCTGAGAACATGTTCGCCTCGTTCTGCTTCACTTTGGGCCTCAGTCAAAGACTTTGGTGCAGCCAGGCAGATGTGCTCTTTAAGTCACTCTGGCTGGAGCCGCAAGGCAATGGCTTCTCCTGTGCAGCTGCCTCAAATGTCGGGTAGCCCTCTCGTGCATGGAGACGGATGTCTGCAGCGTAGGCGCCCAAGCTTGCTCCATGTCTCCACTGGCAGCTGACCAGCTTGTCTCAGGCATCATTAATGAAAACATGCCGGTCGAATCAATGCTGAAGCGCTCTCTTAACAGTTTCCCAGTCCAGGCGCTCTCGAAGATGAAGGCCAGTTAGGATTTGCAGAGCTTTACCCTGTAGTGCAAGGGCAACTTGGATTGCTGTCTCTTTCGCCGACCAGTTATTGAACTGTGCAGCCACTTGTACTTGAATGAAGTAGGTCTCTTGTGGCTCTTCTCCATTGTAGCGAGGCAGCTTCATTGCACTCTGCTGGGGGCCTATTCTGGGAACACGTGGGGCTGCCGGTACATCATCGCTGGCAGCGCTCAGGTGAAGTGGTTCTGGCCCCAGTTGTAGCCTGGAGAGAGATGGGTCGTAAAACCTCTGTTGCTGCTCGCTGTAGCCGCGGAGTCCCATGTCGCCGCCCCCGCTGTTGCTGGTCTGGGGTTGCTTGCATTCTGCAAGTCTGTGGCGTCTTCCACTTGGTGATGATGCTTTGTTATTCTGCTGTTGATCATCTTGGGTGTTGCTCTTTCCATGGCTTCCATGGCCTCCATATTCCCAAACACGCTACAATACAAATACTTTGAAGGAGGAATTACAGGCCCTTGATGCGACCCCCAAGGCTTGTCGCATGTGGAATCTCTAGTCGATGCTGCTGGAGATTGTCCGTGCTGTGGAGGCCGCTGTGGCCCCGATCTGAGCCGAGCTACAAGCTATGAAAACACATCAAGCTGGGCATTTAAGCTGCTAATGAAGCCAGCTTCACTACACTCAAGGGAGCCTTGGCAGATTCGATCTCTGCACCTCACTCAGCTAAATGCTGTGGTTTCTAAGTAAGACAACAAGTGCAAAGATCTATAAGCCATAGCATGTTGCAAAAACATAACAATTGTGGGGATACCAGAGGACAGAGTGATTAATACTGCTGCTGTAGCTGCTTTGTTGAAGAACTCCTTCCACAAAGGACCAAGAACCTCTGCTGGAGCGGGCTCACAAAACCACCTAGCTGACACCGAGAACCAGTGAACGCCCTCGCCCCACCCTTGTCAAGATTTTGTACTACAACTTTGTGTCAGATCGACCCCAAAGGTTTGAAGTTTTTTGTGTTCCCTGATGTTACGCTGTCAGTTGCCAAGGGCAAGCTACGGGGCAAGGAAGGAGTTCACTATGGTATGCTTTTTTATCCAGCCCAACTTTGGATCTGCTACAGACGTGTGGAATTGTCTGTATTTTTCCACTTGTGTTCTGCCAATTTGAATTGAAGCATTGGTTCTGTTACACTTGTTTGATGTGTTATGATGGTTACAAGATCTAAGGTTCTCTGTCATCTGAAAAGGCTCAACTCAGACATAACCGTCTTGCAGGAAACTCACTTTAAACTCATAGACCATCATAGGCTACGACCTTCCTGGATTGGTTGGGTCTACCACTCCAACTTCAATTCCAAATCTAGAGGGAATGCCATTTTAATCAATACGATAACTCAATGTTTACACACTGATGTTGTTGCTCATTAAAGTGATGGGTTCCATGTGGTTGTGGGAATTGCCAGATGTCATCTACTCTTGCTTCTTGTTACTCAGTCCGTATTAAGTGGACTTTGCCAGTTTGCCCCCAGGGAACTGCCGAGGTGCCCTTGAGCAAGGCACCAAGCCCCCAAGACTGCTCCATGGTTGCCGTTTGATGGCTGCCCTGCGCTGACCCCTCTGTAATGCATGTGTGTGTGTAGGAGGGGCACGCAAGACAAATTTCAGATTTACATGTTTGTGATGTTGTAAAACCCGGAAGTCCCGCCCTTTGGTCCAACACTGGCAGCCAATGGTAGCGGGAAGGCCGGTTGAATTTTCACTTGTGCAACGTGAATTTATTGTTATTGATGATTGATGAATGATTGATTATTAATGATGATTGATTATTTACTTGATGATGTTATCCGAATATTCCCATAAACTTGGCGGCAACTTCATCCCCAAACATCTAGTAAGCCATATTCGTCATATTCTTGAACTAGCTCAGAGGTTTCAACTAAGCGTTGTCAATTAAGCCATATGGATTACTTAACTCAGAGGTTTAATTCACATTACCATGCACGCGTGTTTAACAAGGTTTTACCTTTTAACTCAGAGACTTGTTTTCTTAGCTGTCCTAAAAACGTGTTTAAACATTTTCTCTTATTTTCTTCGTGTGGCGAGCTCTATTTTTATCAGATCCCTTTCTCACCAATTCAGTGGCATGGTGTGCGTAAGGTTCTCAAAGTACAATTTATCGATTCTACTTTCTATTCAGTGTCCTGTTTTCGCCCTGGTGGGTAAAGCAAACCCCAAAAGTCTCCACGAGGTTTAAAGACGCGGAAACGCAAGAGTCTCTGAAAAGCCGAAGTCATACCACAAATGGTAATCCAAGGTAAATCAAAGTTTAACAATCACCGATTTATTTAACATTTTGAACGTTTAAAAGTCTCAGATTTAAACAAATATCACTAGTCCAGTTGTTCTCAAACTGTACCACCAGCGGTACGCGGGCTCACTGTAGTGGTACGCGGAGGAATCATAAAAAATAACTGAACCATGACATAATTGAAATGCGACTTAAAATAAGTTTAGCCTTTCAAAAATGTTTGCACACGGCACACTACTAACCTTACCGATAGCAGTGCTGCATGCAGAGGGAACTAAAAGGACGAAATCTGCGGATCAGGAGGAGGATATTTTAAGCAGCCTGGATGACTGTGAACTGAGTGCTTACGTTGGCGCAGCGCGCTTCGAAATTTCTGCTTTGATTGAACCGAACAGTTTTGTTTGGGAGTGCGCGCTTCAAAATGTGCGATCTGCCAGTCAGTCTCGCAATTTACTTATTTATGTCAGATATGAGCATGATGCTGCAGCTTAGGAGGACTTTCTGTTCTGTCAGGCCTATAACTTATAAATAGTTGCCAAAATGCTGTGTGTTTGAAGTACAGTTGTTTGTGTTGTTGAATGAAATGCAGTTGTTATTGTGTTATATGTTCTCACATGCTGTGTGTGTGTGTGTGTGTGTGTGTGTGTGTGTGTTTGAACATGCTGTGGGTGTAAGAGGGACTGCCCCATATAGGAGAGTTGTTCATATGAGAGAGTTCTAGTTTCAATTTGTACAATGTGGCTGTGACTGACAAAGGTCAAAATAAATAATATTCTTATGAGGAATAAATCTGCTTCCTGTGTGCATTTTGCATAGCAGCTGAATAGGGTAGGCCTAGCTACTGTATTTTAACATCCGCCATAATGGTGGTACTTGGTGAGCCAAATATTTTCTGAGGTGGAACCCGATGGAAAAAGTTTGAGAATCCCTGCACTAGTCATTAACAGTTGCTGTTGTACGCAGAACGCACAGCATATGCAGGTCTCTCTTTAGCGGGAAAAGGACCCAGCATTATTTGCTACTCTGCCTTAAGTACAGACTGAGCAGGAGGTCATAAAATAACTATTCTTTTGATAGGGATGTGTCTTGCTGTGTGGGAACAGATGTGTTCTGTCCTGAGTGCTCCTGTCTGCAAACATGTTTCACAACAACTATACAATACAATCCACCTCGAGTCAGGTATCTGTGGGGGAGTGAGTGTGAGTGTGTGTGTGTGTGTGTGTGTCAAGACAGTCTCTCTGCGTGTGTACGTGTGTGTGCGTGAGAGGAGAAAGAGCCCTTGATGGGCGAAGTGTTAAAAGCATTTGTCTTGAAGTTCAGGTAGTTACATTACATTACATTACATTACGATCATTTGGCGGATGCTTTTATCCAAAGCGACTTACATTACATTATATTACCACCCTTCGCAGAGGGGGGAGCACTTGAGGGTTCGGTGCCTTGCTCAGGGGCACCTCAGCAGGGACTCGAACCAGCAACCCTCCGGTTCTTAAGCGGAAGCTCTACCCACTCGACTACTGCCTCCCTGCCTCCCTACTGCCTAGTTCTACTCAAATGTAGTGTTTGTAATGTTTTCTGGGCTCCCCATAGTGAAGAGCCATCAGTCGTCTGGGGTTTGTGTATTCGGCTAAGGCTGTGGGAGCCAGTATCTTGAGTGTGAATGTAACCTTATGTTGGCCATACAATTCATATAGTATTTATAATAAATAGATGTATATTTTATACCCTACAATGTATTTGCATGTTATGCAGCCTGTTATGTCCAAGGTGCGTTACATGACTGTCGGAACAAGAGATTGATGTCATCCTGGAAAAACACCTATGAAATCATCGCACTAACAACATTGATGTCATCTGGATCTCCAGGGTTATATTATCGTGTCACTATTGCTTTTCCCTTTTCACCTAATTCACATGTGTATCACATATCGTTGTTCTCATTCATGTTTTTTTTCTTTTCTTCCCCTCTGTGTATAAAAACAATCTCCAATTTTGTTTTTTTAAATGTTAACACCAAATCTCATACCTGTATATTTGGCTTTCTTTTCCTCCACTTTTCTCCATTTTTTTCCTTACGCACCTGAAGGCTTGGACCTTTTCATTATGTAGAAATAAAATGTGAAAAAAAGATATCTGCCTTGGACAGCCAATTCATTTTCGTTTTGCAGCCATGGAAAAGGAAATGAAAATGAGCCTCCTGCCTCTGACTTGGGCTGTCTGTGATGTGTAACAAACAAACTTTCTTTTTTCATTTGTTACCTCAATGCTCTAAATGAGCAAGGACTTCTATCTGCAAATTTTTATCATTTTTCAATTGAGGGCGACCAGCGCCCACCAGAAGGCGATGCTCTTGGCGCCTGCCTATATGGCGCCTGCCTATATGGCCTACGCCAGGGGTCTTCAACGTTTTTTAGGCTAAGGACCCCCAAACTGATGGAGAGATGGAGCGGGGAACCCTACTATATATATTGTATAAAATTGTGTTTTATATCAAACTGGGCCTAGTGCCATGTATAAACATAGATTTTCTCATCAATGTCTGTTGACCTTGGAGGGATTTGAGACTGGTTTGGAAGTATTCAACAGGTTTGTCTTTTAAGTGGCTGTGGGTTGTCTCCAAGTGACGCTGCAGCTTTGATGGCTTCATAGATTCGTTTGACAGCACAGTAGATCAAATGACACACATTGGTAATAGATGAAAGATAACATCTTCTGCCTCGATTCATCTGTTCACTACAATATGTTGGATTCATGTTATTGTGTATGTAAAGCAGTGGTCTCCGACCTTTTTTGCCTCAGAGCTACTTTGACAAAATTAAAGTGTCCCCTCATGTTTAACATTATTAGTAACATTATTATTTCAGTAATTCAATACAAAAAGTGAAACTCAACTCAACTTAAATTGTCTGTCTGGTTCAGTAGGCTACACAATCATGGGGAAGACTACTATATTCTAATTAATTGAGATGCACCTGTAGTATATAGATCAGCTGGAGTATATAGAACAGTTGCAGTATATGGATCAGCTGAAATATATAGATCAGCTGCAGTATATAGATTAGCTGCAATATATGGATCAGCTGCAGTATGTAGACCAGCTGGAGTATATAGTTTAGCTGCAGTATATGGATCAGCTGGAGTATTCCATTCATTCTCCTCCATCAGCAAACAACACAGTTCAGAAACAGCTTCATCACAAGGAAACTGGTGCACTCTTCCTTACACACGTTCACCTCTTGCATGTCAGTGGTTTCAACTCTGTCCTGAGCGCTGTGCATATACGAGTACATCACAACTGCTTGACCAGAAGTAGATTCAGGACTTGATCTTGTTCTGATTGTGTGTTCCAGGCGTTCACAACTTCATTGAGATCATTCTGCGTTAAAAAAAAATTGAACTTCAATGTCAGATCATATATTTTGGCATTCTGATGTTCTGAAGAATCCATTTACACATTCCTGGATGTGAATCAGCGTCAACATGTAATGGGTCCTTCCATAGGCCATTTTCCACACTTCCACCAAGTTTCATTAAAATTGGTTTACAACCTTTTTAAGAAATCTGAGCAATCCAAACAATACATGGAGGCATAACTGTGCTGTGTATGTTTGACAGAGTAAAACATGCATGTATTGTGATATTTATGTGAAATAAAGTCAGACATTTAGTACATACTTCTTTTTATTTGCTTATTTCTAGGGCAGATACACTGATACATAATGAACTTATTGACTTGTTTGTAAAAATAAGGTAAAAGAGGAACTGTCCTGTAACTCTGCATTTGAGGCGTTTCTTTTTTCATTACCTGCAAACTACATTGTATGCATCTATGGATTTGATGACAATCTATGCCTTCAATTAGACAAACATGACACAGAACAGGATGCCCCTCAATCTCTAAGGTTTGTAGAACATGCCTGTAATAAGCATAATGGATGGACAGTCTTTGCAAGGCAGCAGCATTGTCACTTGAAGAGTTTGAACTTGCGTAGCAGGGGCTGCACAGTCTCTTTGGGGTACGGCTTCAGAGCCAAGCAGGTGGGAATATTCTCTGGCTGTTCTATCCAAAGTTTATGGGCCACACCAGCCTCTGTCAGATTCTCTGATAGGCTGGAGAGGGAGGCTTCATCTGGAGCCTAAAAGACAAAATGTGCACACCAACTGTTAAAATACACAGACACACACTGCAGGTTAGACCACTGGTATAAACGGCATGCCACTCCAAATCCATATGATTTTATCATTTATTGAAGTACAGAGAAAGGATTAACATTAAGGAGAAATTATCACTAAAGTAATGTATAAATTAGTATTTCCCCTTGAATTTCTTTCCTGGTCCAATGGTCGGCCTGACAACTGAAATGTTGGAAGTGAAATGGTGTTTTTAGGCCCATTTTGTATGTATTGTATTTTACTGTGAGTTGCATATCTTTAGCCCTGCTAGGCACTTGGTTAAGCCAAGATACATTTTGTTCCTTTCTGAAAATGCATTTCTGACTACCAGATCCATTTTCCATCTCAGGATCCAAACCAAATAGCACACACATGCCTGATAGTTTCCATTAAGTTTCATGTAATCATTACAGAAATTAAAAAAAAAAACACATCCCATCTTGACAACATACAATCACAAACCAATATAAGCAAAAATATTATTTGGCATCAGTACATGAATGATAACCAAGATGAAAGATTACTCCTGTTATCTAGATTTTACTTTGCAGGAAGCATCCTCTGCTTAAATGACAGGATGTGTGTTATCATATGTTAAATAATATAATTAATATACCTAATTAATTTCCCATGGTTATTTCTCACACTGTCTTCTTCCCACGATTTAACAAGTTTGACACCACTTCTTTACACTTCCTCTTACACGAGAATGGATGAATGGAGCTGTGTGGGGTTGAAATCTGGACTGTGAGACAGAGTCACCCTCTTCGAACTCAGGCGAGTTCATCCCTGCACTATCTGCAGGTTACTTGATGTGGGTGTGTATGTATTTTATCCAGCATCTGAGTGTAACGATGCAGAGGATGCAGGTGGACTCCTCCATCTCCTGAACCACTGACTATCTGATAGACTGACCTTAACATACTACTGGGGAACATAGGAGCCCCACAGGGGACAGTTCAGTCTTCTATCCTCTTCACAACTGCCATCTACAGAAATTCTCATATGTAGATGTATGCAGAGGAAGAAGGAACTTGAATACAGAGACGTGGGGGACTGGAGCACTTTTATAAGGTGGTGTGGACCTATATCATCTGAATGTGGCTAAGACGAAGGAGATGGTGGGCATCAAAGGCCATCACCATTAATGGAGAGAAATGACATTGCTGCTATGACAAGGAACAGCACAGGAGTGTTTTACTTCCCTCTGCTATAAAGTCTGTTCCACCACCCTTAACATCGGCACAATGCAATATAGTTGCCGCTACCCTTTGGCAATAATGTCCTGTTTGCTTTTGACATACTATATTACACACCTATCTATACTAAACGCACGCACGTGCACAGTGTGGTGTTTGCTATACCGTGCCTCCAATTTGGAAACGTATTTAAAGCTCAAACGGCTCGAACCATGAAACTCACCCCCAGCACTACTTTATGCATGGAGTCTAGATCCGCCAGGTACCGCTGCGTGTCCGTGTCCGTGTAGTGGAGGTGAATGGCGGCGGTAGCGGCGTGGCAGGCCTGTGTTATCACGGCTCCCAGGGGCCACGACATCTTGTGAACTAGATCCAAACGTACAATAACGTACTGGACCAAGCGTCCAGGAGAACAGGCTCCCGATGACGCCATTTTTAGCCTCAACACGGAGCGCCAGGGTTTGTTTACTTTCCGGGTCACAAGACCGCATTTCCGACTTGCGGTTTGTCACTGAAATGTCGTAGTACTTTCCAGAAATTAAAAAAATCTAGAATTTTAGAACAATCCCAAATTTGCTTTTACAGTGGAAATCCTCGAATCAGCCCACACACGGTGACAAAACACTAGATCTCGTCTATTAAAAGCGTCCAGGAGAACAGGCTCCCGATGACCATTTTTAGCCTCAACACGGAGCGCCAGGGCTTGTTTACTTTCCGGGTCACAAGACCACATTTCCGACTTGCGTTTTGTCACTGAAATGTCGTACTACTTTCCATGTATGTAAGGTACATACCTTACATATCCTACTACATATCCTTACAACAATCTCAGCTTAAAATATATGAGCTTTTAGGAAATGCAGGTCGGAAATGTCCCTAGAGTTTCTGACCACTTCCTGACAGTACAAACGAAGTGGAAGCCAAACTTTCTTCTTTAATTGAGTAAAAAAAATGTCTGTGATGAGAAGAGGACTTTTTTTTAAGGACATGAGACAAAGTGGTAATCGCAGCAGGTGTTGTGTTTCTGTTTTCAAGCCTCCAGCCACCAGAGGGTGCACTGCTCGGCTGCTTGACCATCTTGGATGTAAAAGAGACTTCAGCACCAAGTGTTTTATTACTTTACACAAACTTGACATGGATGCTAACCCTGTGAATGCTTTAAGCTTTTTGAAATGGCTACTGCTCTGTCCCTGCTATTGCAACAGAGACAGAATATGTTTTTCTAATTTTTTTATTTATCGTATGTGTTACCATATGTATTAATTACACCAAAATCCCTCACTTGTTCTGTTGTTTTCAAATGAGTGTTGTATTGGGAGTATTGCATTAGTTAAGGTCAGTGGTCTCCAACCTTTTTGCCTCTGAAAGCTACTTTGACAAAATAAAAGTGTCCAAGAGCTAATCATGTTTCGCATTATTAGTAACATTTATCCACATGGCTGATTCTCCACCCAAACCAGCTGAATAAGCGTCTTTTGTGTGAACATTTACAAAATGTCGATTTCCAACACTCACATTTTTGCACTTCAATTCAGCAACATAAGGTTTTTTCTGTATACATATTCAGTGTGTCAAGCTCACACTAATGAATTCACATCATATTAATCTCATAGAAAACAGAACAATGTTATTATTTTTTTTATATTTATATTGATTTTATATTATATTATATTAGTTATTTATTTTACTATTTTACCAATACTATACCTACGATATTTCACATTTGTCTGTCCACATATCGATGTCACAATTTCCCTTTACATTCCCTGTAAATTCAGGGAATTCCCTATCGTTCCCATATCATCTGTCCTTCACATGCATTCAGTCTGTTCTGATGTTAGTGAGATGACAGAGAGTGTGGTACTATTTTCATGAGGAATTAAAATACTTTTGGAATGTTCTTGCAGTGAAGCACGTTCTCTGTCGGACAGTTTTGGAATGTCTTTTTCAGAGTGTTTTCCTGTTTGGAAGAACATACACTGGATTGAGAGCCTGGGTGGAGCTTCTTTTTTCTTCCAACTGAACTGTTGGATGCACAGTTCTCATGTCTGTGAATGTTTTTTTGTGGACCCTGCTCGACGTGATGGCTTAATTCTGCATTCAGCCTTTATGTTGTTACAATTGTTAAATGCATCCAAATGCTGCTTTTTTCCAGCTGTCACTCGTCTCTGTTTCTCTCTGTCCTGCTCTGTACCTGTAGTAGACCATCAGCACGCTCCGCCCCTCCCTGCTTGATGTTATGATCCTTGTCTGTCTTCACGTGAATTGGTGGAACGGCACAACATCAGTTCAAACGTTCAGTCTTCTCCGTGTTCGTGGCACGGAGAAGACCATCCTATCATTCTGTCATGTATTAAGTTGCAAAAAAAAAAGGCTCTCGTACGGGAGCCGGCTCCCATCGTTAACCTCAAAGAGCCGGCTCTTTGAGCCGGTTCGTTCGCTAACGACACATCACACCCTAGCTAGCAACCGGAAAGTCCTGTGAAAAGTGGATATGGACTTTGGTGAAGTGGTGCTCCACAGACGCAGTCGCACTGCAAATGAGACAGGGACACACTTGTTGTTCGCATTCGTTAATTTTTTTAATTCCTCATGAAAATAGTATATTTGTTGCTTTTTATTGGGGCTATTTCCGGGGTGGTCATCGTCAAATCCGGCATGCACTTGCTAGCCGACGTTACGGTGTCCCATAACCAAACTTGACAGCAGCGTCATTTGTTGGACTGACAGCTGATTGGCTTATAATTGTGTTGTGACAAAAGGGGGCAGGATGTCTATGAATTTGATTGGATAGAAATTTACACAGCTTTACCAAAAGACGTTGTGTTGTCAAATGTATGTATTTTTTTAACCTTTCTACTCAGAAATGGGTGGCGAGCTACTGGTAGCTGTGTGTGATTGTGCACCAGAACACAACGCAGTCATTCATTCATTTATGGTTATTACAGTCTGATAACAAGGTAACTGGCAAAATGTAAACTTGAGTAAATTAAACTGTTAGTATGACCTGTGTATGAACAATGTTCAGTATGACCTGTTTTTTACTGTGCAAATAAACTTGAAACTTGAAACTGAAACTGAAACGGCGCTAATATTTGCAATGCTCACTCTTTAGTGAAAGTACACACACAACACTCACATTCACAATAAAATGTTAATACTTTGGTTTAAACATTAACATCTTCAAAATGATAACACAACAGAAAGGGGCAACAACATGGCATTGAAACACCCTTCTCACATCAAATACAGTTAAATTATTTCTATATAAGTGTTGACGTCACTGCCTCACCCCACTATCAGCAATCAACAACTACAGCATTTCGAGTCACAACATTTCCACCAACTGTGTTGATTAGCCAGCATACATTTACCAACTTTAAATCAACGCTACTCATCAATTTCCCTTTATTGATTAATTCATTAATTAAAATAGGTTATATCAATATCATAGCAAAACATTCTCTTAGACCTATATCCAACAACCTCAAAAATCTGTCTATTTTATGAACAGTGTAGTGAACCAAATGTAACATCTTTGTGGATTATTTAAAAAAAAAAAAGGAAGAATCAAGTTTTTGTCTTCTACTTCATCAACAGAGACTTAAACACAGGGACTGTTCTGTTCAACATCATTCTAACAGAAAACAAATGGAGGTTGAACTGAGCATCACATGTAAGGATAAAAAAACTCACACCCAAATACACACACACACACACACACACACACACACACACACACACACACGCACTCAAGCTTTATTTTCCTTGTGTTTGAATCTGTTTTTATCTGAACTTCTTGCTATTGTTTATGTATTTCCGGTTTATTCTATTGATGGTAATGACTTTTAGTTATTATTGTGAGTTAATAAATCCTTTCATATTATAACAAGAAGTGAAATTGTTTGCTCTGAACATTGTATGATTTGAAGCCTTGCTTCAAAATCATACTTTTAGTTATTATTGTGAGTTAATAAATCCTTTCATATTATAACAAGAAGTGAAATTGTTTGCTCTGAACATTGTATGATTTGAAGCCTTGCTGTGCCAAGTGTCACCCTTCCAGATTGATTTCGAGCGCAAAACTAATCTTTAAATTATTCCCATTTAATTATTAATTAATTAATTAATTAGATAATTGTTATTGATAATTAAGATTTATGGTGAATATTTAAGGCTTAGGTCAATTATCTGCTATCCTTTTCCCCTTTAATAAGGGGCGGTTCCCCGAGGACTATAATTTATTAAAGTTATTAATATTTTTTATTATTTTTATTTTTGTTTAAAAACGTTTTTTTTATAGCAATATTTGATAAAGCAATATTACCAACACAGGTTAGAAGTGAACGTGGAAGTAATTGGGCTGTGTGGGAGCGAGACCACTTTATGACCACTAATGTCTCAAAGCAGTGGACAGGAGCATGCTAACACACAGCTAACTAGCAACAAATTGACCACTAGGAAACAGGAGGGCTGTGTGGGTAATAAATCTTCAGGTGTTATTCCTCCCTGAAACACTCTTGGTGCAAAGCCTAAGAGTAAATCATTTCCCTGGGAACTGAGAGGACGACTAATAGGCAGAACCCAACGCCCTGACATCTGTGATGCAACCGGCTGGCCTGCATTATCATCCATGCAGAGCGCCTCTTCAACCCCTGTGCTCGGTAGGGCAAAGCCGTGGACAGCTACGAAAGGGAGAACTAGCAACAAACCTCCCCAACAACCAAACCTGCCGCGAGAAAACAGATTTACTCCACTACTGCTGGACCCTGGATCTCCGTCTGACGACCCGGATAACTTCTCATCTTCACACAGCAGGGTAAGGATTGAAAGTTACTCAGAGAGTAGAAGGCTGGAGGGAGAGCTGATGAGTGGGTCTCAAACTCTGATTGTGGGTGACTTTGCTGTAAAAGATATAAAAAGTGTGTGCAGTAAAAAACACACCAAAATACTCTGTTTTCCCAACGATATGGTCTCTGACTTGGAAGACAGAATCCCGCATACAGTGGCTGAACACCAAACTGTGAAGAACATCATTCTGCACATTGGGTCTAATGATGTTGTAAAGCAACAGGCTGAAGTTCTGAAACAGGACTTTACTGATCTGTTGAACACTGTCAGCTCTCTGAATACTTAGGTGTTTATCAGTGGCCCTCTACCGCCAATCAGAAGAGGAATTGAGAGTTTCAGCAGATTGTTGGCACTAAACACATGGCTTTCAACTGCACGTACCATCCACTCAGTGCATTTTATTGACAATTTCAACTTCTTATGGGACCGTAAACAAGACAGATAGACTTTGCCTGAACAAGTTAGGGGCAAAACTGTAGGAGTAAAACTGTTCACCTCTAACCTATTTTACTTCCTGCGTCACCCATCTATTCCCTCTGCCAAGGACAAGAGACAAGAGGAACCAAAACAGCAGGATAACATAACACAGCCCAGCAGAAACCCTGAAGGACAGCCACCTCAGCCCCCACCCAACGAGAGCTCTGATTATGGGAGAACCAGAACCGAGAGCTGGAGCTGGAGCTGGAGCTGGAGCTGGAGCTGGAGCCTCCACCACCTTTCCCCCCCTTCTCCCCCCCAACACCAACGCCTGTAAAGATCCACCTCTATCACCCACCCAAACCCCATCCAGGTCACTCTTCTCCAGACACCCTTTCTCCCTCCTCTCCCCTCTTGAAGTTCACCCACCAAATGAAGAAGCTGGTAACTGCTGGAACTCAGTTTAGCCCCAAACCTACCCCCATTGTCTCACCCCTAAATCCCACTTGGCGTCCATCTCCAACAGTCCAGACCAAACTATTAAAGAGACGTCCACCACGTCCCCCTCCTCCTCGCCAACGCCATCATCCTCTGTCCCCTCAGCCTGATAAGGTTTTCTGTGTACAAAATGCAGCAATCTCATATTGATATATACTGAGTCCAGGCTGCAAGGCTAATCACACTTTTTCCAGAACAAGCCGGGGCCCTGTGTGTCGATAGCTTTCTCAATTTCTGTCCTGATTGGTAAAAGAAATAGAATGGGGAATCTGCTAGCAAACAGGAAGCAAGAAAAACATTTTTAATCAATGATTTTATTATCAAGCACAATCTTGATTTTATATTTTTAACTGAAACTTAGTTAGACCAAAATGAGTGCACAAAAAAGGAGGTGGAGTTGCCTTTGTGTTTAATGACTCCCTCCAATGCAAGCAGATATCATATGGAAAATTCAGTTCTTTTGAATATGTGGCTCTTTAGCTTACTTCCTCCTCTTGAGCCATATTCGTAAATATTTACAGGACACCGAAATACTGTGCAACCTTTTTTAACAACTTCACTGAACTGCTGTCTATAATCTGTATTGACTTTGACTGTATAGTTATTGTTGGTGATTTTAACATCCATGTCGACAACCCCCAGGACAGATCGACCAAAGAACTGTGCTGTGTCCTTGATAACTATGGACTGATTCAGCATGTGACAGAGCCCACACACAATAAGGGACACACCCTGGACTTAATTATCTCTAAGGGTCTGAACTTTTCTAAGGTTGTGGTGACGGATGTTGCTCTTTCTGATCATTCCTGTGTTTTCTTTGAGAGCACTATCTCCATGCACACAAATATTCAAACAGAGGTAATCACAAAACGGTACATCACTGAAAACACCAGTGAAATAATAATCCAGAATTTTCTTCCCTTGCTTATCGATGCGATGCACCCATTAAGGTGAAGACTCTCTCTGGTAAGAAAAGATCTCCATGGGGAAATGCCACACTGGTCAATATGGAAAAAAGAGAGTGTCGTAAAGCTGAGCGCAGCTGGCGAAAAACAATTCTCCAGGTTCATTATGAAATCTACGAAAAGAGACTTTGTGCTTATAACCTGGAACCGAGAAAAGCAAGGCAGTCCTTCTTCTCTCACATTATCGCCAAAAACAATTATAATGCACGTGCACTCTTTGCTACTGTGGACAGACTAACAAATCTTCCTGTCTCAGTAGCCACTGAACTTCTATCCACCAGGGCCTGCAATGCAGTCAGTGCCTCCATATCAGGGACAGGACATGTGTTGCCTTTGTGTCCACCTCAAATCAACTCCAATACCATGACACAATTTTATCCAATAAACCAGGGGTGGGGAACCTCCGGCCGTTTGGTCCGGCCCGCGAGCGGATCTGGCGATCCAGCCTCCCTGGCCGCAATTTGGCCCGCCCGATTTGGCCCGCCCGGCCTGTGATTTGGCCCGCCCCCCAAATCGCTCCGCAAATTTTGAAGCGCGCATTCTGGGGCCTCTACTGTTTAACATCTACATGCCTCCACTGGCTCAGATTATGGAGTACAACATAATAAGTTACCATAATTATGCAAATGACACACATTTACATAACACACATTTACATAACCATGTCACCAGGAGACTATGGTCCAATCCGAGCACTGAGTAAATGCATTAAACAGATCAATGACTGGATGTGCCAGAATTTCCTTCAATTAAACAAAGACAAATTTGAGGTGTTTGTTTTTGGAGCCAAGCAGGAGCGATTAAAAGTCAGCGCCCAGCTTCAATCAGTAATGTTGAAAACCGCAGACCAAGCCAGAAACCTTGGTGAAGTCATGGACTCAGACCTGAATTTCAACAACCACATTAAGACAATTACAAAGTCAGCCTACTATCACCTTAAGAGCACTTCTTGTTATAATATGAAAGGATTTATTAACTCACAATAATAACTAAGAGTCATTACTATCAATATAACAAACCGGAACATAAACAATAGCAAGATGTTCAGGTAATAACAGATTCAAACACAAGGAAAGTAAAGCTTGAGTGTGTGTGTGTTTGTGTGTTTGTGTGTGTGTGTGTGTATGTGTGTGTGTGTGTGTGTGTGTGTGTATAGGTATGTGTGTGAGAGATGATGTACACGAAGTGGCGATAAAATAAAGGTTATGTATGGGAGGAGTCCCAGGGTCAAGGCTCTCTATTAAGATGGCAGCTTCACTCCTAGCTTAGCCTGTCAGAGACATGTGTGTGTGTCTCAACACCACAGGGGGTTTATCACCCAAGAGGTGCAGAGAGAGAGAGAGAAAAAGCATGCAGCATGCAGGTTCCGTGCTGAAAAGCACGGTTAGAAAACTTAATGAACACAATAGCAGAAATATTCAACATAGAAAATACAGTATTCCATACAGTGTATTACAGTGTATTTATCTACTTAGATTTAAATTGCCTTAAAATCTTAATCTGCCCAAACATCAAAGCCTTACTTAATAGAATCATGTTCGTTTTGTGATTCTCTGTAGCATCGATTGGAGAGCTGCGCTGAGGGTCCTCTGAGTCGATGGTTTGTCTGTTGTGGTGAGCTTTGCTCCAAGTCTTCAGTTCTGGGCTTGAAGAAGTTGGAAAGTTGCCCTCGTGGTGAAGGAGAAAAAGGGCGAAGTGAATCGCTGCTTGGTCCACAAGTTAAGTCACAGTCAGACAATCTATGATAGCAAACGGAGGTGCAAGCCTTGGAGGTTTGGTGTTCACTAGAAAAATCCAGGGTTGGCTTTATTGTGTCTCCTTTCTGCTTTGAGTTGAGCCGGAGAGACAGAGCTAGCTTGTGGGTTCACTGAATTGGAAAATTCATGGCAAATTCTTGGGTTTCTTCCTCTTTCTTACTGCTTGGGTTGTGCTGAAGAGAACTTCTGGGTGGACCTGGTGTGCTTTTTATACTGCAAATGACCTCACAAGCACCAATGTCGCGGCAGCTGTGTCAATGTCATCTTTACATCAAGGTGTGAAGACGGGATGGGTCCACCTCAACTCTGGGGACTGTAAGTTTCTTGTTTTGTGAACAAAGGACCGCATGGCTTCTGTGGGGACGGGCTTCAAAAATGTGTTGTAGGCCTCACATATTTACAGTTTCAAAACTGTGTATGCCCCTACAACATAAACCTGTTTTTAACTGTATTTAAGTGTACTTTTCTTTTCCTGATGCTTTTATTTTATTTTATTGTAAAGCACTTTGAATTGCCTTGCTGCTGAAATGTGCTATAAAAAATAAAATTGCCTTGCCTTGCTTTGCCTTGCCTTACAACCAGAATTTGATAATGGACCGTTAAGTTTGGACAGGATCTATCTTAATTTGCACTCACTTAAGGGTGTCAAGACACTTTTGCAGACATTTTCCCAATCAAGAATAATCAGGATTCCAAAATAAATAGTTCCTCTTTTTGGACACTATGATATGGGACAAAGTGATGTCATCAAATTACTTCATTAAGACCAAGAATAGTCATACGGCTATATGTTCTCCCTTTTTATTTTGTGCCACGCACGCACATCTCTCCCTCTCCACATCGGACGCTACTGACAACATCGTAAATTATGACATATTTCTGAAGGAGCCCTCTGCTCCATGTTATTAACATGTAGAGAAATTAGTTTGTGTTAAAATGAATTGTTCATAGTAATTGAGTGAATGACATCCAATGGACTATTCTCTGTGTTAATACTCTTCTATAAGTTGTCTAGTTAGCAAATCTAGGTAAACATTGATCATATCGTTAATTTAGACATCTTAAATTTAAAATAATTGTTTTTATAGAATTGCTTCTTTTATTTTGACATGTCTGATGTATGGAATTGTATCCATGCTATGTCCATTTGATTGTGTTTTAACATTTCAACGGATCATGGTGAATTGATATGCAAGATCTGATCAGCAGGATATCTAACCAGCATGAATTGAGGGGTGACAAGACAAAGGACTAAAGACAGAGCTATGGTTTTGTTGCCAAAAACTCTCTTCTTGTCGCACAGAATTTTGGTCTTTTTCTTTCTACATTTTTTATTCTACTATTTTGCTCACAGTTTACTCTTTTATTTACTCATAATTGTACTTTTTGCCAAGCTACGCACTGTAATTTTAACTCAGGTGATAGTAAACTCAAAGAAGTTAGTTCCATCTGCAGCCTGATCAACACCAATTTAGTGGTGGGAAAAATCTACTGACAAGCCTTTCCTCCGGTTCCACCCCCAACGCTCTCGCTGGGTCAGCCACCAGCTGTGCTGTGACTTGGGTCAGATAAGGACATCGCTTCAGCAATTCAGGTTTTGGGATCTATTTCCTAAATAATCTATGGAAGTGACGTAAGAGTTGGTGTCACTTAATGGGAAATTCAGACCTGTTGATAATTTCACAATCACGTTTATTTTTATTTAGTAGTAAACCTGCATTTATGAGTAATGGTTTTTCTGTGTGCATTTCTTTAAAGCAGAGTGCATAAGGTCAATGTGACAGAGTGTTCACTGCCTATGATGTGAGATTAATGTGGGAGGAAAATAATAGAACCCTATTCACTTAAGACAATTCAATCAATTAAATTATCCTTTGGGGGGTGGTACCCCAACAATCAGTGCAAATACAGAAGTATAACACCCAAACAAGCTCATCATCCTCTTGGAAAGTATACGTATTTTAGGGAGCCTGCCTTTACCTAGCCGCCAGTAGAAGAGAGAGCAGTTGCCCCCCCCCCAGCTTTGAGTGAAAAACAACCAGCTCTTGAGAGCGACGGCCCTCGCCATGACATTTATATTTTCTTGTAGCCATTGAATGCTATTAGCTATCTATGCAAATGCTGGTGCTTAAAGTTAACAAATCTACCCCTGAATACAGAACTCCTACCTTACACATCAGAACAAACAGATATTAACCTCCATATTGTTGCAACTTCAAAACATCGGTCAACATTTATTCTTCAAATAAAAGACAACTAGACACAAGTAAATGTCACAATAATTATTTATTAAGCATACACATTATATTATAAATATAAAATATGCTATTTTTGTTTTTAAAATTGGTGAGACATCATTATATCTGTGTTGAGACAGACAACCATACAAACAGTTTTAATATCCTACTAAAATCTGCAGAAATGTTTATGCAGCTATAACAAACTTCGCCATGATGGTTCCATCCTAAAACCAGAGCCACTATTCATGAAGCATATCAGAAACACATGACTGATCTTGGATCAGGTCTATAGAAATATTACCGTACTGGTCTTAGATCAGAGCTCATTCTAAGACGCTTTATGCAGTGGGCCCACATACAGAGAAAGCACAATAACCTAGCATAGATTTCTTTATATATGTTTATATAATTCTTATTGTATTCAAACAATGGTAATTAGCAGCATGATGATACACCACTCATTTTTTTCTAGTTTCAAGAAACTGCAACATAAGTAATGAAGTAAAGAAACAAGTAAACATCCATCATACTAATGATCATTGTCACTGTACAAAGAGAGAAACCTGTCCACAGTGAAACAATCAAAGATAATCATAAAACAATCAAATCAAGTTAGAGTGATGATATGTGGTGGCCTAGACCGAGTTCGGAGAAGTGGCTCATCATTTTACATTTTACAAAAGTCAAAGTTAATGACATCAAAATCTACTAGGGTGCATTTCACTGACAGATAGAATTACCTTTCAAACCTTCAGTTACAGTTTTTAGTTTGTCTAAAGTGGATTGATCCCCAAACCAATGACAATAATTATATCAAATAGATTAAACCTTCATTGGGTGTCATTTTTTGTGTTGTTAGTTTATTTGACATGCTGAATCCTTGTGTTTGCAGGTTTGTGGTTGATCAAAATGAAAAGTACTGGGCAAACCACTCCTGGCGCTGGGCGTCTGTGGAGTCGATGGTGGAGTCCTTTGTTTCAGGAGGGCTTCAGGTCAAAATCACCACCAAAAGAATGAGAAAAGAATGAGTTAGAGAACAAACAAGGCTACATTTAACAGAATAGGACTGGACACTTTTTTTTTTTACCTTGTCTTCTGTCAGTACCGCTGAGTTTTGAACTCTATGCTACAAACCATGCATACTTAACAATTTATTGCTCAACATTGTTTCCTTTTATGTATTCTATATATTTGTCCACCTTTCAGGACAGCCACTGGTTTCCATTCATTGATATGCACAATCAGAGTCATTGTCATCACTTTATCACCATTGCTTAGCATTAACTTAGATGAAGTCAAAATGTGAAGATTTGCTTTATTGTACGTTATTAGATTGCAGAATATGTTTTTGTGATCTGTTTGTTTTCCCCCTCACTGTGTGTGGGGCTCAATTACTGTCCTGGCTGATTTTAGGATTAATGCTGTGTTAGTGAAGTTGACTTAGATTTCCCATATCTGTAAATGCACATCAATAAATGTACTACTAAAAACGCTGATCTTTGTAGTGGCTTTTTTTCAGTGTCAGCAACGGCCTCACAACTGATATTTCTGCAAGTATAAGTTACTGTAACTAGGAACATGTTGTGGAAGCAGACTGGGAATTTCACCAACATGAAACTACAAGTGAAATCTGGTGGAAATCAGCTGCCATTATGAGAGAAAGTAGGTGTTTTTGACTTCATAATATTAATATTTATGGGTCTTTAAGAGTGAATTTTAAACTTGTCTCTGTTGTTATTGTGTCAATAGGCTTGGCTACATTTCAGACACTGATGACTTTGGTGTGCTTCGTGTGGTAATTGTAAAACCTCTCTTTCATATCAGTTCCACTTGATATCAGAGATTGTCTAAGCTGCTGGTAGCCTCATGCCCTCCAAACACACACCCGACACCGAAAGATGCAAGGAGCTAAGAGTTTGTCCTTCCAATTTATTAAGACAAATCTATTTATTTGAGTAAAACCTGGAAGGAAAAACAAGTCAGCAAACATCAACCTGACTGGAGGTAAAAGAACCATTTACCCACAATGAGGCAGCAATGTCAGTGTCAGGTGCTTGTGAGCCACAATAGAGTATTTAAAGTGATATATAAAATTTCATGAATTTCCAGGAAATGTCATGCAACACTGACATTGTTTTGGAGCATTTTTTGGTGACATTTGGCATTCACTTACCCGATCTACCATTGATTCGTAGTCTGTCGAATGGAGCGCAGAACATGATCCATGGTGCACATGGAACAGTATACTGTATAAAAGCTAGTCTACATGAAGTTACATGGAATTTAATTCAATAAATATGTTGCCTCAAAACATGTGTTACTATGACATTTTATCCTTACAAAGCTGTATTTCTCCATGGATTGCAAAACTACAGTACCTTCAGTGTGTCTGCAGTGTCTGTGTAGTAGCTAGAGAGTGCAGTGGACATAGGCAGTACATACAAGCACACACATTGGACAAATAGTAGCCCCAGAAAATAGATTTTACAAGGGATTAGTATAACAAACACCTATTTTGGACTTCACAGGTAAACTTCTATCTTTGCACTGTTTAATATGGGATTCAGACAGGGTCTATATAAAGGCAAATGGACCCAGTAAGGGAAAAATGCTCAAACTTTCCAATAAACAATGTCAGTGAGCAAGTTCATTTTAAAAAATCGCTGGAGAATGACTTGTGCCAAAGACAAACATTTTGACATACAAACATGTCTATACATTAGTATTTATGTCACTGCCAATTTCCATATTTAATGTTTACACACTGTCCTTCAGCTCCACCTCTTGGGCTGTGACAGCAGTGCTCTCTAGAAATATCATGATGATGAGTGACTAAGTACAAGCTGATTAGAAAGCATGAAAAAATAAAACGTGTTGAAATGCAGTATGATAGGGGACATGGACGCAATATTAATTTATATATATATAGTTATATATAGTTGACAAAGTTTGAAAATGTGTTTTTTCACATGATATGCACATGTCTTATATACCATCAGAAGAAAGAAAGGAGATGAAATGAGCTGATGGGAAGATCAGACATCTGCCACTGTAACTGTCACAGATCACATTATAAACTGCGACTCTCTTCTATTCTGTCCTGTATATGAATGATGTTGCAGTGAGTCACAACAGCAATTGAGCAATTATGTGTTTTTCGTTACATAAAAGAACAAAAGCAGTATTATGACCTTCTGCACCTGTTTATACAGAGGCACTCCAACACAATTAAGTCAAATGAATTACTTTACTATGTGGCATGTACTACATTCCGAAGAGGACTTAAACGCCTCATATGTGCAACGAAAAATATTTGACAGCTGAGTTCTGTGATTGATCAGAATCTGTGGAAGAAAATGTACTATATCCATAGCATTTTTGTTATTATTATTATGTAGACTTGTGATGCATCTCTCCTGTATGACTGAATAAAAAAAAGAAGGAATCTCAACCGCCTATGTGAATTGATAATTGAAATATACTATAAATCGAACATTTCACTGAGCCCTTTATTAAAAATGTGTCATGTTTTCAGTTATATTATCCTATTACTATGTACAAAGCTGCTTTCCCTCCACTGTTTCCTTGTGATATGCTGTGCACTCAGATATGTTTATTTACATTTGTGAGTCATGGAACACTGCCAGGTAAAGTTGGAATTTTCAACTGGGAAACTCAAGACATTTGACTTTGAATGACTGCAGCACACAATTAATTCTGTTGAGATGATGATTATCGGTGGAAAATTCATTAAAATTAAACTATTAATTATCACCATACATTTTTTTTTGTCTGTACTGCAATCAAGGAAAATATATTATATTATGGATGTAATTTGGATCACTATATGGCTCGGCCAACGCACATGAAGTGATGCTTACTCAGTACAGCAGTTGAGTTAATGCATAGTGATGCGGCTTAATCAGACCATTTACATGTAAATCCCATCATTTAGGCCTGTATCTCACAGGAAGCATATATTAATTTATCCCAATTTAATTCTGTTCATTGCCTTAATAGGAGTAGAATCAAAGTTTTAAAAAACATTCATGTAAACATGGTGTGTATGTACAATATCTAAGGGTCAAGCCCATTAATGTCTAAGTCCTGAGGATACTGTGCTTTTGTAAAGCAGCCAACACATCTCCAAAGTCTGTATGTTAACAACAGACATGCATGTGGAAGGATGACAGGAGACAAACATGCTCAAACATGCACAAGCAAGACAACACATCCCACACTGCGCAATCACAGCCATTATCAAGAAATACGGAGCATTTATTCAGGGGACACAATGATCATTACAGATAGAGTCAATCCCATCTGGTCTTGAGGAGTAAAGTGTGTGTGCATCATGCTAAAGTACAGATTGAAGGTGAGTGTGAAGAAATGTAAACTCATCACAAAATGACCCACAAAATGACCCACATGACGAAAAGGTCAACCAATATGATAAGCAAGTTGTAAAACTTTCTGATCATAAAGAAAGGACTTCAATACAAAATTCATGAAAACACAGAGAAACACAAACAGTCACAGAAAAACATGCAACTTTTGCATTCCAAAGCCATTCTTTGAAACTCATATGGGACTCTTGTGTTGATGGTTTGGTCATTGATGTTTCATTCCATAAAGGAGCTGATTGGCCAGACCTGTGGTGTGACTAGAGCTGTAGTCTTCAACCCTAACCTGAATGAGCATCTACTTGATGAAACCCTAACAGAACATGTGGAGGCTTTTGTTTCACGCTTTTGCAGTTTGTGGTATCAATGATTTCAGGGTAGAAATGTAACGTTATAATCCCTCTGAGTATGTTCTTTCTGTGGCGGTGTTGGGCTGCACGTAGTGGATATGGAGGCTTTCAGCCTAATGACCTTGATCCAGGAGGTTATGCTTTTGCCTGCCAGTTGATGTGGTGATTTGTGATTATTCGATAATGTTGATTGGTTACATGGCCCAGGGAAGCATCCTGCGGTGGATCATATCCCGGCAGCAGGAGGCGCCAGAGTCACCAGATATTTTCCTTTTTTTTCCATAGAGCACAAAATGTAAAGTATAGTATATATATTAAATAATAATAATTATAATATTGTTATAATATAATTATATCAAATATATTATAAAGATATGGTGCTAATCAGAATCCAGAGTTGGATGCAGGAATGTTTCTTATCGATTGGGATTGGAAGATAAGGCGTTTTTCCATGTTTCTGTCAGTGTCCTCAAAACAATCTCAAAAAAGACAATCAGGCATATTTATCTCACCATAAACTAACATACTAGCTCACTGACTAACTAACTGACAAACTAATATTCAATAATAATATATTAAAAACTATTTTGACAAATAAAGCAGCTAAGTTCTGTGATATTTGTTGTGTCACTTTAGGGCAGCACGGTGACTCTCTTGACTCTGATTGCAGAAGTGCTCCATCAATCAAATATTCTATGAGAACTTTCGTCGAGCTTGGCAGAGGCATGAGTATTAGTTTGTAAACATACACCTCAGATGTAAGTTGTGACTCCATTTGAACTGTCAGATGTCCCAATCAGAGGTCTGTATGTGGACTAACCAGTTGCTGCCCGAAAAGGTCTCACCTCATGAATTTCTTGGGTTCGGTGGGAGGGGTCGGCGGGGGAAGAGGTTTGTTCGAGTTGAGCTCGAGGTGGTGGAGGGGGGAGTTTGGAATGGGCTCTAGGCGGCCGGGCTGGGGAGGAGGCGGGGGCGGCTGTGGGGGCTGCCCACTTCCTGTCACCACCACGCCAGTGCCCACGCCTGCTGCCTCCAGAGCCCTGACATTGGGAGAGCTGCTCAATCTGCTTGCTGCTGTTTTCTCATTCTTTCTCTTTTGCTACACAGAAAAAGAAGGGAAGGGGCACGGCGTGAAAAAAACTTATCAAAAGGAAGTGAAATAAAACTTATTAAAGGAGAAAAACCAATGGAGAGAAAAGAAAAAGGGTGAATGAAATACAGGGAGATCAACTGAAGTTCATTTGGTGAGAGACAGGAAGAGTTTTTGACTTTTTGTTTCTGACTGAGGATGAGTCTGAGCACAGTGAATGACTGAGTCTGAGGATGAGTCTGACATCATCACTCAGCGTGGCCCTGTGAAGCAGCAGCTGCTCAACGGGATGGAAGGAAACATCTCACATTAACAAATGGCTTGGAAAGCAAAGGAAAGCTGGAAGAAAGAAAGACAGTCGGGAGGAACAAAGAAAGTGAACGAATTCGTATACACAGACACAGACACAGACACGCGCGCGCGCACACGCGCACACACGCACACACACACACAAGCTCAGGATAAACAATTAAAATACAAACGTACTTAATACACATCGAGCACACAAATATGTAAGAAATCTATGTAACACAGCAACCACTCAAATTACACACAGTGAAATGGGTGTTGATGCAACATTATGTTATCCAGCTGCTCTGTGAGATTGAATTCATCCTCAAATAATATTCCTGGATTGTAAACTTTTAAAGTAAAGATTATAAACACCTGCTATGTCCTGTTTAATGATGGGAAACTCCTCAATAAGCCTACAGGCTATTTAACATAAATCATCAAGTTACTATATGTATATACATGACATGTAGAGTATGTGTTTGTCATCTTGTTTTCAACTCAACTTTTTTGCCAAACTATCTGATTCTTGGCAATTGGTGCTTTCTAAGTCACACTCTTAGTTCAAAACTAAGTACTGTAACAAGATACACATCCTGATTACATTAAACCTTTAAATGTATGCTGTTACTCCCATTGCTAGTGCCATGACATTGTCACAATTGCATTTAACATAGTATAATCATGGTCAATATGATCCAGCATCTCAGCCCAGTACCACTGTTTTCAAATCTCATTGTTCATGGGGAGCAGCCTGTCAAACCAATGGTATTAAGGCAGTTTGGCTGATATCCAGAATTTTGGGTTCTGACCCCCGTGACATTGCAATGGTTACTTCCTCGTAACATAACACACATAACAGAACAAAGGCGTGAGATGGTGGATAGCAGTTATGTCTATCAGGGCGCCATCTGTTTGCTGTCATGATACTGAATTTGATGCAAAAATGTGGTGGCATCCGCCTTTAACAACACATTTGTCGCTGGGGTTTGTTTGCTGTCACCTTCCTTTGTAACCTTTGTGACCATTTTATTGACACCAGCATTTCACTACCTTTCACTAGACATTTGAACTCCTTTTCCACAGAATTTGAGCATTTTCAGAAACATTTGTGATGTACATTTCGCTTTATAAGATAAAATGTCCAGCCTGACAGTACCTGATGTAGAGGCTGGTAGAGGCTGTACATCTCATATTTAAATGACTGTACTTATGGTTTATAGAATTCTATAGCATCATTTCAAACCTAAATGGATATTGATTGGCAGTATTCAGTGGCATACATGATATACGGGATGAGATGAATCATTGTGTCCTGACAGGCTCCTGTGTGTGTTCCTGTCTGCATAAAGAGAACAGCAGCCTACCTTGATGAGGGGGTTGATGACTCCTACATTGGGACTGGCATTGAACACCTTATTAAAGTTGGTCTCCCGGTTGACAAGCTCCAACTGGTAGAACTTCTTATCATCCTGGAAAAGAAAATTATATTAGACAGGGCACAAGCACAAATGTCTAAAGCTACAATGTTGACTAAAGTCATATATGTATGCCTACTCATACTGTCACTGTCTGCATCCCAGTTAAAATAAATATGGAGGACAACTACAACATGATGGGGGTCAGTAGAGAGTAGAGGAAGTTAATCCATTTGTTAGATGGGCTATAGAAGCTAAATCGGAGGGAACACAATATAGCCCCCGCAGTTTAACACAAAATTTCCATCTTCATTATTGGACTGTTTGTAGTTCATGAGCATGTGTGTCTGATGTGTTTAGTTGTTGTTTACATATCTGGCCTTGTAGTTTAGCGTCATGCTCACACTGCTACAGGTAACTGACAAAACATCAGATCTGAATGAAAAATCCATCATCAAGACCTGGAATGTGAAGTAGCTGAAAAGCACTGAATTGACTAAAGGAACTGCAAGCACAAGGTGACCCTATATTGACCAATTCAATACTACTGAAGATCTATCCTTACTGCCATTAAAGGCAAAATGCCATGAAGCTGTCAAAATGCAGGGAAATCAACAGCAGTTGAAGTGTTGCGTAATTGTAGCATGAGTGTGCCCACTAAGGACATGGATATAAAGAGAGGACACATATGATATTCAAAGGATTCTGGTGCCGTTCAGTGTTCTTATCAGTGTGGTTGAGTTCTTAAACTTATGAGGAGAAGTATCAAAGCTGTTAAATTGTTAAGGCTGAAATGTGAAAATATATATGTCAATAATAAATACAATTAGAATTATAGGGTCAGCATAAGGTTGAAATTCACAACTAATGTTTTAGCTCTGGCAGTGGTTTTGTTTCAATGGATAAAAGGCGCTGATAGAATCACTGTTGGGGGTGTAGCAAAACCTGTCTATGACCAGATGTGGGGGAGAGTTATCTGATTCTCAATCCAAGTATCAATGGGCTGTTAACGCTTCACCATTTGAGAGCCTGACCAGACTTGGGGGAATGTAACCTGGTGCCGGGCTGTATGTTCTAGGTCCCCTTTGACATAGAGATGCAAATTGTATACTATTGTGAGTGACGTGTGATATCAGGGTGATTGGTGAAACATCTCAGGTACACTCAGGACAAAAAGGAATCTGGTCACCTGTTTACGTTGGTGACACCAAAACATGAGGCAATGTTAGCACGCGAGCCAGCGCACACCAGATTTGACAGAGCCCCAATAAAGGCACAAAATATACTATTTTCATGAGGAATTAAAGTGTGAGTGTGTGTGTCTCATTTGTTCTGTCGAGCACATATCAACTTCTCTTGGGACTATCCGGCTGCTAGCAGGCTACGAAGAGAAAAGGTAAAGGAGCTCCATAAGAGTAAACCGAAGAGGATACACTCCAGCAGACACTCTCTCTCATCTCACTAACGTCAGGAAAGACTGAATGCATGTGAATTACAGATGATATGGCAACTACATGGATTTACCAAAATTACAATAAATGTGAATGAAAATTGTGACAGTGATATGTGGACGGACATAAAATGTGAAATATAAAAAGTGGGGTATTAGTAAAATAGTAAAATAAGTAAGAACATTGTTTTGTTTTCTATGAGCTTAATATGATGTGAATTTATTAGTGTGAGCTTGACACATGGAAAAATATAAAAATACATACGGAAAAAAACATGCTCATGTTGCTGAATTTAGGATGTTTTAGAAATGTTGTCAATGTTCACACAAAAGACGCTTATTCAGTTGGTTTGGGTGGAGAATCAGCCATGTTGACAAATGCTACTAATGATGTAAAACACGGGAAGCTCTCGGACACTTTTATTTTGTCAAATTAGCTCTCAGAGGAAAAAAGGGTTGGAGACCCCTGCAATAAAGTTTATTTTTCATTTGGAATTTGCCCAAGTAATTCTGGAAAATCTTGGCTGAACCCCAGGCAGGCATTTAGCATGAGTCATTTATGGCCCTAAAGAAAGTCATCCAAGTGTTCATGTCCTTCAGCAAGGATACTTGACTGGATGCATTCATACACTGCCAAATAAACTTTGACCAATCAAAATAAAGACATTATCGTACAAAAAAATAAATAATAAAAAATGAATATTCAGTATATAAACATCGAACAAAAAGTTCGGAAATTTGTGTTTGGTAGATTATTTCTCTGTTGTAACAATGCTTCTTGGCAATACATTTTATACCGTTGGAAAGCCTGTTTAGTCCCCTTTTAAATGGTACCCCATTTGTAAGGAACATGCATTTGTGGGATGAGCAGCACAGCTGAGTATGTGGGTTGCGCTCATGAAAAATTTGCCAAATCTTCTCTGCCAATGCCAAACAGCTTATTCTGCTGTTGCTATTGACTCTTGTTTGGTGTTGTTTGGTGGATTGGATGATTGAAGTCTATCAGTAACAAGGAACAAGGACAAGGAAGAAACATACTCAGAAACATACTCAGCTGTGCTGCTCATCCCACAAATGCATGTACCATTTAAAAGGGGACTAAACAGGCTTTCCAACGGTATAAAATATATTGCCAAGAAGCATTGTTACAACAGAGAAATAATCTACCAAACTCAAATTTCCGAACGTTTTGTTCGATGTTTATATATACGTATACACACACACACACACACACACACACACACACACACACACACACACACACACACACACACACACACACACACACAGAATAGGTAGGCTTGGTCTGAGTGAGTCATCTAGCCGTAGTTCGATGATGAATGAATCTGGTGTTCCCAATACATGAACAGAGAATTGAAACATATAAATTGATATTACTGTCATTACACGATTCTACTGTATTTTATAGTTTATGTTTTTAACAGTAGCATTTTTACACAATTTACAACTTCATTTCATTTACTTTTTTTCAGTGTAACAAATGTATAAAAAGTGAAAAAAGACTTCTTAGGAGCTTTTTTTTTACAACACAACATTCTTGCCTTTGAAGAACTAAACCTACACATGAAGCATCAGGGCTCTGATGAAGAGACTACTACTACTACTAAAGACTGCTACAGTCCTGATCACCTCTAGAATGAACCTAACCCTGATCCTCACCACCAGCTTCTTCACCAGAGCCTCTCTCTCAGTGACCATGTCCTTCAGCTCAGCGATGACCTGAAGGTCCTCAGGACGACTCTCCCTGTTCCTGAACTTCTCTTCTGTTCCTTCCAGCCTGTACAATGACAAACAAACAGATGACAAACAGCACATACCAAACCATTAGTGTTCTGAAATCCAAATTTTGTATGTTTTGTGTCCATTTGCTAGCTGTATCTAGTAAACATGTAAGACTGACCAGTCACCAGGTTCTTTTATAATCTAAGGGTGTCAGCATAGCATTGTGTCACAGTAAACCGACTATAGAATATTGATTACATCCATCTCAAGCATGTGCTATTCATTTAGTTTAAGCACTATGTGATTTGTCTGTCTTGAACAGATGAGGCCTTGTCTGTCTTGTCTTTATCTGTGTTGTGTATGAAACCACTGGGTAGCTTCTTGCTCGCTGCTCAGTTAGAGACGCTCCAGGTGAATCTTTGGTCTGGAGCCATTTTCTGACAGTTGAGTGATACAAAGGGTTCCTACAAGGATAAGAGTGTGTGTGAGGTTGCACTGAACAACACACACATTGAGGGAAACCTTTAAATCTGTTAATTTGGGTTTTTTTTTCATTTTGTCTTTTAAAACATGTCGTGCAAATATTTGGAGAGAAACACAACACTCTACATGGCAATTGTTATTTCCTTTCCTTTACACTTCACTACTTTACATAACATTTGATTGCTAAGACACTACAGCCATAGACAAGACAGTCAATACATCTATGATTTTGCATTATTTCTCCGATATGAAGCAATATAATTCATCCTCATCTGTAAGCAAGTGATGCAATAAGTGAAACTCATTGATAAAGCTTTCCTCACGTTAATCAATATGCTTATGTTCAAATCTGAGGCCAATTTAGAAGCTAGTTAAATGTTTTTGCACTTTTTGAATGTGAAAATGTTTTTTTCACTGTTGACAATGAGAAGCATTGACGTATTATCTTTATTTCATCAGTCACTCATTCATAGTAGTTCATTAAAAAGTTGATAAGTTCATAAGTGTTTATTGCATTATATATATATAATGTATATTACAGTTGTAAAGGGTAATGCGTCGCTCCGTTATTTGAATTTTTGTGGGGGAAAATGTAGAATACAGATGATGATTGTGTCCTTGACACCCTTTATGTGCTAAGCTTCCTCTAGTGTCAAAGCTACATTAGCTCGACAAAGGAAACTTAAACTCTATTATTTAGAGCTCCACATTGTTAGGGGAGGCACTGAATGCTGCAAAAAACATCCAGACACAACATGGACTTCCGTCGGGGTGTGCATGTGTGTGTGTGTGTGTGTTTGTGTTTGTGAGCGGCAGAACAGTTGCTGACACATTCTATATAAATGAATTGAAGAGTCAACTCTGTGTGTAGAGGGTAGAGGGAAAGAGAGAACCCACATATGCCTCTCATACCTCCCCGAGAGAGAAAACTCCTGTGTTGTTTAATGCTTTCACATCACCTGATAACTTAGTCAAACACACACAAACACAGACTAACACACATAAATGAACAAAGTAGCGATGTACATACAGGATCTGCAGGGCTGAGATCTTGTCTTTGAGAACTTCTTGGGCTTTATTGAAGTCCGACAGCATGTTCTGGGTCTCTCTGCTGTGCATGGCGGTCAGTTCGGCGAGCTCCCTCTCATGTCTCTTAGTCAACTCTTGCTCATGAGACCTGAGAATGACATGAATGGACAGTGAAGTTGATATTTACCCTATGAGATAATTGCAATTTCAATCTACTTGTATTCTACCTCAGGGTCTACGTATAAGTTTAACAACAACAATAGTAATAATAATACAACCTTCCTTTTTTCTCTCTATCTCTCTCTCTCCTCTTCCCCCTCTTTCTGTATTAGAAATTATCTCTAAAATATCCTACAATTGTATGCGCAATGTCATGTAAAATGTTTGCTTCAATAAAAACAAATAGCACAAAAAAAAAGATACACACATGAGTTAAAGCATATAGACCAGGGGTCTTCACAGGGGGTCCGTGAAATTTGTTGTTGAGTAGACAATTTTTTATATTTTTTAATTAAATTTTTTTTTCAAAACCAATGTTTTTCCCCACAAATTTAAATATCTTTACATCAGTGGTCTCCAACAGTAGCTCGCCGGCCGTTTCTGAGTAGCTCACAAAAGGTTCAAAGAATACGTCACAACACAACGTCACTTGGTAAAGCTGTTAAAAATTTCTATCAAACAAATTCACAGACATCCCGCCCCCTTTTGTCACAAAAGGATTATAAGCCAATCAGCTGTCAGTCCAACAAATGACACTGCTCTCCACCAGGTGCTGGCCTCATACAAGAGCACCTTCAGTAACAGACTCATTCCTCCCAGGTGTACTACTGAGTGCCACAGGAAATCCTTTCGTCCTGTGGCCATTGGACTTTATAATAAATCTACCTCAGGTCAGGGAGGGACCCCCCCCCCCCACTGTCACTTTATAGTATGACGCACTACATGCTGCTGTATATCAATAAATCTACCTTTATAATAAATCTACCTCGGTTGGGGTGGGACTGTGGGGACATAGGGAACTGAGCGCCCCCACCCCCCAACCTGCTTCACTGTCACTTTATAGTATATCGCACTAAACGTTGCTGTATGTCATATATACACACCTGTATGCTGTAGTTGTATAGATTGTAATTAATCATACCTCACAGTCAGATGCACATTTGCACTTTGTAACCTTGTCCTCTTTACGTACTTATACTGTCATGTACTGTTCCCCCCCTTGTATGTACTTCGTACCCCTATTGTGTGTACTTATTGTGTATTTATTATCTACTTGCATTTTTGCACGTTTCTTTATGGCACTAATTTAGGTGATTTCTGGTTCTTGTTTTTTATGCTGTACTGTAACTGTTGCACAGTAATTTCCCTCGGGATAATAAACTTTCATCTTATCTTATCTTATCTGATATTTGGACAGACAAATGTGAAATATGAAAGGTATAGTATTTGTAAAATCAGTAATAACATTGTTTTGTTTTCTTTGAGATTAATATGATGTGAATTCATTAGTGTGAGTTTGACACTGAAAATGTATACAGAAAAAAAAACAAGCTCATGTTGCTTCATTGAAGTGCATTTTGATTGAGTGTTGGATATCGAAATTTTGTAAATGTTCACACAGAAGACGCTTATTCAGCTGGCTTGGGTGGAGAATCAGCCATGTGGGCAAATGTTACCATTAATGTAAAACATGAGAAGCTCTCGGACACTTTAATTTTGTCAAAGTAGCTCTGAGGCATCCAACACATTGTAGTGAACAGATGAATGGAGACAGAATATGTTATCTTTCATCTATTACCAATGTGTGTGATTTGATCTACTGTGATGTCAAACGACTCTATGAAGCCATCAAAGCTGCAGCGTCACTTGGAGACAACCCACAGCCACTTAAAAGACAAACCTGTTGAATACTTCCAAACTAGTCTCAAATCCCTCCAAGGTCAACTGACATTGATGAGAAAATCTATGTTTATACATGGCACTAGGCCCAGTTTGATATAAAACACAATTTTATTCAATATATATACTTTGTAGTAGGGGGTCCCTGCTCCATCTCTCCATCAGTTTGGGGGTCCTTGGCCTGAAAAACGTTGAAGACCCCTGATGTAGACTATATATAATACCACCCGGAATCGATGGTGCACCAGCCTGGGGCACAACCTCAGACATTACTGCACCCGCCAGCTGAACCTGCATCATGCTCTGTCTACAAGGGCCGTGGAGTCAAACTAGAGCCAAAGATGCAATGGTCTCTTATTTGTTCTGTGCAAATAGTATATATAAAAACAAAATCACACAAAACGTCAACTACACCTTCACCTTGCAGTCTGGCATCATGCTTTCCATCTATAGAATACAATGTAATGCAAAAGCCTATAAAAATACAAATACACAGAACATTTTTTAATATAAAAAATGGGGGTAATTCACCACACTTATTCACAATATTTACTAACGGCTCTTGGACCGCTAATAATGATAAAAAACCTAAGCAAAACAAACTGAACTTCTCCCAATAGCCAATAGGGGGCAGAGTTGTCATTATTTTCACTCTATTTGACTGAATGTTTGGGTTTGTGGCTCCAAACAGGTTTTATGACTCATAAAGGAGCATAAAACCTTCTTTTATTAAATCCTTTACTGTATATTTGCAAATTTGGGGATACATTTTCATTTTTTCAGTTTTGCATGTGCCCCAAGGCAGTTTCTAGAAATAATTTATTCTAAATATGGAATAGCCAAATCGGATTAAGCTCAAGCCCCCTTAAAAATGGACAACTTATCCACCTTTCCATTTCCTTTTCAGTTAATGGTGAAAGCTTTGCATTGCCTTAATCTACCCTCTGCTGAAAAGCCTGACTGGCCTGCTTCATCAGGGCTGAGCTGGAAAAGCACACAGACTTGTTGATCTCATAATTGTTGATCTCAACCTGAATTCAGTTAAATTCAGCTCAAGGCAACTTGCAGTCCATGTTAGATGTTGATTTGAACCTTTTACAGAAGAAAATGACCAATGAAAAGTATGTTCAGGGCAGTTCATAAACTCTTGATTTGTCTCAGTGGGTGCATCTCTACAGGTACCAATCACCCCCTACTATACTGCACTATAAACATATACAGTAAATGTCCACTTTAAAGGTGTGATGTCATTATAGACTATGAATGCAAAACATGCTAACCCCAAAAGGACCCTCATCTCATTGGCATCGAGACAATGAGGCTGAGGAACGGGGGGATGGAGAGGGGAGACATGGAGAAGAGAGTGTCAGTCTGCCTCAGACTCCCACTCTCCCTCAGGGATTCACATCTTATATCTCACTGCTTCCTCTTTATTTATTTATCCCTCTATTTTTATCCCTGTGACCGGGACGGAGCTGGAGTTATGTAACAGCAGGGGAATGTGCTGTGGCAGACAGAGGGAGCGGGAGTGAGACACAGAGAGAGAGAGGGAGTGAGAAAGAGAAAGAGAAAGAGAAAGAGAAAGAGAAAGAGAAAGAGAAAGAGACAGAGAGCGAACAAAGGAGAGAGTAAGTGAGAGGAAGAGTGTGAGTGAGAGAGAGAAAGAGGGAGAGAAAGAGTTAGGGAGAGAGAATGAGAGAGGGAGTGAGAGAGAGCTTTTATATTGGAACACAAGCAGTACACACATTTATATGGCCATAAGGGTGCAGAAATCAAATAGAGAGCCTACCTATGACCATGTGACCATGTGTAAAATAGAGAATAGAGAATAGAACAGTGTTGGGGGTTCGGTGCCTTGCAGTGCACCTCGGCAGTGCCCTGGAGGCAAACTGGCAACTCTTCAGCTGCCAGTCCACTTTCTTGGCCCATACAGGACTTGAGCCGGCGACGCTCCGGTACCTATGAACTGAGCTACTGCTGCCACGGTTCCCAAAATCACATCATTATAGTCATAGTATCATTAGGACCTAACTGCTACTAACTAAAAATATGTTTGGCTGTTGTTGACCACTGATTGCTGCTTTACATGTGGAGACAAGTTCAAATAGCCTGTTTTTGCTGCACCAGTCAAGTCAAGTCAAGTCAAGTCAAGTCAAGTCAACTTTAATTGTACATGTAGCCAATATCACAGAGGCCTTTACAGGCCTTCATCATGTCCAAAGCTCTCTAGGCTTAGTAGTCTACTCACAACTCTGATCCGACTCAGTCCTCTCTGCATAAAGTTCTATATAAGATAAGATAAGGTACTTTATTTTGGTCAGGTCACATGCAATTCACGTTTATCACACCTAGCTTGAAATTTGTCTTGCACCCCCTCTTACATATCACAGACACAAACACATGCATTACAGAGGGGGTGCAGGGTATATCGGCTTATCTGGTCCCCAGCATACATCCAAATCCATGCAGAGTCTATTGCAAATGGATACTTTAGTGGAGTTTTACTCACTCAAACTTGTGACGCCACAATGCTGTCTAGGTTCCACTCACATACCATAATTTTTTTAATCTTAATCTGTTCAATATACAGCAAGTATAGCAAAGTTCTGCCAGATGGCCCTGAACTCCACCAGTAGGCCACTGGTTCTTACAACAGCATAATGGACATAGTGAAGTACAGAGGTTTTCTTTCTTTCCCTTAAGGATGTACAACTGCGAAAAGTCTTATTGAGCAGGACGACTTGGTCTCCCTTTAATCCTTCTCTGGACTTCTTCAGGTATATGAGCTCTGATCGGCCAAATGGAACAAAACTTCTCCACTACAATTTTGTTGGTAATAATATCCACCAACAAAAAGCTGATTTAAGTTTTCTCTGTTGTAGTTCTTTAATTTCACAATTGTAAAACGTGGTATTATTGTAAGGGAAATGCAAGTTAAAGTACCAAATAATCACATATATCCCACTGCAGTGTCATCACATGTGGTCAAACATTTGATTGAATGCCCATTTACAATGATTACTAATGTTGAAAGGCTTATTAAGACTTAATAGGCTGTGTCCTTCATTATAAGGCTCAAATATGTTTTGCCGCCCAAATGGTCAAATATGTCTCTTTAGTAAAGGTTGTTGACCCCTGACTTTAACCAATTTAAAACAAATTCACAGTAACCTTAGTCCATCAACGTGAGCTGCCATCTGCGTAAACCAAGAACCACCATGACTACATGAGACTGAGCCACTTCACCGCAGCAGTTCAGGAGTCTGAACATTTCATCACCTGTTGAGACAATCAATGCTGTTGTTTCCCTGGCAACAGGCCCCAACAATTTTGAAACATCACCACCATTCAGTGAAGACAAAGACAGTTTCTGAATCATCACTGTTCATCAATTCATCAAAAAGTTTTTGAGCAGGTTCTTGTGATCTATCACTCACAATTCAGAAGCAAAAAGCATTTCAGGTAATATACTAATTGTATCAATAAAGAGATTGATTTTATTAATAAATTAAGATTTATTCCTAAAATAAACTGCCAGATTATTTTATTATTTATAAATAAATCAAATTAGCTAATTTGAGAGATTGCCTCAAAAGTGAGTGTACTACTCCTCACAGAGCAGTTTATCAGGGGTCCAAACACAAAGTGCAGGAAGCCTATTGTTTTTGCACAGATTTTATTATTATAATTATTATAATTTTTTTTATTATTTATTTGTTTTCTTCCCCCAGAATTGACCTAAAACCCCCAATCCCAAAGTTAGCGTGAAGATACAAAAGTGACTCCTACACACACATGCACCGGAGGGGGCAACACAGGCAGCCAGTAGCCGGCGCCAGTGGAGCAGGTTGGGGTTCGGTGCCTTGCTCAAGGGCACCTCGGCAGTGGCCTGGAGGCAAACTGGCAACTCTTTGGCTGCCAGTTGCCAATCCACACTTTTTGGTCCACAGGGGACTCGGACCGACCACCTTCCGGTTCTTAAGCAGAGTCCCCTATGGACTGCGCCACTGCCGCCCCAATATTATCACTGCTCTCATTTACCTAAATGGATTTATTTACAAATTTTTAGTTAAAACTAGAGTATTACATTATATCAAATCGCTTTATGGCATAGTCAGTTCTCATCTCTCATCTCAAATTCACTGGTGGGGAAAAGGTGCAGCTGGGTAATGCTGCTTATAATTTATACCAATTTGAACATCATTACTCGACTGAAGACAGTTATATCTCTACAAAAGCAAGTATTTAAAATTGACTTACTAATGTGAAGAATTATTTTTGAGAAATAAAAAATGTTCACCTGAAATGCTATTCCCTTACAACTAACATCAAATGCCTCTGTTCTCTAGCAACATGAACCCAGCCAGATGAGCATCTTCGAAATGGTGTGAGAATCCAACCAAGTCTGACTTGAGTTGGGTCCTTTCACAATCTGAAACTCAAAATTCCCGAAAAGTGCAAATGAGTTTGTCTGTCTTATTGTGTCATCTCAGTGATGGACTTGTGGCCTGCTGGGATAGGATAGGCCCCTTAAGACAACTGACCAGGATAGGCTCCAGCTCCTTAAGACAGGCCTGTATAAGGAATCCATATAGTATTATATCATAGTTGTTGAGTCATACCTGATCTGCTGATTGGCTTCACTGCGGATCTTGAGCACCTCCTTCCCCTTTAGTTCTAGCTCCTTGGTTAGAATGCTAATGTTCTCGTTGAGTGTGTGGATCTGATGGTCCAGCTGAGTGATGTGGTTCTTCCTTCGAGACACCTCCTCCTGCAGCTCAGAGATCCGGCCCAACAATTCACGCTCCTGAAGGGAAAGTCATTTGTCACTTTAAAATTCAAACATCTAAGGTTTTTAGAAATATAAGCTCTCGAGAGTGAGTCATGCAAGTAATAAACCTCAGTGAATAAGATCTCAGTGAATAAGATGTGATGACAACATGAAATGCAATCAAGGTCACCCCAAAGCAGAAAAGAATGAACTCATCATAAACTCTCAACCTGTTAGCCACAAAATTAACCACATCGTTTTATCCTTGAGCTATAAACCTGAATGTCTAGGCTGATCTGTACACTGACCAACCATCAGCATCTCCTGCTGTAGTCTGAGGAGGGTGAGCTGCAAAAACATCTCCAATATCAACACGCACGCACGCACGCACGCACGCACGCACGCACGCACGCACGCACGCACGCACGCACACACGCACTCACGCACCACATACAGTATGTAAACACACACACATGGTTGATCTCTCTTTATAAACTTAGTGGAACAATGATGTGTGCAGGGGAGAATTATCTTTGTGAACTCATTCATTTCAAGCCTTTCTTCTGTCTCTATTCAAGGCAAGAAACAAGCAAGCAAGGAAAACAAATAAAACGAGCATTGTTTGGCAGAAATATAAAATTTTTCACAAGTAGACAAATAAATGCCAAAATCAATTAAATCTGTCTACATCTACTTCTACATCCATATTTTCATATTATTTTGTTGTCAGTTGCATAGTTAAGAGAGCAAAATTCCAGAGATACTGTCCTCTGACACACTGGCCTGCTTCCCTATATCTAACCTGCCTTTGTGATTTGTCTCTACCTGGGAGAATCTCAAAGAACAATTTCCCCTGCATTGACAAACATGTCATGCATGTTTAGGGGAAGCGTTATGGTTATGATGTGATGAATTTACAACAATAAAGCCATATTCACACAAAACTTTGGAAGAACTACAACATTTCAAAAAACCTCCTTCAAGACGCTCCATTCTATATTTGCTACCCAAGTCCCTTGTGTCGTTCTAGCATGCATTGTATTTATATCCAACCTCAGTCACTGGTTTTCAAGATGTTGAGATTGAAACTTGAGATAAGGTAAGAAGTGGCTTTGGAATCTGTGCATTTAAAGGTTCAAAGATTGCATGAATGTGACAACACAAGATAAAAGGTAAAGCTGTTTGAACATCAAATTCACAGACATCCTGCCCCCTTCTGTCACAAAACGATTATAAGCCAATCAGCTGTCAGTCAAAGAAATTACACTGCTGTCAAGTTGGGTTACGTGACACCGCAACATTAGACAATTTTAGCAGGCTAGCAAGCTCATGCCGGATTTGACAATGATCACGGAAAATAGCCCTAAAGAAAGGCAAAAAATATACTCTTTTTATGAGGAATTAAACTTTTTTACGAATGTGAATGTGAAGTGTGTGAGTGTCTCATTTGCAGTGCGAGCCGGTCTGTGGAGCACCACTTCACCAAAGCACTGCAACTTTTCAAGGGACTTTCCAGCTGCTAACAGGGCATGATGTGTCGTTCGCCAACGAACCGGCTCAAAGAGCCAGCTCTTTTAGGTGAACGATGGGAGCCGGCTGCCGTCAGAGAGCCGTTTCTGCAACTTCATACAAGGCAGAAAGATAGGATGGTCTTCTCGGTGCCATGAACACGGAGAAAAACGTTTGAACTGATGTTGTGCCGTTCGACCAATATACATGAAAACAGACAAGGATCATAACATCAAGCAGGGAGGGGCGGGGCGTGCTGACGGTCTACCACAGGTACAGAGCAGGACGGAGAGAAGCAGGGAGAGAGAGAGAATGAAGTGCGGTGAGTGCGGTGAGTGCAGTGTGCGAAAAGATGAGTGACAGCTGGAGAAAAGCTGCATTTGAATGCATTTTAACATTTGTGATTAATGCAGAATGCAGAATTTATCTAATCAAGCTGTCATGTTGAGCAGGGTCCACAAAAAACTTTCACAGACTAAGAACTGTACATCCAACAGTTCAGTTGGAAGAAAAAAGGCAGGCTAGCGTGGCTGCTACTGTCAGTGCTTCTACAACTGTTGGGATTTAGAAGCTCCACCCAGGCTCTCAATCCAGTGTATGTTCTTCTTTACAGGAAAACACTGAAAAAAACATTCCAAAACTGTACGACAGAGAACGTGCTTCACTGCAAGAAAGTGTTAAAGAGGCTACTGCAGGTTGCATGACAGCTGAATGCTGGACATCACGAACCACCACTTCCTTCACGTCTGTTACTTGTCATTTCATTGAAAATTATAAAATGGTGTCCTGTCTTCTGAACTGTTCTGAGTTTAGTGACAGACACACTTCAGAGACTTAGCAGTGGAACTGCTTAGAGTGGCAAAAGAGTGGTAAGTTGAAAACAAAGTGGTTTGCTGTGTAAGTGACAATGCAGCTAACATAATCAAAAATAAATATTAATAATGATGATAATAATAATAATGATAATAATGATAATAATTATAATAATAAAATTAAGGTATTCTGGAAGTAATAAGGTTTAGTATAACCACACAAATTATTTCAATAATTGCAGTGATATACTGTATGTGCACACATACTAATCATAGGTCAAAGCAGCACTAAATTTGGCAGAATTATAAAAGGCAGAAACGGTTAAATAAAGAGCTGTTTGGGAGCCGAAAGCACCGACTCTTCTTGGTGAGCTGAGCCACTGCCTCTGGCTCACTAAAAAGAGTCAGAATTACCATCACTATTAAGCAGGCTACGACTAGAGAAGGTAAAGAAGCTCCATAAGAGTGAACTTAAGAGGATTCAATCCAGCAGACACCACACACTCTCTGTCATTTCATTAACATCAGAACAATCAGAACCAATGATACAAATGATATTGGAACTACAGGGAATTCACAGAAATACTGTGAATGTGAAGGGAAATTGTGACAGTGATATGTGGACAGACAGAAAATGCTCTTGGACACTTATTTTGTCAAATTAGCTCTCAGACGCAAAAAAGTTGGAGATCCCTGCTTTATTCCATCTCCATTTGTAAAGTGTATAGTGTAGTGTATTGTCTATGAGCGAGTTTTCCTGCTAGCAGCTACAGAAGAAACATGATGGATGTAATTTCAGTTCCAGAGAAATGAAAAACGAATCCTCCTCAAGTGACATTAGTTACTGATGTCACCATCGCTGGATAAACTGTAAGTCAGGCCATCCATCTGGTCTCATCCTTCTAGCTCATTGACCTGGAGCCATGGGAATGTCTCTGGTCTGCCATAACTAAGGATTTTCCAATTGTTGCTTTGAGGATCAAGGAAGCTTGTTCAGAGAAGGATGATGGAGGGGTAGGGTAAGGTGCAAAGACAACCAGCTGTGTATCTCTATGGAAACATCTGCATCACAAGGTGATTAGAGAGGAACCAAATGCATTAGAGGTAATTAGTGAGATTTACAAGAGATGATGATGGGCTGCCTGCTGGGTGGATGTGTGTGTCTGCATATGCAGGTATTAGCTAGCTGCTATCCTCAGCTCAGCTCTGTGAAACAACCACAACCACAACGATACAGCTAAGATTTGTTTAATGTGTAATTGAATGTGTTTTTAATTGGAATGGTACCAACATTTTTAGCCACATCTGAAAGAGAGTTTTGAGAGTGCTTAGATGACAAAAATAAAAAAGTGGTACAGAATTGTACGACTGTACAAAAAGTACAATTGCCAAAATGACTACAGCTGCAAACTTTATAGACTTGTGTGTATCAATCTATCATCCATCAATCTCTCCATCTTGGCTCTGGGTGGTAGAGGCAGCAAGCTAACCAAAGTAGCCCTCATGTCCTTCTGCCTTAGCACAGGCTCCAGCCCTTTCTGAGGGATCTCAGGCTCATGTTAAGATTACATGACCGTAGGAAACAGTTGGAATGTAGATTGCAGAATTTATCCCAGTTCAGATATTTGTCCAGATCAAGCAACTATCACCTGGTCAGATGATGCTTTTTACAGTCTTGTAATTTTTTCAACAGTTATTTTATACTACTTCTTCTACTACTACTTATAATAATAATACAAATAATAATCACAATAATAATAATTATACCACTACTACTGCTGATAACAACTCAACCTTACTTAAACATGTCAGAACACACCACGACAAAGCAACCCCCCATGATCAATACTCAGGTGTGTCTGTGTGTCCTACCTGTATCCGGTTGTTCTCCAGGGTTTGATCCAGTTCCAGCTTGGCAGTGGCTGTTTCCTTGTGGTGGGTTTGTCGAAGGTGTTCAATGGCTGATGCATGAATGTGGTTCAACTCTGACCTCAGAGAGGCTGAAAGGAAGATTTACAAAGAGAGAGAAATAACATGTTTGACATCCATGCATTATCTACACACGCGTATCCTTTTATTGATTGCAAGGTCCTTTATAGTCCAATGATGAATAATTTAATTAACTTTGACTACACCCCACAGAATATGCTATCCACAGAAGTGCACCTGTTAATCATTGTTCATATGCTAGCCTGTTTACTAGGCAATCTCCAAGACATCCAGCTCTATGCTTTCCCAAATTATGATAAAAAAGGCTGGAACACATATTACAAAGCTTTGCATGAACCATTCCTTCATTAGATTGCCATCTTGGGAGAATGTTTGTGTTGCTTGCTGGAGCTCACACCTGCAGATTTCTGTGTACCTGCAACATTGGTGATATTGAAGCGAGAACAAACAAAGACCCTAGACTCAGTTGGTTGAGAGGGCGTAGTTGTTTAACCCGAGGGGTTGCAGCTGAGATTGAGGTGGAAACGATGGCAGCTCTTCCTCTTCAGAACTTTCCACCATTGTTGCCCGCTGGTTGCACAGTTCTAATGCCTCAGTTTATTATACCTGGCAGACGCATCAGGTAATTTTGGAGGAAGTGCAAAAGGAATGCTCACAGCCAATGCAGGATACACTGTTTACATTCACATTAAATGTCCTATGCATTCACACACACACACACACACACACACACACACACACACACACACACACACACTCTTACCCAGCATTGCTTTGCCCTCGTCTTCCAGTTCAAAACGAAGTGTTTGCAGCTCCTGTTCTGACTGCTGTTTGAGCGTCTCAATGCTCTGGCGGTGAGCCTCTCTGAGAGACTGCAGCTCTGTGTGATGATAATGGCGAAGGCGCTCATCCAATTCCTGATGGAATGGAAAGGAAAGCAGACAGAAAGAAGGAACAGAGAGGTGTGAGAGGGGATAATATCAGTATGTACTGAGTATACTGACAATATGATCATTGGAATGTCAGGGCTTCCCTTTTACTTTACAGTAACACAAGAAGATTCAGAACGACATCTTTGATGGTAGAAATGCAAGTTTCAGCTCTAAATGATTAGAAAGCAGAAACCTTAGAAGTATTTCCATGTTTTTATTTTCATTTATGGGTTTGTTCTATTCTGTGCACCGTGAGTGAAAACAAGCTGATACAGATACTGATACCTGTACCGGAAAGCCCAGCTGCACCAGGCCACAGACTGTGAAGCACTGATGATGCATACAGTCTGTATACCCAATCAAAATAAAAATTATGAAGATGTCATTGTAAATCTCAAATGTAATAAACGGATATACAGTAGATTCATGAAGCTATTAAGTTCAGGTTCTCCAAAAAAGATGTAGATGTGCCACATCAAATTTATGGTATTATATGTGCAACCTGTATTATTCTTATTTGACTTTGATCATATGGTGATGGATGAGTGCACACTGGAAACCAGTCATGTATAAATGTATTTCTATAATTGTATTTAGTGTCATTATAAATGTATAAAGTATAAAGTCCCCCACCACCTACCTTCAGGTCGTGTTGCCTGGCATGCTCCAGGTCCTGCATGGTGCAGCAGTGAGCCTCCTGCAGTCGCTGCTGTCGCCTCTGATGCTCCGTCTGCAGCTCATCCAGCTGCATCCTGAGATGCTCCCTCTCCTGGCTGAACTGGTGCTGCAGCTGCTGCAGTGATGACTGAGACTGGGACAGCTGCATCTCCAGACTCTGCTTCAACAGGGAGATCTAGAGTGGAAGAGATGAAGGAGGACAGACTCCAAATGTTACACCAACAGGAGGGAAACTTGTGAGACTTTGTGAGAGTCTGTGATGATGTGATGTGAACATGTTGCTTGGGGACATGCAGTACATCTCGATTGCAGGATAACATTACATTTAAACATATGCTAGGGCGGCATGGTGGTGCAGTGGTTAGCACTTGTGCCTCACAGCAAGAAGGGTACGAGACCAGGGCCTTTCACTGTGGCGTTTGCATGTTTTCCCTGTGTCTGCGTGGGTTCTGTCCGGGTACTTTGGCTTCTTCCCACAGTCCAAAGACATGCAGGTTAATTTGGTGACTCCAAATTGTCCGTAGGTGTGAATGTGACAGTGAGAGTCTGTCAATGTGTGCCCTGCGATGGACTGGCGACCTCACCCGTTGACAACTGAGATTGACTTCCATGGAACCTATGGCTCATGAGCCAATTATGGCTCTTTCGATGATGGCATATGGCTGGCAGGCAGTTCTGAGCTGACATTGTTAAACATGATTAACAAGCAAACAATTATTCTACTGTAAAAGGAGACATATGATTTGGATTCCCACATATAGGCGTGAACATGTACCTATTTTACAGCTGGTGCATAGATAGAGGTGCAGTCTAATAACTGGTACAGTTTCTGCTCCTCAGAGAAATCAACATTTAAATCTCTGGTTGACTGATTTTATTGGTAACTCCATCTCCAAACTCTAAGAGCTCAAATGAGAGCCCCAGATGCGCAGCGCTGCGCAGAGCTACACAGAGCTACACAGAACTACACAGAGCTACACAGAGCTGCACAGAGCTGCGGAAACACTGCTGTGTTATGTGAGAGAGCAGCACAAGCATTCAGATCCACTACATGGCACACAAAGGAAGGAAAACCTGCTGCTGCTATGGTGTGACTGTTGATACCTGCTGTTTGCTTTGGAGTGATTTAACTTGCACTGCGTAACAGCTGCAGCTTTGATCATTTAATTGTACTGGTACAATGACAATAAAGGGCATTCTGATTCTGATGTGCCCTTTAAAGAGGAAACAGAACCATCAGCTATGATTGTGATCAAACACATATAAAAACAGTTAGTGGGCCGGGGCCTGAATTGTAAATGAGAATAGTGAATGAGCGATCTAGAGCCAGTGAGTCACAACAAGTGTGATAGTGGTCAATGCCTGAGGATTTGTACTGACATTCATTGAAGATAATAACTAATTTACTCATTACTCTATCAGAATTAAGACTTAACTACCCTTGAATAGTTGTATGAAGGGTTCCAAGCAAACCATGGCATGTTGGCATGTTGGCATGTTGGCATGTTGATATGTCGGGCTGTCAGAATGTTGGGATATTGGCATGTCAGGATGGGGTCAGATAAACTTTTCTCGCAGGTTCTCACTGAGAAGCAAACCCACTTTGTGTATCAGAGTGGTCAACAGTTGGATTAGCTGATTGCCATACTGTATCATTGACATGACTTTAATTTTCACAAATGTGGTAATTCTGGCGATCCCAGATGATGTGGAAACACAGATGCGCATGCGTGGAACGACCATCACCACAGTGGCAATATTCTTCAGTCCATCTAAGATGCAGTTTTTAACTCTTCTCCGCTGCCCCTGTTTATTTCTGTTGTTCCACTCAGAGGAGTTCGAGTGCAGGTTCTTCTCCTGCAAAACATTCCGGTTTAATGAAAAATGGCCAAAATGTTTGACCAGTAGTAGACCAGGTAGTCTGACATTTAAAAGTTCTTCTCTGCTGAATGTAATAAGAGAGTGACAATTGAAAACGAAACTGTGATAATGAAGTGCTTCAACTAAAGCCTTCCACCCACTTTCGACACACACCAGTGTGCCTACGGAACATACAGATCCATAGAGGACGCCATAGCCACAACTCTCCACACTACTCTAACCCACCTAGAGCAGCGGGGAAGCTACGCTAGGCTGCTCTTTGTGGACTTAAGCTCCCCTTTATCTCCTTAGCCTCGCACTGGCTCCACACAGGGCTGTGTACTGAGCCCTGTACTCTACAACCTGTACACACACGACTGCACATCCGCCCACTCCAGCAACACCATTGTCATGTTTGCACACATGTGTTACATATAAAACAAGTGGAGCTGATCTCAGTATGGTGCATGGATAACAACCTGGTCCTTACCACCATCAACACAAAGGAGATGATCATAGACTTTAGGAGGAGCAATACTGACAATCAGTCCCTCTTCATCAGTGAGAACTGTGTGGAGAGGGTCTCGGACTTAAGGTTATTGGGTGTCGACATAGAGGAGGACCTGACCTGGAGCGCTAACACCACAGTGCTGGTAAAAAAAAGGCAGAGCAGAGACTCTACCTCCTGAGGATCCTCAAGAAGAATCACCTTACCTCTAAATTGCTTGTGGCCTTCTACTTCGGCTCCATAGAGAGCATACTGACTTATTGCTATCTGTGTCTGCTTGATTCTACATGCAATGTAAATTAATGCCATGTGTAAATGTACTATGTGTGTGGTTTTTATGTTGCACTTTAAAAGCACTTTTTCCTTTTACAGGCGTTGTGGGGAACCTTTCTCCTATCACGGGCCATTTTGATTTTGCCATCATCCTTCAGGGGTCATACTAAATTCACAATTCAATTGCAGCGCTTCACAATTTGCGCTGCGATTGAACACAAAACATTTGTTGACGGGGGGCGCTTCGCTTTTAGTGCTGCAATCTGCCGGGGGGATTCTGATCCCAGTATAACTATGTATATGTCGTAATCGAAAGAGCCACATTTTTTAATGTAAATAAAGAATAAAACCAGTTTGAATAAGATCGGCTGATTATATGGTACTGCTCCTGGGCCTCAAGAGGAATGAGAAAGAGGTCATCAACAACATGTATGATGTAGTAAACTGCATCATGGCCATATTTATGAATTACAGTTAGTATTATTTTGGCTGTCCAGCACAGAATGGAGTGAAATAATGAATGTGAACCCAAAGTGCAGACTTTCAGCTTTAATTACAACTTAATCAGATGAGGCTATTCATATCTAACCAGTGTAAGAATGACATGCATGAATAGACAGGGCCACTCAATTTTAGAAAGTCAAAAGTAATTGAACAATGATTTTATTTGCAAGTAATCATATATAAGGTGAATAATTTATTTGGCATTTGCATTTGGAGTCTGTAGCTGATAATTAATTATTAAATATTCAGTCGTCGCTGTATGAGATCATTAGTTTAGGATATATATATACCCGATTACATATGAATTAAATAACTTACGTGTTTTGTTTTCCACATCTGTGCTGTTAAATTATAGTTAATATTAATATAGCGCAATTAATATTGCGCTTAAAAAGTCCCACCTTACAGGTTAGTTGTGTTGTGGCTTACTTCCGTTGTGTTTCTTTTATTTGCAGCATGCCAAATGTTGCGTGTGTGTCATCAAATTGATGACTATGTGGTGTACAATTTCTAATGTTGCATTTGGTGATCTCTTTAGGCCACCGTAGGCATGACTAACTATATTAAGTTGTATCAATGCACACAGTTTCCATTTCATAATAATGGTGATGGCTAACACCAGCATTCACCTAAGATTCACTAGACTTCGCTCCAACAGTAACACACATTGATATTCATTGATATAGAAGCAAACTGCACAGACGAGCGAGAAAGTTTAGTGAGAGTTTAGTGGGTAGTCAGCAGTTGAAAAGTTCTACATATTAAGGAACATAACAACTTCAAATTCAAAAATCTAAATGAGGTCATATTCAACGAAAAAAAATTAAACATGCAATAAAAAAATGCAATAAAAAAAGAGATTAAATTCATATATATATATACATACATGTGTGCGATAGATAATGGATGGATGAATATATTTTTTTTTAAAGGAATTATTTGAAGAATGTATATTAATAAAAATCGGAGTAAAAACAATAGGGATCCAAAAATTTGTGCTTCGAAGCCTAAAAAAAAGAATGAGGAGAGGACAGCATTCCCCAGCACACATACAAAGAAACACACAGCCCTTGACAGCTTCCTACCTGTTCCAGGAGATCCTCCACTTTCCTCTGCCAGCTCTCCCTGGCGTTGCCCAGCTCCAGCTCCTTGCTTTGTGCCAGATGAGCCAACGTTGATGCCTTGTCCTCCTCGTGCTCCTCCCTCAACTCCTCACGTAACTTCTTACACTCTTGCCTTCATCACAAGATGACACACAAACATTTCCAAATACTGTGTATTTTACTAGACTACATCGCATTAAACTGCATACAAATTACAGAAGAGCTAAAAAAAGGTATTCTTCGGTTTTCGGTTTTCTTGAAAAAATAAAACTGGAGAATGAGCAAAACAAGTAATTTCTTGGGGTCCAAATACCACCTTAACTGACTGTCAATACTTTGCTGGCTTGTCTTTTACTAAAGGCCGCAGAGCATAGAGGGTATTTCATCTGATGGGACCTAGCTTCAGTGCATTTGGTGCAGTTCTATACATGCTGAGCTCACACTAAACCAATATGATCAACCACCAAGTCAATTCAGAACCGATTTTTTGGTATATTGTGCATTTAGTGTGTTTAGTGTTAATATTAAACTCTAATTTGTACTATGATAGACAGAGTGTGATATCATGATTTGAATATTTTGATTGCTGCCTAGTTTATAAATTCCATCCAATGGATTTCCTAATCTGAGACAAAATTAGAAAGATGTGAACCATTTTATATACTTTTGGTACCCAAATGGAATTTTATGTTGTTTCAAGTATAAAATGCAAGTGAAAAAACATTTACACTTATTTATTATTTCACATCTTTTCAGACAGTTAACAGTGAAGTGTGTGCTCACGACGTGAGTGTTGGGTCTTCTCACTTTGATTTTCTTTTTGCAAATCACACACATAACATGGGAAAGGTCTTTTCATTTGTCTACTGTTCAATGTTTTTGTTATCCAAAAAATGAATTTAATAAAATGGCTCATACACTCATAGATTGAATATTTATTTTCTGTGTAACACTGTTACACAGAGAACAGGTGTATTTATGTTGAAATAATACAAAATCCATTAAAAGGATGTATTTAAGTATTGTATTGGTCTGGTTAGATTAAACGTGTTTGATTGTTGCATATTTAATTTATATTGATGGTGTTATAATTTTGTGTTCATAGCTAAAGAAACAAAAAGGAGTTATTGATATGCATACGTTTAATAAATGTAAGAGACTGATGACAGTAAATGTAAGGTTCCGGAGGAGATACTGTACGGAAGTGTCGGAGAGGGGCGAAGAGAAGAAACTAGAATGCATGTGAACGTGCAGGTGTAGAGTGAGGAGCTGAGCAAGAAGCTAAGCTTATCCATAAGGTGTAAGGTGGCTAAAGTTATGTAAACTTTCCAATCAAGAGGTCTAGATGTTGTCGGTTAGACAGCCTGAGACTGACTGACTGATGGAGTTGGCTTAAACAGCGCATCTTTATCATGACCATCTACCTGAGGGTTTCTGTCCATTTCAGCTCGAGCTCTAGAGCCATCTTGTCCATCTTGTGTTTTTCTTCTTCTTTGGTAGTGATGAGTTTGGCTTCATGTAGACGCTTCTGGGTCTCCAACTCGCCCTGAGAGAGAGACCTGAGAGTGAACACCCTGAGGAGAATCCCTGGGATTCTTAAGCTGCATTCAACACTTTATCCATAAAGAAACCCATTATTTTATCAACCTAAATTAGCTGGACAGAAGAGAAAGTAGTGAATATATCTATTAACAGTCTGATTGTTATGTTTCATTGTAGCTGTATGAGACCCAATGTTACATCATGGAATATAAAAAACGGAAAGGAAATAATTAAGTTCAAACTTTCCATTTGCTGACCATAACTAACTTCAAACCTCAAAAGGAAGTGGCCTGTTTTTAAACAATCATGACAGGTACATCACTCAGAAAGCCTCTGGTGACTATGGACGAGAAGCCTCTGGTAGCTATACCGGAAAGCTATAATGGCCTGTTATCTCCTTGCTAAAATTAAAATGTCATTTACGGATTTAAAACATTTTACCAATTCAGAATAATCAGGATTCCAAAATAATTTCCCTTTTTGGAAAGAGACCATACATGAGACAAAGTGATGTCTTTTCTTTTTGTCTATTTAAGACTAAGAGCAGTCAAGACAATTATACATGTTCTACTTCTATTTTGAAAAACCCTACGTACTGAGATCCACGTTTTTAGTATTCTTTGGACTCCACTTACAGTGTGTAATTAATCTCCCATGCTCACATTTATTAATTCAGTGAACATTCTTCCCAAAATGATCTTTCCCTTCTCTCTCATTTAGGTTTGTTAAGCCAATGAGGAGCTGGCAGACACCAACTCTGGATTGAATGAAAACACCTGATTCATGTATCAGTTGTGGGTAGAGCACAGACAAACTGAACATATGCATTGCTGTGGTAAATGATGACAGGGAACCCCTTCTGTAAGCTATAAATATAATAGTGTTTGATGTTTTTTGTATTATGGAAAAGGTATTCACAGCAGCATTGTCATAAGCCAACACAAAATGAATATCAGACCAAACACAGCAGGAACTGTGTCACTTTCAAAAAACACTGCTGGCCATCTGCAGTGAGATATAAACAGCACTGAGACACATTTACATCCCAGATGGTGTGTGTGTGTGTGTGTGTGTGTGTGTGTGTGTGTGTGTGTGTTGACCTGCAGTGCAGTCAGGAGGTTGCTGGTCTCTCTAAGTCTGGCCCTGGTAGCGTCCAGCTCCTCCAGCAGATTGTCCTGCGCCTCCTTCAGCGTGGAGATTTGTCCCTCAGCATTACCAATGTCCTGCTCTCCCTGCTGCACCTCCTCTTGCAGCCGAGACAGCTAAAAGGAGGCAAGACAGTCAGCCATTAACAGAGTGAATGTAATATATTCACGACCAACAACCGAGACTCATACTTCAGGCAATATTGCAGCAACATTGAAAAATGTCATCAGCATTTCACATTCAGCACATCCATCCATCCACCCATCCATCATCTGATACGCTTATCCTTTAGTGGGTCGCGGGGTCAATGGGGCCAATTCCAGCTGGGCGAGGGCGGGTTACGCCCTGGACAGGTCGCCAGTCCATCGCACGGCACACATATACACAAAGAACCTCTCACTCTCACATACATACCTATACATTTAAGATGGCGCCGCGTATGGCAGCCTTGGTGTTTCGGTTTGTTATTTGTTTGTTTGCTTGTTTGTCAAACTCCGCCTATATGTTGGTTTAAATATGTTGTTTTATATGTTGTTTCTTGTTGTCTTTTTTATATGTTATACGTTCGCACCTAGGACCAGAGCAAATTCCTTCTATGTGTAAACTTAATTGGTGAATAAAGCGATTCTGATTCTGATTCTGATTCTGATTCTGATTTAGCACAGCATAATCAAAATATTATTAAATAGGTAAAATCAATATCTCAATTTTAAATGAGGCACATGGGTACATTTTATGCCAACTTGACCATTAGTCAAAAGTCCATTACAACATACAGCAGGTACTGTAAATGTCATTACTCTGCCTCCCTTCCCTCTTCACTGGGTGTGTGTTTGTGTGTGTGTGTGTGTGTGTGTGTATGTGTGTATGTGTGTGTGTGTGTGTAACTCCATCTGCTGTTCCTGTTTCCCTCTGGTCTGACACATGTCTTCAGCCCAGTTTCCCCCGCTCCTTACTTTGTGAGTTTCCTGTCTTCTACAGAGATTGATGATTTCAGCTTTCATTGTTAAAGAGTTTTCATGTAATTTTTTCTACTGTGAGACATAAAAGTATGATAGACAGGATTTCATGTTGTATGCTTGTTAAGATAAGATAAAACAAAACTTTATTTATCCCGAGGGAAATGCTCTTCATCATTAAGGTACTTGTGTTCACTTGGTCAGGCTATTTTATAAAATAGTGGTCCTAAAAATGATAGTCTCTGTTAACCCTGTTTGCTCTATTTGTCTTTCATTTCACAATTATTGATTACAGAATGATCATGAATGATCCATTCTTTAGCGTGGGTATTAGATCATATTGCCATGTAGCATTCATGCAGCAGCAGTGTGGAGTGGTTTTAATAGCATGTACTCAAGGAACCAGCTGTCTTTTTTGGGAATATCGCAGACCTTCACATTATTACAATTGCATGTTCAAAAACTATGGTGATGCTAAGCTTAAGCTAATCATATATAAATGTATGAGTCAGGCAAAGGTTGTGATGTTGTTTATGTCCTACCTCCTCACTGGCTGCAATGAGTTTGGAGGTTAGTTCCTCCTTCAGCTCGTCCATTTCCTGGCTCAGGAGCATCTTCTGCTCCTCCAGTGAGAGTCGTTCCTTCTCAAATTGCTGCTCTAACTCCTGTGTAAACCAACCAATCATGTGATAGTGTGTCATTTACCATCCATGACTTTAGCCAGTTATTATATGCAGAACCTAAGTAGTAAAAATTCAGATGTACAATATGCCAACAAAAGCAATTGGTCAGGAATGTGAGGGAGTCAGACACATCTAGAAGATATGATCCCACCAGTACATTCATAGTTATTTCAAAGTGCCTTTACAACTTGTGGTAAATAGGGAATCCAACATCTGTAGTTATCTTTAAGATGAATTAAGCTCATTTAAAGAGCAAGACAAATGGGATCATCCAAATGTGTGTGTGTGTCTCTGTGTAATATGATACAACGAAAAGCTTCAAGACACAATCTGAGCATAATGTGATGTTTAAATCCTCGACATATCTCCTCAGACTCAGTATCCCTCTCATTTCTTTGACATTACATTCACTGCATTCATCTTTCTAAAAATACATCAGACTGATCCACTGTTCTTGAAGAGAAGAGTGCTGTAGCATTGTTGCCATAACAAAGCTTATTATGCCCAATGATGAACTGGGGATAATTTCTGCATTACTGTAAAGTGGCTGATGTTTTCCAAGGACAATCAGAGCTAAGGGACATGACTACAATGGCCAAGGAAATATAGTATACACAAGTGGATTTTCAAAGGAGCAAAAACATTCAAAATAGGACTTCACAAAGAGTGATTGAACAGCCAAAAAAGAAAAATCATCATGACATATTAAAATTCAGCAGCTATGTAGAGGTGGCAGTGTTCATTTAGCTGTTAGGACTGTTAGAACAGGGAGTAATGATTCACACACATCATTTGGATGGGTTGATGTGGTGTGCTCACTCCTTGCCAGAAAAACCAAAGAATCAAGTCATGACGGAACAGAGGGATGAAGCTGCAGTTTCCCTGATGAAGCAGTAAATAAGTGTGAAATGAATTAATGGTGCTACTCTATCAATCTGTTCATTTCAATATGCCAAGAAATCACACTGGCAGCATCATGTATTGGAGTGATGATGGCACATTGAGGTTTTGATTGGGTTTTTATGTCCATATTTACTTACTAACTGTATGACTTACTCAGCCATATTCTTTAGCTTGACAGAGCGTTAATCAGCTGATCTCAATTGGCCATCAGTGGATGTGACTCCCAACCTAGTCACACTAGTTGTTGACTGTTGGCTTTCATTCATCTGTGACAGTCTGTCTGGGGAGAAAGCCCCTCATCCCGAGACTACACTCTGCAGTAATGGGCCCTGCTCTAAGCCTTACCCCAGTATGTAAAATGCCAATAAAGAAACACACTGAACGTTAACCTCTTATTTCTCACTCATTTGCCTTTAACATGTTTCATATTCATTGTTTGTACACATATTTAAGCTACCAATCTTTAAATTCATCAATCAACCATTGATCCATATCGTCACATCGACTTTACACAGTGTGTGTGAATGCACTTCAGGACCAGCTCTGAATGCACCAGTCTGCTCCGTGACAAATGCATTTCTCTGCTTCATCACGCATGATTTCATCTTTGCGCATGATGAGGTAAATTGGGAGCTTTTTGTGGAATTTGCATTGAATTCTGCTATCATTAAAAGTTGGAGGGACTCGTCACTATCATCACTGTTCGTGGGGTCAGTAGGAGAATCTGACACATAAGAGTCAGATAGAAATTTTTACAGAGAGTTTTACAGTGTCGGTGTGTGTTCGTGTGTGTGTTCGTGTACTCACAGCCAGCAGGCGGTTCTTGTCCTTCTCGGCATTGCTGAGAGTATTTTCCAAGGTCAGTCTGTGTTTTTTGGCTACTTCCTCCAGAGCTCGAGCCTGGCTGTCCTTCATCTGGCCAGCCTCATCCTCGTAATGGGCGCGCACACTGTTCATGTCCTTCTCATGACAAACCTTCTCCTCATGGAGGGTCTGGCACGCATGAACACGCACGCACGCACGCACGCACGCACGCGCGCGCACACACACACACACACACACACACACACACACACACAGATCATTTGATGCACATAGGATGAAACCTCGTAAACACAGCTCCAGCTCATATATACAGTACATAGATGCTGCATCCTCCTTTCATGCTAGCAGAGTTTACTAAGTGACAGCAAAGGAAACTAGCAAACTACTTTAAGGACAAGACACCTTGACCTACAACAGACCTAGAAGTTATTACACTATGTAGAAGTTACTTAGCCTTGGGTAATGCACCGAATAATATTATACACCCACAGGTGGAGCATGTCCAGTGGAAACTGCGCATTTTTGAAATCGGACGCAAAGTTTAAAAACTGAGGGTACAGATCGAATGAAAAATGTAAAAATGTAACATGATTAGAGAACGAATAGGTTAGTACTTCTACGACTTTAAAACTAGAAGTCTGAAGATGCTTCTCAGTCCTCATTCTTTGTTTCACCTCTGGTTCATCAAGTCATCTTCACCCTGTTCACGAGAACATGCCACCCATGCTGTTGCACTTTTCCAATGTGGATGTTGGATTTTTCATGTTGTGAAGACAATTGTAGGCAGCATTGGCATGAAAGAACATTTGTTTAGCCCAGTCATTGAATTGCTCGCTGTGAGTCTTAGGCCGTATTATTTGCCGCGTGAGTTCTCACATGTTGTCCTCTTGTCTGTTTACATTCCTCCTTCGGCGAGCGTGTCGATCGCAAGTGATGTCATCCACTCATCGGTTGCAAGATTCCAAAATCAACACCTGGGCGCCTTCATTGCAATATCTGGGGACTTCAACCACGTCTCTCTGGCAGCGACACTTCCCACGTTCAAGCAGTTTGTGGACTGTCAGACCAGAGACAACAAAACACTGGACCTGCTGTATGCCAATGTTAAGGAGGCATACAGCTCCGTGGCCCTTCGTCCACTGGGAAGGTCCGACCATAACCTGGTCCAAGTGCAGCCCATGTACAAGCCTCTCGTCCAGCGTCAGCCTGTGACTACAAGGACAGTGAGGAGATGGTCACAGGAGGTTGAAGAGGCTCTGCAGGGCTGCTTAGAGGTTACCGACTGGGACGTGCCTTGTGACTCGCATGGAGAGGACATTGATGATCTCACGGACTGTGTAACAGGGTACATCAACTTTTGTGTGGACAGTATTGTTCCCACAGAGACTGTGCGCTGCTTCCCCAACAACAAACCTTGGGTGACCAGAGACATCATGGCCCTCTTGAATGAGAAGAAGAGAGCCTTCCGGGTCGAGGATAGGGAGGAGATGAAGAGCGTCCAGAGGCCAGTCAGCAGAAGGAGACACCCAACCACGCCCCATCAGTATCAGCCACACCCAGCCTCCCCCCACACCACACAACACTTCTGTCCCCTCCACCACACACGGCACACCTTTCTTCACAGCAGAGCAGGTCTGGAAAGAGCTGTGCAGACTCCGCCCAGGTAAGGCTGCAGGTCCTGACGGAGTCAGCCCAAGGATCCTAAAAGCATGCGCAGGCCAGCTGTGTGGAGTCCTGCAGTATATCTTCAACCTGAGCCTCAGCTTGGAAAAGGTCCTGGTGCTGTGGAAGACATCCTGCCTGGTTCCGGTCCCGAAGAAGTCACGTCCCAGCACCCTCAACGACTACAGACCAGTGGCGCTGACGTCCCACCTGATGAAGTCATTGGAGAGACTGGTACTGTCATTCCTTCGGCCCCTGCTCAAACCGTCACTGGACCCTCTCCAGTTTGCCTATCAACCAAAACTGGGAGTAGAGGACGCCATCATCTTCCTGCTTCACTGTGTCTACGCCCATCTGGACAGACCCGGCAGCACTTTGATTGTCATGTTCTTTGACTTTTCCAGTGCATTCAACACCGTTCGGCCTGCCCTGCTCGGGAGTAAGCTGTCGGCGATGCAGGTAGACTCTCCCCTGGTTTCCTGGATAGTGGACTATCTAACTGGTTGGCCGCAGTTTGTCAGACTGCAGGGATGTGTGTCTGACACTGTGGTGTGCAACACTGGGGCCCCTCAGGGTACAGTCCTATCACCATTCCTGTTCACCCTGTACACCTCCGACTTCCAATACTGCTCGGAGTCCTGACACCTGCAGAAGTTCTCAGATGACTCTGTAATAGTGGGCTGCATCACCGAGGGGAAGGATGAGGAGCACAGAGGCGTCCTGGACTCCTTCGTCAAGTGGTGTGAGCTGAATCACCTGCAGCTCAACACTGACAAAACTAAGGAGCTGGTGGTGGACCTCCGCAGGAAGAAGTCACCCCCCACACCTGTGACCATCAATGGGGTGACTGTGGACTCTATGCAGGTATACAAATACTTGGGAGTCCATTTGGACAACAAACTGGACTGGTCTAAGAACGCTGAGGCTGTTTACAAGAAGGGACAGAGTCGACTCTACTTCCTGAGGAGGCTTCGATCCTTCAATGTCTGTAACACCATGCTGAGGATGATCTACCAGTCTGTGGTTGCCAGTGCCATCTTCTTCGCGGTCGTGTGCTGGGGCAGTAGGACGAGGTCAGCTGACGCCAACAGGATCAATCAGATCGTCAGGAAGGCTAGCTCAGTCCTGGGGGCTGAACTTGATTCGTTGGAGCGTGTGTCAGAGAGGAGAATGCTGAGCAAGCTACAGAGAATCATAAACAAAGACTCTCACCCTCTCCACCAGGCGCTGGCCTCATACAAGATTACCTTCAGTAACAGACTCATTCCCCCCAGGTGTACTACTGAGCGCCACAGGAAATCCTTTCTCCCTGTGGCCAACGGACTCTTTAATGAGCTACCTCGGGTCGAGGTGGGACGGTGGGGACATAGGGATCTGTTTTTATGCTGTACTGTAACTGTTGCACAGTAATTTCCCTCGGGATAATAACATTTCATCTTATCTCTCTTATCCTATCTTATCTTATCTGCATGAGGCCCATTAGGCTGTGCAAGACAGGTGCCGTTCATTTGATTAAAGAAAGCATTCTTATAAGTCTAAGTCCAAGGATATCAGAGTACTTCACTCTATTAGGAGTTGGTGCCTCCCAGATTTTGATTGGCAAAACATATATACCCGCTTCGGCCAATCACAAAAGGGAGAGGTAGAAAGAAAGTAGATCTGTTATCAATGAGGACTGGGACTAAGACCCACGACTGAGGGAAGAGAGTCAAATACATCCATGGATAATAGATGTGGCCTAGAGAGCAAGGAAGGGAAGAGTCAACAATAAAATGTTACTTTTGTTATGCTCCATTTCATCTGCACCAGATGGACACATCTCTCTATAACAAGACGTAAAGTGCATTGTTTTCTTTAAAATGTTATGGTTTATGACTATGGTCACAGTAAAGAGTGACTTTCATGGAAAACTCAAAGTTACTTTATATCTCTAGCAATTTAGCTTTTAGGAGACATCATTTAACAAGCAAAGCAATATGGAAACAGTTATTTTTATGTTTTTATTGATACTTAGAACGTAAGAAGACCTTCTGGAGTAAACCAATATGGACCATGAATGATCCTTAAGAACATGAGCTGTTGTAGTGTGCATCTGGACCAAAAGGCTAATGACGGGGGGAGGCGCTATTGAGCAACGGATGGAGTAGGACGCTTGCCAATGAGTCTCCCGCAGTATCTCATCCAAAAGTGCTTCCTTTTTAACGTTTATTTAACAGTTTTTACCGATACATTATTTGACCGAAGATTCCCCAACAAATCCTGCACTAGTAGGTTGTTAAAGTAAACAATTTGAGCCTGAAAAAATCCCCGGGAGGTAAACAGCGCCAGCTGCTATTCGCCACCGCGACCTCAGTGGCGACCATCGCTTCCCTAGCGGAAAACGACAAATCGCAAACTCCCAAACGGCGCTGAGACAACAAATCGCAAACTCCCAAGCGGCGCTGAGACAAGAATTCGCAAACTCCCAAGCGGCGCTGAGACAAGAATTCGCAAACTCCCAAGCGGCGCTGAGACATGAAACGGAGACGATCGGAGCCACTCTGGCCCCGGTCCAAGCCGAGCAACAAGCTATAAGAAGTCAACAGGCCTCCATCGAATCCCGTCTGACTGCCTCCAAGGCTGCTGCACAAGCCGCGCTGACCAAGTTGGAGAACAAATGCGAAGAATTCGCCGCCTACACGCGTCGCAACAACATAAGAATCATCGGCATACCAGAAGAAACCCCCGTCAACACTGCCACCGCAGCAGCCTGGCTGAAAGAAGCTTTCGAGCTTGACCAGGAGCCCCTGCTGAAGCGGGCACACCGCACGTTCCAGCAGAGGCCCAGACCCGGGGATCGTCCTCGCCCTGTTTATTGTAATCACCCTTCCCCCTCAGCAACACCAGGTAGGGACTCTCAACCCCTCTGCCACACCATGTCCATCACAACAGAGCAGGTGGAACTGGAAAAGGCTGGTAGCACGGTGAGAATCATGTTTTTTGCAATTGTTTGCTTTTAACAGCATTCAGCCCATGCTTCTGAGGGACAAGTTGTAGAGGTCAGGGGTGGACCACCATCACTCCGCCTGTGTTCTGGACTACCTCACCGACCGTCCTCAATACTCAGCAGTGTCAGTCCGACACAATCATCTGCAGCACAGGGGCTCTCCTGAAGTCCTTCTTTGAATCTGTGGTGGCATCAGCCATCTTTTATGGAACAGTGTGCTGGAGCAGTGGCATCTCAGCCACTGACAGGAAGAGACTGAACAAGCTGGTGAAGAAGACCAGCTCTGTCCCAGGCTGCCCTCTGGACTCTGAGGAGCTGGTGGGGGACAGGAGGATGATGGCCAAGCTGTCATGTTTGTTGGACAACTTATCCCATCCCTTACAGGAGTTTCCTACAGCAGTCAGACTATTCAATCAGCACCTCTACCAGTAAACCCAGGCTAATGATCACACAGTGCAATATCACTGATGTGCAATTTGCAATTTTTGTACTTAATTGTATTGTTGTACTTCTGTACTTCTTTTAATGCCCTTTATTGTTTTCCACTATCCACTTTGCTGCTGTAACAATGTGAATTTCCCTATTATATTGTGGAACGAATAAAGGATTATCTTATCTTATCTTAACTACCTGCATGAATTGCTGCCCAAGGTGAGAGACTCTCAGTAATCAGACTGCACTGTATTGTGCTATATCATTCTCTTTATCTCTTTCTCACTCTCTCCCTTTCTCTCTCCCTCATCTCTGTCTTGCTTGCTATTCACTAATGCATGATGACTGTTTGTGTGAACTTCCTTGATTGCCTTTTTTTTTGTACCTTTTACATTTGCATAGTCCCTCTGGGTCTTACTATTGCACACCCAGCCATTCGTGAGGGAATTGCCTCTATCCGATCTTTCTTCCTATTTTCCTTATACATTAAGGTTTTCTCTGGGGGTTTTCCTCGTCTTCCCAGAGAGCTTAGGGTGGGGTTGGGAATTTTCCTGATGTTGTGGGGCTGTAAAGCCCTTTGAGACATTGTGTGTGATATTGGGCAATTTAAATAAAATTTACTTGACTTGACCCTGTGTTCAACACTCACACACAACACCCACCTTCTCCAGGGACTGGATCTGTTGTTTTTGGCGGTCATCTAGCGCGTGGCTCTGGCTCTGCAGGGCTTCCCTCTCCTCTTCCATCCTCAGCACCTTGTCCTTCAGACGACTTCGCTCGTTGTCCAGGTCCCTGATGGCTGCCTCCTGGGTCATCTGTGTGGCCTGAAGGTTGCTTATGTGACCTGCAAAATCACAAAGAACACAGGGAGACAAAACAGGAATGAAACATGCAGTACAACAATGTGGAAAGAATGTTTTCAGTCCTGTAGTTTTCATGTAGACTTAATTAATTGCTGTTTGCCTATTTAAGATTTTCAATTGGTTGCAGATTATCAATCAGACACAAAAGCTTTTATCTATAATTGATGTAAAGAGGGGAAGAACAAAGTATAGGAACATAGTGTCAGGAGATGTGATCATAAATACAGTATAAAGCACATGGTCACAAACAATGTTGTGTCGCGCAAACGTTAAGTTTTTGGAGTAGAAAATAGTTTTATTGTATTGTTTGGATTCGTTTTCAAACCCTAAAACACTGCTTTAAACTGGGTCTGATGAGCCCTCTGCCACTCAGGGCTCCATTACTTGTGCTCAGGATTATGTTATTAATGTATTGTAGATACAGATGCTGTGGAAATTCCTTCAGAGTAGAGGATGAGAAGAGGACAGAACAGAAAAGAACAAAACAGAAGAGTCTTACTGGCTTTGAGCAAAATTTCAGTAGCTTGCTGCTGAACACGGTCTCTGGCTGCCTCAAGTTCACACTCAGCTTCCTTCTGACGGATCTCCACAATCTCAGAGTTCTGGGTCACCTCATCCAGATGCTTGGTTAAGTCCTAAACAGAGGAGAGGAAAGAAAATCCATTTAATATGTAGTGAAATATACTGTTTTATTGATATATTATTAATAGAATATTCTGGGTTAGAAATGTATTTCTTTTTTTAAATTTTTTTACTATTTGTTGTTATTGAAGCAAACATTTTACATGACAGTGCACATACAGTTATAGGACATTTTAGAGGGAAAAGGAGAGAGATAGAAATAAAGAAAGAAGGTTGTATTACTATTATTATTGGTGTTGTTTAGCTTTTCTCGTAGACCCTGAAGTAAGGTAGGCAATATGAGGTACAAGTAGATTGAAATTGAAACAGCAGGAAGCCATGGCCGCTGGACGTTGTGAGAACATGGCACAGAAATGTAATTCTGAACGAATGATTCACATATGAATTTCTTAGCCAGTCCAGAGGTCTCTAGGAAGACGAGGAACAACAGGCTGCAAACTTTCCTTTCGGATCAAGCTTATAGTTGGGGTCGTTACAGCCTAGTTATGCTGCTAGAGGTTTAGACTGTTGGGAGACTTCCCCTGATGAACTGAGCTCTCCTCCTCCAATCTCTATCTGCATATCCTTGTCATTGTATCATTACTGCATTTCACTAAACGTACTTCTTCCCCAGAGTTGTCTGTGCATTCTCGTCTTACAGGTTGTTGTGGTAGCCTGTCCTGTATAGATGAAGACCCTGTCCTATACGGATAAACCCCCTGTCCTGCTATTTTCCAACATATTTACTATTGTTGTTGTTGTTGCTGTGCCTCTTTTCACTCTCTCTCTCCCGCACTTTCTCTTTCTCTAAAATCCCAACTGGTCAATGGCAGCCAACCTAGAGCCCGGTTCTGCCTGAGGTTCCATTCCATTGAGGGAAGTTTTTCCTTGCCGCTGTTGCCAAGTGCTTGCTCATGGGGTAATGTTGGGTTTCTATAAATGCTCTGTATGTAAAGTGCCCTGGGATAAACTCTGTTGTGATTAAGCGCTATATAAAGTTCAATTGAGTTGTTTACACTTTTTATCAGCAATAACAGCTGCAAGATTACCTCTTTAACTAGTTCTTTAAATGTATTCCAAAGAAAAGGAAATAAGATAAGAATAGATGAGAACACTCTATTTCCACATTTCGTCTTTGTTTTTGGGATAGCAACAAGACCTAGATGAGATCTTACAGCATGGCCAATAACATAAAAGGTGGTAAGATTAGTTAGACATAAGAGAGCAAGGCCATGTAATAGTAACTTAAAAGACTAGAGTTTCAGCATCTGTCATGCTGAGGAATGGTCTGAAACTGACAAAATTTCAGAGATGAAAATATGCAACCTTAGCAAGTTCTTTGTCATCTAACCTATAACAGCTACAAGGCATAACTTCAGTTTGGAGAGCCTAAGACAGGGGTCTCCAACACATCACTCGCGAGCTACCAGTAGGTTCAAAGGAGACATAAATTAGACAAGACAACGTAACTTGGTAAACCTGTTTAAATTTCTATCCAATCAAATTCACAGACATCCCGCATGACCCCATGACTCTGCTGTCAAGTTTTGTTTTGTCAGTGACACTGTAACATTAGAGGATGGTAACAGGCTAGCAATTGCATGCCGGATTTGACAATAACCGCAGAAAATAGCCAAGCCAATAAAAATATACTATTTTTGACAAATGTGTCAAGTGTGTCATTTGCGGTGCAAGCACGTCTGTCTGTTACACTTGCAGACTGCCAGGCCTGCATTCTGATTTGATCTCAGTAATCAATATAAGGCTGCCAAATTTTGTTGAAAAATCATATTGCGATAATTTTGAAAGATATTGTGATTTGAGAACTATATTGCTATACTCTTTGTGTTCTGCCACACAGACACACAAACAAACACAAGCTTATAGAAAGAGCTCTGTGGAAATACAGTTCTCTCTTCTGTCATCATTGGATGTTAAATACAGCACTGAGGAGTGCATTACAATACACACTATTTTATTTCACTAAAAGCGTCTAAATTAATTTGATTGCAGATAAGGTTTACCTACATTCAACAGTAGAACACTGACATGTGCACTGACATCAGGAGTGTAGAGTGTAACAAGGTGTGTGTCTTACCTTGACGGTGCTCTCTGCAGTGGTGAGAGATGACTGAAGCTTGTGGGACTTTTCACGGTTTTCCCGAGCTTCCTCTGTCACTCTGGCCAACTCGGCCCTCAGTTTTCCAAGCGTTTTCTGTAGTGCTGCCTCCTGGGTTTGAAATTCCCGCCGCAACTCGGCCTCTGTGCGTTTCCATGCCAACAAGTTATCGGCGGTTAGCTGCTGGGTCCGCTTCATGGCCTCCAGCTCACGCTCATAAAATGCCTGAGCCTGAGCATGGAAATAATGAACAGATAAATTAACATAATTAATAAACATATTTACATATTAACATCATATTAACACCTAGGCTTTCTTTAAATTTCACCTACTGTACTTCTACTTTCCCACTCTTATAATCAGCAGAAGGTCAAGATAAGGATGTTGTTACCTCTCTTTAATGATATGTCCAATCATTTCAAATAACAGGGAAGCTATTTTTCAATTATAATATATAATATATAATATATACATATATATATATACATATATACATAAAACATATACATACAAACATATACATTAAATAAAATACAGTTCTCCCCTTGCAGTTATGGAAAATACACTTCTTTCCTCTCCTGGTAAATCAAAATAGCATGCAGGAGACTTTTAATTTCATTTGACATTTACTTTAGATTTAAATTATTTAGTTCGTTCCCTCTTGAGAAATTCATCCTCTGCATCCGGCCCAAATAGGCTACTAGGATCAGTGTGCAGCTACAATACCACCCCCAGGGACGAACTCCGGGTTCAGGTTTGGCCTTGGATAAGGCCATGACAAAACTCAACTAACACCTATTCTGAATGGCAAGGGGAAAGCTGAGGAGCTAAAGAAACATATGGGGAGAACGTGCGCATTCCTAAACCTAAACATGGATAGAATATCACGACATAGTAGCTAGTGATAGTTGCGACTATCAAAAACAAAAGGATTAGCAGCTATGAGGGCTAACGTAGGGTGTTCTGTCTGACACGCTATGTCGAATTCAAACACAAGTCTGTAGCTGCGCTGATGTTCTTTATTCTAGAAATAACGCCACCCTACTCACCCTGTCTCAAATAAAGAAAACAATAAGCAGGTGGAGGGGATATTAAATACACACACAAACATACCACTATCATTTGTGACAGGCGTGCAACCGAAACAGACCTTGCCAAGTTGTTCACATTACGTACATGTCATTAATGTAGCCTGTTGTGGTTTCAGTACCTTGGTGAGTTTGGCCTCATATTCCTCAACAAGTCTCTTCTTGTCCTGTTTGAGCTCCTCCACCCGTTCTGTCAGAGAATCCACCTGTAACACACCAGCTTACATTAACCTGATCACTAAATTCCCAACATCACATTTGTTTCCACTAACCTGGACTTTGTACAATTTGATTTGCAAATTATTCAAATGTGTAATTGAGTCTCAAATAAATAAATGAAAAAGTAGAGGATATCTTGACTGACGTGGACTTTGTGCTGACTCAGTTAAAAACTGCAGCGGAAACACAGACTGGTAAATGTAGGACATGACATCATCATCATCATCATCATCATCATCATCATCATCGTCATCACCTAACAGATGCCTCCACAGCAAAGAGGAAACTGAGATTTACCTGAATTTAATCAGAGAAATATAATTTATAGCTTTACTAGAAGGAAACAACAGTGCAGACAACTGCATCAGGATCTGTATGACGAGCTCTACGGGGTTAACATCTCATCTTAATGTGGTGGGATGAGAAACGCAATGCCTTATTGTATCACATAATTTCATGAAAACACTGCCAGTTTGCATTTGTTTTGTGCAAACCCAACAATGGGACCACATCTGTTCCCTGGTGACAAGAGCATGGAAAGACCACATTGACAGAACATGTGTATCCAGACAGATGTGTGTACAGAATCACTGCTGCCTAGCTCCTTCTGATCTTCCCTTTTGTCATTCAGCTTTAAGGAGCTGCTGTAGTTTCCCATGTGCTCTGCTGTTGTCAGTGGTTTACCTCAGCTTTATGGAGCTGTCCCAGTTTCTCCTGGTCTTTACTGTAGTTTGCATTCTGGCTCTGATGGCTACGCAGAAGCTCCTGGACCTCCTGTCTGTGCTGAGCCTTCAGCTCCTCCAGAGCAGCTTTCTTCTCTTGCTCAAACTGGGTCTGGGCCTGGCTGAACGTACGCAGCTTGTCTTCAAAGGACCTTCGCATTTCCTCCACCTCCCTTGACATGGATACCACACGCTGTGTGTGCTACATAGAAAGACAGGAGTGTAAAACTAAGCTAAATGGTGGATTGATTTGTAGATTCTTACACAATGGATTCCACCCATGTGCGAGCTGGGCAGTGTTTTTGCCTTTTTGTTGAGCTGCAAGTCAAGAGCCAAACATACAACACATTATTTAAGTATGTATACATTATGTAAGAAATAGGAATGCTTCAACCAATTGGGCACTTATTGATACTAATGCATGATGACCCAGTCAACTCTTTGCATATTCCAACAAATCAGATTGAAGCAATGTTGATGAGCCAAAATGTCTTTCTTTAAGAAATCCAAGCATAAACAAGTTTAAAGGAATAACAGGAATCTCAGACATGAGACGCATTTAAACAGGAAACCAATCAAACCCGTAGTAGTCCTGCTGAGGAAGAGATGATCTTCAATCATCAAATCTCAGTCAGACGCTGTAAGATGAGTCCAGATCAGTCACATGAGGAATCTGACACACAGGAAGTGATCTGACTTTAAGTATTTAGGTACGTTTCAAACTTCTCAACTAATAGATTTTTGTCAATACACATGCTTTTTATAATATTATTCTAGTAATTATTACGCCAGTTCAAATGACACCTATGAAGCTTTAAGACCTGATTTCTTGGACGTTATACAGCAATATGCAGCAGGAGGTGATGTTGATGGGAAGAAATCATTTAAAGTGACAAAAAAATATAAATACATTTTTTTCTTTGTTTTTCTTCAGTGCCAGCTAATTAGAAAATTAACTGAGGTTAATATGGGGAGTATTTTTTGAGTCACTATTTAAGTCTTTACAGTACTTACAAATTATATGAGTGACATGAGACAGGCCAGCAGAAAGGACCTGGTCCTATACGCAGATGATTCTGCTCCATTTAGTGCCTTCAACCTGAGTAACACAGGACTCCTCAGGACTGCATCACCGTTGTCTCCTCACCTCACTGCCCGAACTACTGGATCAGGATGCTACTGTTGTACATCTTTCTGTATCTGTATATCATTATTGATGTTATTGAAATGTGTCTGCTATGGCTCATTTTCAACACCTTGCTGTCCACAGTGTGGCAGTCTTTCAACTGTCTCTTCTAATTGACCCTGTCATCAGACCTGTAATAATGTCTCCAAATTCACTTAACACAAGTTTTGGTGGATTTTCTTGTCATTTATTTGTGTCACACTCATATGTCATTTATGAACTTTGTGGTTAAAGGACTAAAATTGTAATTCAATTCTATTGTAATCGAACTTGGTGCACACAATGGGTTTGTAAATAATACAATTATCCTATTGATTTTTATTGATGTGTTTTGGGTCTAATTTGAATATTTATTGTCTTCCTGTATTGCTGCCTTTTATACCAAACCAAACCAAACCAAACCACACCGCATATATTCTACACTGGTAATTGAAATGTGACCCTACATCCAGCCATTGTCACTTCTTACTACAAACCACTCTGTCCTTCTCCCTACATGTTATCTCCTACATGTTTTATATTTCCTGTTCTTGTTGTCTATTTTGCATTGCTTCCTTCCTTGTGTCCAGTCTTGTTTGCCTGATTGTTTTCGCCCGTCGCATCGTCCACACCTGTTTCCCTTTGTCATCAGCCCGGGGTGTCCTGGTTATGTTCCTGGTCCCCCCCACCATCTCTGTGTCCCGTCCTGGTCTGTGTCTATGCTTCTCTGGTTCCCGTCTGGTTTGTCATTGTATTCCATGAGCTCTAGTTTGTGCAAGTCTGCTCCTTGTGTTCTGTGTTTTCTCTGATGTATCTGTGTTTCCTTAGTTTTCTCTGGTTTGCTGTTTGCTCCAGGATTTGTGTTTTCCCTACTTGCCCAGTTGGTTAGTGTCTGAAGTATTAGTTATCCCTGTTTTGGTCCTGAATTCTGTTTACCTGGTTGTTTTGTCTTTGCTGTCGGTGTATTTTTCCTTGTTACCTTTGACCCTTATCACCGTTAGAGGGCAGTTTCGCCCTCACCTTTTTGTTCCCTGGTGAAACGTGACACTACCTGAGCCTCAGTGCAGAGCTGCATGTCCTCCACCCTTTGCCGGTAGCTTTCAAACTCAGCAAGGGCCTGTCTCTTCATACTGTCATGGAGCTCCATGGAGTCCTCCAGCGACTGGATTCTCTTCTTCAGGTCCATTTCATCGCTGATCTTACTCTTGTACTGGATCAAATAGGAAACATGGCTGAGTTAGACGTTTGTTGTAGTGTTATGTTGGGGGATGCAGCCATGACATGAGGCCTAACATGAAACAATACCAAATCAGCAACATGAATACAATTTTTCTGTTCCCTTGATTTTGTTGATTCGGATATTTCAAAGATATTCAATTCAATTCTCAACACAAACACATTCTGCAGGCAGCATGGAGAAACGTGAAACACTGGCTCTTAACTGAATGCAGATGTTCTTCAGTGTCCTCATTACTACCAGGGACGCAAGTCATTTCTATAAGGAGTGATGACATAAAACTAAATAATTAATCTTCATCTGAAATATTAATCAACTCATTTTGAAAGTGATGTCAGCTCTGTAGCTCTGTAGCTGATTAGCTGCCATCTGATAGTGTGCAGTCTGCAGAGGAATGATAACTGACCTGAATATCCTGTCTACCAAAGACTGGCTGTTTTAATCCTAATAAAAAGCCCCAAACGGCCTCTTCAGAATATGAGCTTTGTCTCTATTAATTAGCTCCACCAATGAGCTTATGATCATTGTTTACCTGCTAACTAATGGTTGCAGAAAACAAAGTTACAAATGGATTTTCATAAAAGTTGTGGGCAGGTTGACCATGATAAGGGGACAATGCACTGTTTTTTGTGATGTACCAAAAAGTTATACATATACATCAACTATCATGATGTTTATTATTTTAATATTTTGTCTTCAGTTATGGATTTGGAGGATTGTGTCCTTTAAAGTTATTGATCTTTTTGCCACAGGCCAAGTATGCAATTCAACTGCAGTTTTATTCTCTAAAACCCAGTTTACACTAAGGCCTGGATATGGAAACACAAACAGCCATGCGACTCAACACAAAACAAAAGAAGGTAACCATGAACCTGTAAGATCTTCTCCCTGGTCTCGGAGAGGATCTGCTGAACCTCCTCTTCATGGGCCTCCTTCAGAGTGGAAATGGCTGCTTCGTGTTCATCATTTTTCGTGTTCAGTGCATAGATAACCTACAATAGAGAGGGAAGAACAATCCACAATGGACTTACAAAAAACACTTTTGATAGTTTTGCATTGTCAAAAGAGCTAAAGGGTCTTCAATATCCTCACAGACCATCACACTGTGGTGGGATACGTCCTAGGGAAAATGGCTTACAGCAATTGATTTGTTTGTTTTATTATTTTTAGGGTAGAAACGACACACCCTTTATTCCATTATAAACCAGAAACCATTCACTGAAACCAAAGGTACTTGCATTCTCTCAGTTGGCAAACAGCTTTGCAAAGAAAACAGTTAGAAAACAGTTAATATGCAGTTAAATAAAGGATTGTCTTTGAATAAATTGAGCAAATAAAATAACCTGCAGGCTGCAGGTTTCTTTTTGAGTTTTGTTATGGTCAGTTATAGTCAGTGTTATGGCCTGCAGTGGGTAGTGTTGATTTGTTTGTCAGAGCTGGTTTTGTGACAAATTGAGTTCATAAATTCATAATTTATTAGGCTTTTAGACATACATCAGAGGTAGATAAATGGAAAGAATATTCATGAAACAGGCAGATGCACATAAACACAACACAGATGCAAAAGGATTATCATGTTATTAAATTGCAAAGGCTAGTGTGGCCTTCTTTTGCATTTCTGTTGAAGCGTGTTGAGTTAGGTCATGCTCACCTCGAAGGCCAATTAAGGCCTTAACTATGACTAGTCCAGTCACCACTGAGGGGTTTGTTTCCAATTATTTGTTGTAACTGCACAGTCTTTTTTGCAGGTTTCTCCATATTTTCACATTGCAAAAAGGGGACCCTGAGACATTACCCAAAGTTTAATCAGGAGTCGATGCATTTATGCACGCATAACGAGCAATTGATGCACATGACGTGGATATGCTGCTGCTCAGAGCTAGAATCTGTAAGCATCTGTAAGAGTGCCATCTATTGTTCACAGAGTGGAGGAGCAGGTGAATATACACGTGAAGTCTTGTACGGGACAAGCCAATTATGCCCAAATACAGGACGTCCCGGCTAATACAGGACAGTTGGCAACCCTAGAGACCACACGATAAATAACTACCAACATAATCAAAATGTAAAGTAGTGTGGACATGTGGTTATGTGTGCAGTGTTGTATGATAATTCAGTGTTGTAGTGTGAAAGGAATGAACAAAATTAACCAAATGCAACCGGGCGTGGTGGAAGAGAGAGTATGAGGAGATGAACATCAAGACAGGCTTCAATCCAAAAGCTGAGAGGCCTGCCTCAGTTACAAGACCAGACTAATAGTTGACATGAATGACAAGAGGTAATTTACAGTTGTGGTCAAAAGTTTACATACACTTGTATGAAACATGTATGTCATGGCAGTCTTGAGTTTCCAATAATTTCTACAACTCTTTTCTTTTCTGTGATAGAGCACATACTTCTTTGTCACCAATAACATTCATGAAGTGTGGTTCTTTTATGAATTTATTATGGGTCTACTGAAAATGTGACCAAATCTATTGTGCCAAAATCATACATACAGCAATGCTAATATTTGGTTTCATGTCCCTCGGGTATTTTCACCTCAATTAGATGCTTTTGGTAGCCATCCACAAGCTTCTGGCAACCTTCTGGTTGACTCTTTGACCACTCCTCTTGACGGAATCAGTGCAGTTCAGCAAAAAAATTTGGCATTGTGACATGGACTTGTTCTTCAGCACTGTCCACATGTCCTCGATGGGGTTTGAGTCAGGACTTTGGGCCATTCTAAAACCTTAATTCTTGCCTGATGTAACCATTCCTGTACCACTTTTGATGTGTGTTTGGGGTCATTGTCCTGTTGGAACACCCAACTGCACCCAAGACCAAACCTTCAGGCTGATGATTTTTAGGTTCTCCTGAAGAATTTGGAGGTAATCTTCCTTCTTCATTATTCCATTTACTTTCTGTAACTCACCAATTCCAAATGCAGCAAAACCGGCCCAGAGCATTATACTACCACCGCTATGCTTGACAGTAGGTGTGGTGTTCTTGGGGTTAAAGGCCTCACCGTCTCTCCTTCAAACATATTCCTAGTCATTGTGGCCAAACCGCTCAATTTTTGTTTCGTCTGACCACAGAACTTTCCTCCAGAAGCCCTTTCTTTGTCCATATGACAGTAGCAAACATCAGTTGAGCCTCAAGGTGGCGCTTCTGGAGGAAGGGCTTCCTTCTTGCACAGCAGCCTCTCAGCCCATGCCTATGCTTGGACACTGACACCTGTGTTCCAGCAGATTGTAATTCATTGCAGATCTGCTTTTTGGTGGTTCTCGGTTGACTCTTGAAAGAGAAATAGAACAATTTTCTCTCAGCAGCAGGTGTTAGCTTGCATTAGCTTCCTGGTTGTGGCAGTGACTGTGCATTGCACTTTATATATACAAACAATTGTTTGCAGTTGATTTTGGGACCTGTGGCTGCTCTGAAATGAAATGGCTTTTAGTGACTTTCCTGACTTATTCAAGTCAATGATCCACTTTTTGAGATCCGTGCTGAGCTCCTTTGACTTTCCCATTGTAGCGTTTGTGGCTGAGTCTATTGATTGTTTCAAATGCACCCTATTTAAATGGGCCCAGAGAAGTCACCAGCTACTGTCAATCATAATCACTCTCAAGGCCATATTCCGGTGTGAATAAAACTGAGCCTATTTTATGGTAAATGTGCTTGATGGTTCCTGTCTCAACAGTGAAGTGCTTCTCTATACTCAAAACAGTACATGTGCATTTTAAGAGGGATAGGAGATGTAATGCACAACTGCCTCCACATTCTGCTGGGAATAATAGGGTTTGACCTATTGCAAGGTCCATGAGAATTCTAAATTAATTATTTCAAAATATTCATAACTTAACTTTTGCAATGAATGGATATTTGCCTAGACAGCCTAACCAGTGCTCTTGATATGTTCTTAACCATACAGACTGCATACAATGTGTGTGTTGTGTTATTACATAGATATAATTTGACAACTCATTTAACACACAGAGTTTCAACACACTCCTGTGCCCAATGTCTGACCAGAGGCCTGCACTACCTGATTAAGGTGTTGAAATGCATCGGGTGCTCCAAAACCTCCTGATCTGTTTTTCACAAAGAGCATTTAAAGAGAGAGAGAGAGAGAGAGAGAGAGAGAGAGAGAGAGAGAGAGAGAGAGAGAGAGAGATGGCGGAAGGCAAGAAAGAGAGAGAGAGAGATGGAGAAAGGCGAGAGAGACATACAAAGAGGCACAGCAACAACAACAATAATAGTAATAGAAGTATGACTAATGATTGAATAAGAGTAGAATGCATGAGTTTCTAGCAGGACAGGGACTTCATCTCTACAGAACAGGCTCCCATAACAAACTGTGAGGCGAGAGAGCACAGAAAACTCCGGGGAAGAAGTAAAAGTTAGTGAAATGTATTTATGGTTCATGGATATGCAGATAGAGAGGGGAGGAGGAGAGAGGAGCTCAGTGCATCATGGGAAGTCCCCCTGCAGTCTAGGCCTATAGCTGCATAACTATGGGCCGGCCTGCCCTAACTATAAACTTTGTCAAAAAGGGAAATTTTAAGCCTACACTTCAACGTAGGGAGGGTGTCTGCCCCCGGACCCAATCTGGGAGATCCCCAAGAGAGGAGCCTGATGAACTGAAGGCTCTGCCTTCCATTGTACTTTAGGAGAAACCAAGAACCACACGTAAGCCTGCATTGTGGGAGAAGGAGTTCTAGGGGGGTAATAGTGTACTATGAGCTCGTTAAGGTATGATGGAGCCTGACCATTAAAAGCTTTTAAAGCGAGCAGGAGGTTTTTAAATTCTATTCTGGACTTTACTGGAAGACAGTGCAGCAAAGCTAAGTTGGGAAAATATGATCTCTTTTCCTAGTTTTGGCCCTGCATCGAGTCTATATTCTGGTGCTTGTGCAGTGACTGCTGTGATAGCTCCACAAGCCTGTATAGGATAGCAGTTAATCCTCATCAATACAAGTTCTAAGTATAAATAGAAAGAAACGTAATGATGGATCAGTAATATTCTTGGTCATGTTTTTGTTTACAGAGAACAACATTAAATCAAGGCAGTATGTTGAGGAATACAGTTAAGTTGATGCTCTTTTCTGCCTTTCCGTTACCCTTATTAGATGGTGAAGGGAAGTGCTTGGCATAGTCACAATTAATTCGCTAGGTCTCAGTGACTTTTTCACTTTTTTCACAGTTGACAGAGAAATTTGTGACAAATTCATGATATTTTCACCTCATAGATCAGCATGGTAACACTGTCATTTAAACAAACTCACCCAAGGGCGAGAGCGTATTGACCTGAGTAGGTAAGAGGAGATCAGTGTTAGAATGCACATTGTATCTTTGTCTTGCTTAGGCTCCCTTTATCACATCATGATATCAGATCTATTGTTATTCAGGGAAAAGCAGAATTCTGCATTTAGTCAGTTGCTCATGGCGTCTGTGTGCAGCCTGTGAAGGAACCCAGCTTAAGAGGCTTTGATTTTATTCAGTAATTTAATTGATCAAATTTGTATTGATCATTTCTTTCTATTTTTTATATGTGTTTTTATGCATTCTTTTGTCTGAAAATGTCTTCACATAAAATTGTTTTCATGTGAAGCACATTGCGACTCCCTCATGTATTAAGAAAGAACACTGTGGGCCAGATTTGGCCCGCAGTGTAATTTGAGTTGTAATGTGAGTTTGACACCCCTGCCTTAGGGAGTCAGATAAACAAGAACATTAAGATGCAATCATAATAATTTCACACTGCCGATTGGAGATTTAACCAAGCCTTCCCCACAGCATTTAGGGCGAGACCTCCGGGTTTTACAACTTCAAGTGGGGGGGTGCAGCGCTGCAGAGCTCGGACCTCTCCCTTTAAGATCAGATAAGATACTTTATTCGTCATATTACATGCAATTCACAATCAAATCACATGCAATTGTCTTGCACTTGCATTTATCTTGATTATGGCTACTAAGACAAAACATTAGTGAAATAGTGCTGCAAAGGGGGGTGACCTTTATGTGTTACTCAATATACACTACTCATAGGTGTGTTCGCTAAAGCTCCAACTTCTATTGGTACCTAACTTATTGCACTTCTACTCTAGCTCTAGTTATGCTCTTAGTTGTTGGTTTTGGAAGGAAATGCACTTACGATTTCTTGTGACCTGAAGTTCTTTTATCTACCTTTGTTGAACGCACTTATTGGAAGTCGCTTTGGATAAAAGCGTCTGCTAAATGACCGTAATGTAATGTAATGAAAGAAAAGTACATCTTGAAGAGATGAAGGCAGCTGGGGCACAATGGTGGTAAAGTCTTACTAGCCAATTAGTCACTTTGAGTGCTGTCCAAAATCAACTCTACCTAGTCCAACCAAGACTCACCTGAACCCAACCAGGTACCAGCAGGCATCCTAGCATCATGTGTTCCATCATCCAAACATAGACTAAAGTATGAAGCAAGGAACTTCATATAATGTGATATATGCATGTGATAATGTAAAATCAACACCCTTTTAATCTCAACTGTCTTTTTGTTATTTTGGCAAGGAGGAAATATTTTAGCTATGATTAGTTTTTTTATTAGCAGGTTTATTCTTCAGTGCAAAACAGGACTTTATACACATGAAGTTATCCAGTTAGTTTTCACTGCTGCTGGGTTAGTCAAGTCAAGCCAACTTTATTTATATAGCTCAATATCACATCCAATGTCTCAAAGGGCTTTACAGGCCCAAGAAATCGGGAAAATTCCCAACCCCGCCCAAAGCTCTCTAGGAAGAGGAGGAAAAACTCTAGAGAAGGCCTTAATGTATATGAAAAAAGGAATAAACCTTGCGAGAGGCAATTCCAAGAGGGATTCCCTCTCCACGAATGGCTGGGTATGCAATAGAAATCCAGTGGGATTAAACAGAGGTACAATAAAGTATGAAGAGCAGTAAACACAGTCATGCAAAAAAAACAGTCATGCATTTGGAAAGGCCATGAAAAAAAATCCTCAGATTTCATTATCATTACCAACACTAATGTGACCATCATCATCATTGATGTCATACAGTTTTTTCCCCAGTTTAGTGATATATTTATTGACTCTGTAATAATCCTGCAGGGTAAAGCCTCTTCTCCATTTCTCCATCAATAAAACTAAACTGCCTCTAGAAAAATCCTTTTATCTAGATCTGATCTTCGACATCTATATTACTCATATGCTTCGACTTGATTCTCCCTAAATTGCTTTTATTAGATAACTTTGATTATCTAAAGTCTGACGTTCTGTTTTGTGACAGTGATATGTGGACAGAGATAAGATGAGAAATATGAAAGGTATAGTATTAGTAAAATAAAGTAAAATAAGTAATAACATTGCTTTCATTAATATTAACACATCATATTAATCATTGAGATTAAAGTGATGTGAATTTATTGGTGTGAGCTTGACACTGAAAATGTATATAGAAAAAAACAAGCTCATGTTGCTGAATTGAAGTGCATTTTGATGCAAATGTGAGTGTTGAGTGTTGGATATCAACATTTTGTAAATGTTTACACAAAAGACGCTTATTCAGCTGGTTTGGGGGGAGAATCGGCCATGTGGATAAATGTTACGAATAATGTAAAACACGAGTAGCTCTCGGACACCATTTATTTTGTCAGAGTAGCTCTCCGAGGCTAAAAGGTTGGAGACCCCTGGCGTAAACATTTTCGGGATTGCCCTATCCATCAAGACGGACATTCCATACTGGATAGAAAATACAACCAGTAAACTGTACTTGGAGAACCGCGTACCAAGCCACTGAGTTGGTGAAAATATGATTACCCACGTTTCTATGACATAATGTGAACTAAACCTCTTGAGGCGATAAGAATATAGCTCGCCAAACACGCATGAACAGCCTCACAGTTGGTAAAAATATGTTAACCACATTTTCAGGACAATTACGCACCTAAGTCTCTGAGTTAAAAGGAAACCTTGTTAAACACGCGTGCACGGTAATGTGAATTTAACCTCTGAGTTAAGTAAAACATATGGCTTATTGACCACGCTTTGTTGAAACCTCTAACTTAGTTAAAGAATATGACGAATATGGCTTATTAAACATGTTTCTACTCAACGTACTGGGGAAGAAGTCGCCAACAAGTATATGGGAGTATTTAACTGTTCGGTTCCTTGCACCCAAACTCTACCAGGGCGCATCATATAATTATTTATCCAGCTGGTAATGAATTCTTGGGAGATGTAAGTATTCTCGTTTTGAACGAATAACATAACCTTAAAGTAAATAAGCGTATAGTCAATACTAAATTAATCACGAATTCCCGTATTATAATAACGATCAGAAACCTAAAACTTCTTAATCCAAATATAGAATTGGCAAACAGAACCTGACCAATTGGAGTTAAATTGTCACAAGGTGTAATTTTATTTTATGGAGTCAGATAAACAAAGTCATTTTATTGTGTATGATAAGTCCCGAGTGCCTAAGAGATCTAACCAAGCCTCTCCCATTTCATCTAGACAGGGTCATTGGGCCAGGAGCGGGACCTTCCAAGGATTACCAAACACATGTACAAAGACATTACCCTTAGTATTCCACATAACACCAACGAGAATAAAATGTTCCTCTTTTCTCCCCGACACTCATCCCTCACTCCTTCCTGACACTACTACACTCCCCGCAGATGTTCCAGTAGCATAGGAAGTACACAACCTTCGAAGAGAAGATGAAAATGTGACACTCTCCGAGTGGGAAACTGACTGGGCAAAGACAATCTGGAGAAGGGAAAGAGGGAGCCTCAAACCATCATTCCATTTTTCCGATCTCAGTCTTATTTCTCTTACACAAGCCTACAAAACACCCACCCACACACAGTTAGCCTGTAATCTCTCAGGTCTGCTTGCCTGTCTTTTATGTTTCCCCACAGTTCTTCTGGCATGCTGCAGTCAGCTGTATGCTGCTTCAAAAACCTTTGAAAGAACCTGAAACAACAAGCTGTTTCCGTTGTTGTTGGTTCACTCACCCCACATTAGTAAATATATCATCTATGAAAGTTGTACAGGGTGTGGTAACTCTGCTTGGACTGGTTATCACTGGATATAGACTATATATTCATCAAATACCAGACTGTATTATAGTATACAGTCTGATATTTTATATAGTATAGTATTTTGATTATACTCCCCATTCTGTGTTTGTTTTTTTGGGTTTAACAAAGTCATGTTATAATCCCCATAGATAACACAGACCAAGACATATTTCAAGACACATAAATTATGTGACGGTCACAACTGTAGGTGATGAGATACAGCTCCACTACTGTTGCTTCCACTCACCACAGAAAACCAGATGGGTCATATGTTTCTTTGTTACATGACTTGCTGCAGCACTGGAATGGCAACAGGAATCAATATGGGTCTGGGGATAACAGTCTCAGTGCATTCTCAATTGCTCTGTATAGATCTATTCAACACAAGTACAAAATAAAACCAAAAATTATTTTGTGTGATCATATGGTGTATATTTTTAAGTGTGATCTCGAACATTACAATGACTTTACACAAATAAGCCCCTTTTGTGCAGATATTCAGTAATTCATCAGCAGTATAGTTATTACTCACCACCTATATGACCCAACCGTGCAGGTCACTGGCTGTACTATGTCACTTTTGCTTTGTCTCCTTATGTGCCTAATTCACATATGTATCACACATATTCTTGTTCTCAATGTTTCTTTCTTTCTTCTTTTCCCCCCTCTCCATGTATTAAAACAATCTCCAAATTGTATCATACCTCCATGCATATTGTCCTGTCAAATGCTTTCTTCAATAAAATTCAAAAGAAAAGAAAAAAAGGAAACCAATTTGTCCACCTTTCGTTCATCATGTTCCATTAATGAAAGCCTCTTGTATGATAGCAAACTCGATTGGAAAATACATTACTTACACATTAAAGTTCTTGAAATTTTGCAACTGCAAAAATAATAACAGCAATCAAAACCGAAAGCTATAAAGCGCTCTCTTTGTCTGATTGGCAGAGAGGAGGAGAGGAGGATTTAATCAAAAGCATCCGACAGGTCAAGCAGCATGAGACTTTAGTAGTGGTCGGTAGCTTTGTACTTAACCTGTATTAACCTGACCGATTCTTCCACCCTCGTTTTGCCAGAGAGATCTGTGTCGCGGGCCGTTCTGAACAGCTGGAAGCCAGCCAGCTGCAGCGTAGAGTTGTTGATCCACACAGCCAAGTTTCCGTGAAGCACAAAGGCTGATAAAATGATGAAAGATAAAGAAAAGCCTCTGTTCTCCCTCACCAACAGCTGGAGTAGTGACCGGACATTAGAGAGAAATACATAGATACAAATAAATACATTATATTATGCAAATCTCGGAGAGACTGTTGTATGTGGAAATGCTCATACAAACCTACAGTAAAAAGCTCTATGTAGGAATTTTTAAATAAACATCTTTTTTGAGTTTTATTAACATCAACAACAACTTCATCAACACTTCCGTTCTCCATCCCGGGATGCCATTTAAAAGTCAAATCACATTATTTCACAAAAAAATAATGTGAAATTGTATTCATCATTTAGAGCCAATCCCCCAAAACAAACAAAGACACTATAGATGCTGGCTTAATGAAAGTCTCTTGTAGCAAACTCAACTGGAAATTAAATTAGCTTTTTATTTACGTTCTTCAGAGAGGAGCAGAGGAGGATCTGATCAATAGCAGCCGATAGGTCAAGCAGCATGAGTCATTAGGATCAGTGGTGGTCAGCAGCATTGTACTCAACCTGCTGACGTAGCCTTATTTGAGATCACGTAGCTTGTCAAAGAACCTCTAATGACCCTTGTCTTACGATACAATAGCAGGCCCTATAGCTACTGTAAAATCCGGAGGGTCCAGCTCTCGGTCCAATGACGGTAATGCAGTCTTCTTCACAACAATAGCAACAGCAGAGTGAAAAAACAACCAAGAACTCCAAAGTCATTTATTCTGCCTGCTGCTTTCGTTTGTGTGTTATGTAAGCAACCAGCTTATGGTCACATAGAGTCAATGATTTACATTGTGCCTATCATCCTCACATATGACTAAATTGTGCAGCCGTGCAGAATTAACCATAAAAATATGATGCAAACATTGCAGCAGCAACAGTGTTTCACCGTAAAATTAGAATTGATTTGCTGTCTGGGATCATTTTCTGATAGTGTTTCATTGTAAAATTACCAGCGATGTCAATTGACTTTAACTAAAATTTTGCTAACCATACACCAAATCCCATTAAAATTATTGGCCAATAAAAAAATGGCAAATACAATATAACATATGTAATATCAATATAAAATTTGATTTGATTTGAATATATATATAATATAATACATAAAAAATATTGACTCCTTGATGAATACTTGAAATAATCAGTGGATTAATTGATTACAATAAACTTGATAGTTGCCCAATATTTCACAGGCATATATATGCAGGAAAGATAAAGTCCATTCATACAACTATGTCTGGATTCACTCTTCTAGCCACTTCTAGCCACTGTCGGATCGAGCCCAGATAAAGCTGATGCGAAGGCATTATCCGCCTTTCACTGAGCAGAAACCAACTGAGCACAGCTTACAAAAAATAATTACCTATGGTCATTATTAAATGTTAGCTGTACTTACCAAGGCAGCAGTTACATTCCTAGTCTACCTAATATATATAATATTTATAAATATATATAAACATCGAACAAAAAGTTCAGAAATTTTGTTTAGTTTGGTAGATTATTTCTCTGTTGTAACAATGCTTCTTGGCAATACATTCTATACCGTTGGAAAGCCTGTTGAGTCCCCTTTTAAATGGTTCCCCATTTGTAAGGAACATGCATTTGTGGGATGAGCAGCACAGCTGAGTATGTGGGTTGCGCTCATGAAAAATTTGCCAAATCTTCTCTGCCAATGCCAAACAGCTAATTCTGCTGTTTTATTTTTAGCAAAAGTAGCAGAACCAAAGATATGCTTATACTATTATTAGTTTGAAACACGTGCCATTAATTGGAGTTTGTTTTGGTAGCTTGAAGCAAAGGAGAGCCTATTAAACTAGTACAAGTTTGATAACTGTGTCCCACAGTTAATACTGTACTAGCTTAGCGGTAGAAGAGCCCTATCAATAACAATACCTAGATGTCCTCATCTGGTTCAGTAAGGCTTGCATTTTGAACACTGTTTACTCACCTGTTCTCTCTGAAATAGTTTGCTAAATGTAATTGTTGTCTGTTTATTTGTCCTGTAGCAGTCTTACAATATATCTTTTCTCCTGGATTCCTTGGGTCTATCAACATCCATCCATATAGGCAATTAGTGGCTAACGCGATTGCTAATTACATCTACTAAATTGCGTGTTTATGGGCAATTTAGTGGCTTACAAAGTATCGCAAAAAAAGGTGTGTTTTCATTCGGTAATTAAGAATTGCAAGAGAGTTTGCCTCCTTAAAAAGTGCAGAAAAGGAGGGCGATGCTAGAAAGCTCTATTGCCAGAAAGAATGCATGGACTAGAATTTCACATCGCCATACTGAGGGACCATATAATCCTGGCTATATTGTAGAGACCTATATAATAGACCTTCATAATATTGTTAATATGGTTGCTGAAGGTCAGGACTCTAGGTTGGAGCTGAGTGCTATCCACATAAGAATGGAAATCTATGCCAAAACTAGGAATTAGATTTCCAAGTGGAAGAATGTGAATTGAAATGGGTATTAGGCCAGTACAGAAGTAGAATCAGAATAATTTTTATTGCCAAGTAGGTTTTCAAATACAAGGAATTTGCTTTGGTGTTAAGTTTTAAGAGAAAAAACATTAAGAGAAAAATAAATCCGTTATTTTACAGTACTATATAGAATAATAATAAAGAGCATCAATTTACAATTATACAGATGAATGTAAATTTGGAGAGTGGAGTATGTACAATATAACTATATGTACTAAAATAGAATAGAATAAATGATGAATAAATTAATGTAATATAATAGTATAGAATAGAATTTAACCGTGTGCAACACCAAAATGTACTGTAAGTGGTGGTACAGAGTTGTTATCATTTATTGATACAAAATGGAATCTATTTGTTAAGTAGGATCAACAGTATCAAAAGCTGTGATTAAATTGAAGAGGATGAGAAAAGAGGGGGCACCAGACTGATGAGGTTCAAATGAATTATTAGATTAAGAAAGTCTGTCAACTGGTTGATTGCTAAACACTCGAGGACCTTGGTAAGATAAGGTCGGAGAGGTTAGAAAAGGGCTGATAGTTGTTTAAAACTCCAAATACCAAACTCATATAAATATATATATTTATATATATATAAAATTATGGAGTTATATATATAGTTTTCTGCCTCAGTTCCTGGTGCTCTGCAGAATAAGGTCACATGACTCACCAGCAGCACAGGCCCAAAGCTCCAATCTCTCGCTCTTTACTAATCCACTGTCAGCCTGACATAATCATTTCAGCTCATGCAGTTTACTACTTAGTTTACAGCAAAATACTTCAGTTTATGTCCTCATGTCTAACATCATGATCTAAAGTTGGATGCATTTTAAATGTTGTCACAGTTGTTGATGACATCATGAACAATGTCACAGTTAAAAGGCTACTTTGCGAACATGTTGGAGATCAGTATAGGGGATAGTTAGGGCAGGGGAAATGGGGGTGATGAATTTGTTGACTCCTCCATACCATCGGGTACTGCTACACATATGGCCATAAGGGAGTCAGCACTGTCACCATTAAGGCCAGGACGAGATATCCAGGTTCATCTATGCCAGGACAGTGGGCGCATGAGGTCTCCAGCTACGCATCCTCAAAAAAGGTCAGAGAAACCTTTGCTATCAATTTCCACTACTGCAACCTTGAAAGCCCAAGAATGTCTTTGAAAGATTCTGGCACCTGCTCAGTGATGACTTTGTCCACAGAGAGGCCAATGCGCAGAAATGCCCTCGAGGTAACATAGCCATTGACCTTGTCAAAAATCAGGCGCGCCTTGCAATTGAGGATGAACTGTAACAAATGGGATCTAGTCTGTCCAACTTCAATGAAATGCCACAGCCAAGAGAACTCACAGAACGAAAAGCTGACAGAAGCCCCAACACAGGTAGAACAAATAAAGATTGTAGAGTTGCTTTTTCCTAAGCTGAATTACAAACAGAAGGAACATCAAAGCAGAGCCGTCACTGGTTAGGATGATCAAAGGGAGCAGATTGATCATCTGCAATGAGGTTGTCGGTCCACTGCTTTAATGAGTAAGCAGAAAGAGCTCTAAAGGCCCTTCTGCTTGGTGGAGACCCTAGGCCAGTGGCCTCCAACCTTTTTGTCTCTGAGAGCTACTTTGACAAAATAAAAGTGTCCGAGAGCTACTCATGTTTTACATTATTCGTAACATTTCTCCACCCAAACCAGCTGAATAAGCGTCTTTTGTGTAAACATTTACAAAATGTTGATATCCAACACTCACCACTCATATTTTGTATCAAAATGCACTTAAATTCAGCAACATGCTTGTTTTTTTCTCTATACATTTTCAGTGTCAAGCTCACACTAATAAATTCACATCGAAATTAATCTCATAAAAAAACAAAACAATGTTATTACTTATTTTACTATTTTACCAATACTACACCTTTCATATTTCACATTTTCTGTCTGTCCACATATCACTGTCACAACTTCCTTTCACATTCCCTGTAATTCAGGGAATTCCCTGTAGTTCCCATATCATCTGTACTTCACATGCATTCAGTCTATTCTGATGTTAGTGAGATGACAGAGAGTGTAGTACTATTTTCATGAGGAAATTAAAATAGTTTTGGAATGTTCTTGCAGTGAAGCACGTTCTCTGTCATACAGTTTGGATTGTTTTCCTGTTAAGAAGAACATACACTGGATTGAGAGCCTGGGTGGAGCTTCTAAATCCCAACAGTTGTAGAAGCACTGACAGTACTAGCAGGCACGTTAGCCTGCCTTTTTTTCTTCCAACTGGACTGTTGGATGCACAGTTCTCATGTCTGTGAAGGTTTTTTGTGGACCCTGCTCGACATGACGGCTTAATTCTGCAAATTCTGCATTCTGTCTTTATGTTGTCACAATTGACACGCACACACTTGTCCTTCCCATTCGTAATGTTTTTTTAAATTCCTCAGGAAAATAGTATATTTGTTGCCTTTTATGTGGGCTATCATCCTCAAATCCGGCATGCGCTTGCTGGCCGAATGTTACGGTGTCACGTAACCAAACATGACAGCAGCGTCATTTGTTGGACTGACAGCTGATTGGTTTATAATCGTTTTATGACAAAAGGGGCGGGTCGTCTGAATTTGATTGGATAGAAATTTAAACAGCTTTACCAAGTGACGTTGTGTTGTAAAATTTAAATATTCTTTGAACCTTTCGGCGAGCCACCGGTAGTTCGTGAGCGAGGTGTTGGCGACCCCTGCTCTAAACTCAACACACTAGTGACTTGACAATAGCTGCCATTTTTCTCTTATATGCGTGGGCTTGTGTTCAATTGAGAGGTCTACACACTGTAGGAGCTTTCAGCCACAATATGTTTAATTTTATTTATTTATTTATGTATGGCAGATTTATGCCTGTTAATGGTAATTAATGTATGATATATAATTAATATGTAAGGGACAATTTATATTAATTTATATCAATGTGTGGCCATTTCAATGTATCTTTAATGGACAGTACATTCAGGCAGGTTACCTAGCTAAGACAAAATAAAATAAAATAAAATAAAATAAAATAAAATAAAACTGATAGGAATTCACCATGGTCACTTTTTAAGTACTTCTCACATTAAATGTTAACAGAGCGATCGAAAAAGTACATTGGAATAATTAGGGAGAGGGGGATTTCCTTTTGTTCTCTTTTTCCAAAAAAAGCTTGTGTCTGTACAGGCTTAAACCTGTGCATTGTATTTATTTGAAAGAATTCCATATCCATATGTTGTGCCAGACTGTAAATTACGACTGGTGATCATTTGTTTGTTGTGACCAGGCTCTGATAGTGTTTGCATTCAAAGAGGAGTTGGTATTACCTCAACCACATGTTGTGCTGTTGTGTAAGCTCTTAAAGCATACTGTCACTCAGAAATGAAAACCTGTTTCAGTGTGATAGTCAATTTGATTTTTTTAAAACTTCATCTGCTGAGGACGAGTTATCCTCCTCTGCCTGAACGGAGCTTTACACATAGAGGGCAAGATGAGTACGAGAGTGTGTGCATGTATGACTCAAAAGGAACGCTCTCTCTCTCTCTCTTAATTTTGCAAATTCATCATAAAAATTGGAGTGAGACTGATGACAGCTTGGCTTGCTTTTTGCCAGCGACTTTATTGGATGCTTCACAATATGAATCCTTTTAGAATAAAAGGAAAAATATGAAGAAAAAAAATGTGAAATATATTTTGAACATATATTTCTGAATTGATTTATAAATTGAAGGTAATTAGACTTTAATTTTATCTAATGCATCTGCTTGATTCAACAGTTATGTAACTTGTCTTAATGAGTTCAGTGTACTCTTACTGTATGTCCTATGTCCTAAACTTTACCTACGTAGCACAACAATGACTTTACAGTGCAGGGCAAACAGTAATGTTCATACAGAGAGAGATGAAAGAGGTGAAGAGGAGAAGACATCTATGTTTTAAAGTCCAGTGAGCTGTGTATGTTTGTGCTCTGTGTGTGTACCACTGCATATCTGACAAAAAAACAACCACCATATCAGATTCTCAACAGAAATGTATATTATGTATATAATGTGCTGCTGAGTGAGTTGGCCCAACTACAAAGCACCTTGAAATGAAGTATCTGGTTATCTGAAAGCAGGGGAAACACTCGAGGTCAAACTCTTAAAATTACTCATCACATCATCATCCAAATGTACCTCGTCATCTGTGTTTGTCTGTGTGTGTGTGTAAGTGTGTGTGCGTACGTGTGTGTCTGTGTCTTTGTGTGTGTGTGTATAAAATCTGACGATTGTTCCTCGTGTCTCAATGGCAAAACAGTGACCTTCCTCAAATGTCATGATACCTGTGACAAACAGCAACTTGTAATGAGAACCACTCACTCCAATCGTCTTTTCTTTTCCTTGTTTCTCTGTTGCAAAATATGAACCTTACCTTACATAAATAACACACATATCATAATCATGTAAGAGAACATTGTCTACTTCATATGTTCATAAAAGACAAGCAAGTTTGACCTTTAAATCAGGGGTCCCCAACCCCCGGGCCGCAGACCGATACCGGTCCGTGGGTCATTATGTACCGGGCCACACAGAAAGAATAAATAACTTACATTATTTCCGTTTTATTTATAATCTGAGTCTGAACAATCTTTTATTTTGGAAAATGACCGGATTCTCTCTGTTATATCCGTCTATAATTCACTCTTGACGCATGTCAAGACGCTTGCCTCGGTCACATGATACGTTACCGCTAAAAATAAACCCACCAGCTAGCAAAAAGGTGTAAAAAACAAATGTCTCTGGAAAGTTTCTTTGCCAAGGAGAAAAGGCCCAGTGAGGCGACAGAAGAAGAGCCTACGACTTCAGAGAAAAAGCATTTAACAGACAATACCAGGAGTCCTACTTGAAATATCGATTTATCGCGACATGTGATTTCCATGCACCAAGCCCACTCTGCATAATATGTGGCAACTGGCTCTCTAATGAGGCAATGGAGCCTTCAAAACTGCTTCGCCACTTGGAGACCAACCACCCTGCATTAAAAGACAAACCTTTTGAGTATTTTAAAAGAAAAAAGTGTGAACAAGATGGACAGAAGCAATTACTGAGGGCCACCACATCAACAAATGCAGTTGCACGGAGAGCATCCTACTTTGTGGCTAACCGTATTGCTAAGGCGGCCTAAAAAGTATGTTCGAGACAACCACTCTGCCAGTGTTCTGGATTAAAGTCATGGCAGAATACCCTGAGATCGCCACAACAGCACTGAAAACCCTGTTGCCATTTCTGATATCCTATCTTTGTGAAGCGGGGTTTTCTGCAGTGACAGCAACCAAAACAAAATTACTGAGTTGACTGGAGATAAGCAACACACTTCGGGTGTCATTGTCTCCCATTAGACCTAGATGGGACTGTCTCGTTACAGAGAAACAGGCTCAGGGCTCCCACTGATTCAGTATCATGGTGAGTTGTATTATTAATACACTTTATATTTGTTTTCGTGGTGTATCTTATTTTGAAGGCATGTTTAAACGTTACCATAGCAACCAAAGAGCATAAGGGGGCAGAGAGGATGTTACTCATGTTATGTTGTTGGCGATGTTAAGTTTTTTTGCTATTTGTTTTTATTAAAGCAAACACTTTACAGGACGCATACAATTGTAAGATATTTTGGTCATTGGTCATTTGATCATTTTTATACAGAAAGAGGGGGAAGAGGAGAGAGAGAGATAGAGAGAAAGAAGGAAGGTTGCATTATTAATACTATTGTTGTTAAACTTTATACGTAGAGCCTGAGGTAGAATACAAGTAGATTGAAATTGCAATGATCTCATAGGATAAATACAGTGTTTACGGGATGATGTCAAACAGCAATGTAGGGTAGTACAAATAGCATCATAGGCTGTGGTAAAGAGAAGGAGAGAAGAGACAAACAAAAAAAACAAAGAGAGGGCATCCCATCCCGAAATCCATCCCAACCCCGCCGTCACACAATTATTTGTCAAGATGGCCGCCATGATTGGTTTGAAAAAAGTGTTACTGCTTCAAAGTTGCATGGATTCCTGTGATATGAAAAATATTGGGGTCAAAATTTTTATAATTAAAAAATTCAGGTGGTAACTTTAGTATTTAGCCTATTTGGAAGCTCACTGCAAGATAGGCCTAACTGACAATAGTAACTGCCCAAGCATGGGAGTCAATCTTGGAAGACTCTCTGCAATCCCCTTCACAGTAACAGAGAGCTGTGCAGTCTAAGGCAGCTTTTTTGCACTTACACTGCTAAACACAACCCTTCGCATCAGGCAGACATGTCCAAAATGGTTCATAATGACCCTCAGATGCCTTTGACCAGCCCCATCTACAAGGAGAAGGAAGCTCAGGTGTTGACACCAGTATCTGACCCCATACATGGCCTCCTTGATAGACTGCCCTCTTAACATGCTCCTTTAGGGCAGCCTTTGTTAGAGGGATTGATTGCACATTGTGCCTCCTTGCAAATAACTTCCTCCTAGCTTGGTCTATGTCTGTGGATGTGCTGGTTTGGTCATAGAGCAGGATGACAAACCTTTCAATTGTTGCCATTACCTCCCGTAGAATGTCATGTGGGGCAGAAGACAATTCTAATAGGGCATTTGTAAGCTCTGGAAAGACAGCCCACACAGCCCATGCAGTCTGTTTCCCCATGCCCAGCAAAGCTTAATACTGTGTTACAGCCAGTCAAAGCATGAAACACTGGAAGAGCACGTGCCTTCTCAGGCCCAAGTGCAGCTGAGATTTCATGGGCTGCTAGGTATCGAAACTCTTTCCAGTACCAACCAAAGCTCATCCCCTGCCTTTAGACCTTGAGCTGCTGCACACAGCTAGAACCACAACATAGGTATCAACAGGATACGGGATCATAATTTTCTGGTGACCATTTCGTACTGCATGGGCCACATGTAATAACATGAGAGTATCAGCTTCCTCATGTGTGCATGGAGAAATTGAGGAAAGATCAGCAAGCGGTGGCTGGCTGAGGACTTCAACATCATTAGTAATGACAAGTTGTTTATCCTCGTGCACTAACTCAAACCATTTGACCAGAGCCTTTGAAAGGAAGGTGAACAACTCAGTCTTATCGCTGTCTCTAGAAAATTGTTGTTATAACAAGAGACCAGACTGATTGAGTTTAGACGACAACCCCCAGGGCGTCCTACAGTGAAACAGCGGGAGAACCATTTTTCCATTTCTGGAATAATTGATTGAACTTTTTTAGAATACTGAAACCCAGCTCTCCTCAGACTTCTTCGTAGTTTTACACCTAATAATATTGGGTTCAGCCGTTTTAAAATTTGGGCAAGTTTTATTTCGTTATTCTGTCTTGTTATTTTTATTTTATACTGTTTTTTCTCAACTAATAAAGAATGTTCAAACGGTAAACAAAGAGACCAGCCCATCCCATAATCAGACTCCCTCAGAGACAACAGCGCAGCAGCGCAAAACCTCCGGTGTTCATCTTCATATTTTCGTTTGGTGTTACGCTTTCCTGCATCCACGGTGCTTCTGTCAGTAACACTCTGAGACTGCGCGCGCACATTAGAATGTTTCATAAGTTTTATTATCTAGTTGTATGGCTACCTAGAAGCGAGCATATGACAAAAAAGACCTCAAGGCATGTTGCAATGGTCAAGTCACATCTGATCTTGCCAATGAATTGAAGGACTTGAAGGTGACACCAACATGTCACTATTTTTGAGACTTGGGTAATTGTGAAGTTTGAGGAAAAAGATTGAAATTAAACTCAATATCGTTTAGCTAATTTTAACTAGCACCACTTACATTTCTGCGTGATAACTGCAAGTAAATGGTTGCCATCTTGAATTGTGTCAATTCTGGACTTAATACACATTGCAGATTTTATTTCTGCATGATAAAATGTATAATTATTTATTGAGATCAACCATATCATATGCAATATACGAAACTTTTACAATTACAATGTTCATGCTAGTCATGGTAACCATCTTGAATTATTTATTGATTTATATGCATTCTTCATGTATAAACTTCTTTAGACTAGGTATGGTAGAAGAATTATAAATCATTAACAGATATCAATACTTTTTTTTATCAGAATATAAACAATTAAAACAGTATCTCAAAATTATATTATATTCCCAAATTGTGTGTGTTAGTTTATTTTTCCATTGCGAGGAGGATGAGGAGATAATAATTCTGAGGATATACATGGAAAAGCCACAGAAATGGAAAAGCCACAGAAAAAAAGACAAAAAGACTGCCTACAACTAAAACACAGAATTGAGCATTAAGGTCTGGAATGACAGAACACAGTTTTAATGGCTGAAAGTTTGGGGATACAACCAGCTTAAAATTAATTTCCTTTACTTTTGAGTCACCTTTGACCTGAAAGGTGTCAGCTGAGTTGGTTCAAGCATTAGACAAGGATGCCTCCTGGATGCCTCCCTAGGAGGTGTTCCAAGAACATCCAACAGGGAGGACACCATTGAGCCCCAAAACACACTGCAGGGATTATACAGTATATCCCGACTGGCCAGGAAGAACTGAAGAACATGTAGGAACATGTAGGAACGGGTAGGAACATCTAGGCTACACCGCTTAGCATGCAACCTCTGCTACCTGGACCAAGATAAGCATTAGGAAATGCATGAATGGATAAATGGATGAATGGATGAATGGATGAAGAATAAAGTATCAGCAAACTGAGGCTTGGCTTTTCAGGACCACTATCAGATGAAATCCTGATCTGCTATTTTGTTCTTAATGTGGACTCATATTTTTCTGACCATCTTAGGTCTAACCCTGCCAAGAGCACTGTACTGCCATCACTAGAAAGACACACACACACGCACCTTAATGCTACTGCAGAGTGATGACAGTGCTTTTTTTACTTGGAGTGAATAAATGCAGCCATGAAAACTCATCATACAGACACACTGAGGCAATCAGGTCTCTCCTCACATTTAAGTGCAATCTACCATACACACTGCTGGATGAGCAAGAGGAGCACATAGAGCAGTAAACAGCAGTAAACACAAATAGTCATACATTTGGAAAAAACAGTGCAGTGACATATTAGTGAAAGTCCAGCCGGGGCTGGGATCGATTGCGTTTCGCTGCCCCTCATATTTCTAATCACAGGCCAAACTGGCGAACCAGCCCCTGAATCAGTCACGTGGTACGGCGAGGCTTCGAACGTCACCACATACGTCACCAACACACGCCTCAATACGCGCTTCACCAAAATCTTCCTGGATTACTCGACACACGCTTCGAAGCCTCAACACGAAAGGACACATCACTACTGAAGACTATCTTGACACGCTTCTACCCTGGGGACTATTTGTCTGTGAGTAAACTGATGAGTGTTTTACGTTAAAGTACATACTATAACAAAGAAAAGCACATAAGTACATAAGTACATAAAACATACATAAAACATACATACATGTATGTTTTATGTACTTATGTGCTTTTCTTTGTTTTTTTCTTTGTTTTCTTTGTTATGTTACAGTTTCACAATACCAAACTATCTACAGTAAAAGATTCAAGAAAAGTAAGCCTTGTTTCGATTATTGAAGAGTACCTTTGGTTATGTTAGCTGGCTGTCTAGCGGCAACAAAGAGAACACCCGCTGCAAGGGCAGTACAATACTGGTCTACTATGGCTAAAGGTTTAATTATGATACAACATTCACTAAAATAATTCACCAAAATAATACTTCTATGCAAAGGTAACATATTGTGTTTCTCTACTGAATATAAATAAAAATACAGGTCTATTTTAAGGCTATGTTTACCAAAATTACTTGCATTAATAACCTTTTAATAGGCAAATCCCTTAATACCACTGAAAGCCTCTATAAAAGCACTCTGTGATCCCTACCTAGTGAACTCTGTGTGTTGACATGCTATTGAATTCAGGAGCAGATGATTGATGCTCCATATTAATGGATACTTACACAGACTCTGTACAAAATACTTTGCTGGACTAATTAGTGTGGAAAAAATAATCATTAATAAAAAGTAATTATCAGTGAGATACACCTAAGGACACATGAAGTTTTTACTACCATGAATTTACAAGTTAAACTAATGTTTCTTGTGCACAAATCCAAGAAATGTCACGGTGACACCTGTATGGATTAATTCTGGGGGGAAAGTGTGGCTGTGTTGACCATTCAGCTACAACAGTGGTTCCCAAAGTGGTTTTGACCAATCAGCCGTCCCGTATGCAGCTGCATGTGTCCTGACCAAAAGCGTAGGCTTCAAACTTTCTTTTTTCATAAAGCTTATAGTTGGGGCCGACCAGGCTTGCCTAAGCCCAGCCCCTACTTCCCATGATGCACTGAGCTCCTCTCTCCTCCTCCCCTCTCTAGCTGTGCATATCCATGTTTGTTGTGATTTGGCGCTATATAAATAAAGTTGAATTTAATTTAATTGGTTTTCATACCTCATTTCATAGTCGAATATAGAAGTAAACTGACAACAAACTCAGCAAATCTCTTCATCAGCTCTTTAGGATCCACTGCCTTGAGTGAAGACTTGGAAGAAGATCAGCCCACTCAACAAGTGGCCACAAGAGACTTCAGGCCTCTGTGGAAAATGTTATGTCATGTTTAATGACGTGTGTTATGTAATTTCCTTTGATGTATCAAATGCTCAGACGTTATCTTCAATGCATATGTTGAAAAGCAATGACTGTTTGAGACATTTTACTTATCATTTCATGTTCTAGAAATTCTTGTAAAATCCTCAACAGTTGATGAGTTTAGTTGTTTTCTCCAAATTTAAAACAGAACGAATTGTTAAGATTTGGAAGGCTTGGTCACAAGTTATAATGTGGCAGGTAAACCATTAAATCATTTGCTATACGTGATGTCTAGTGTTTCTAATTCTGCTCAGAGCGAGAGGAGAACAATATTTTGTTTATTTAGTAATATTTTTTCACAGACACAATCTTTTTATAGAATTGATTGATATTTGCGAGGCCTACTGGATTTAAGGTTCAAGACACATCCTACTTTCTTCACGACCATTAAGTCCATCTCATTCTGGGTCAAATTGTCCACACTTGCATGTGTACCCTTAACAAATATGTCCTTGTTATTATCTCTGTATAAATAACACAGGGCAGCCTCTGGCCTGCTGCTCATTTTAAGACACTTGCTGTAAGCGTCAAGTTGTTTGCATTACTCTATTTGAGCACTCACCAGATAACTCACCAGATAACATTACTTTCTACTTCTGCCGAGTCATTTCTTACAGATCTGCCACCATAGAATCATCATGGTTTCTATTTTTTTACATATTACATTTTTTTTAATTATTATTCTTGATTATAATGAAATGCCCACTGTTTCTTAAGATACTAGATATAGGATGATGCAGTCCAGGGAAATCTGTATACCACCTTACATATACTGACTAGTCCGCAGCAGGGGTGTCAAACTCAAATACACAGTGGGCCAAAATAAAAAACTGGGACGAAGTCGCGGGCCAGAGATTTCTTGAAAAATTCACTACAATTGTGCATGCTTTCCCTCCTCTCCAGATATATAATGATGAACTTTTTCATATGGAAACATACTTAAGTTTAGCTTAAACATTAAGTCTGGAACAAGCAATGCTTGATATTATAAACACATGAGAAATCGATTTTCAAATAGGAGATACATCAGTGGCATTCGTCCCACTTTTACTTAGATAATTTAAATAAAAGAATCCTTATGCCTTTTTATCTGTAACCTTTCAAGTTCATTTTCAATGGAATCCTTGTTGTAACCTTTTTTTCACAGAACAACAAAACAACCAAAATAAAATAATTTCCTTTAAAGAAAATCTAACAATTTAACTATTCACAGTCCATGCCTTGGAGTAGCAAGACAAAAGTGCATAAAGAAAGGGTCAGTTTAATACACTCTGATTTACTCTGATGCACATTGGTCCAAGCCAGATACCTGACATCTTTTCTTAAATCTGAGTTCATCCGAGGTTTGGGGTCAGGCTCTGAGCTGAGGAAATCCTCAGGATTGAGTGAAGGTGTTCATCAGTGAGAGACTCCTGTGTGATGTTTTGTTCATCTTCATCAAAGAGAATAGTTGTTCACATAGATATGTGCTTCTGAACAAAGAGAGCATTTGAGCAGCCTGGGGATTTAGTTGGGGCATTGTGTCGGGGATGAAACAAGGAAACAGAGTCATACTTTGACTTGAGTGTGTCACTACACTGGAGTTCAGTCAGCTCCATTTGGAGGTTGGTTGGTGCACATCAACTGCAAACTGATTACTAAGCAGTCCAAACCTACATTCCTGGGCTTCAAAGGCAGCAAATCGTCATACAGGGTAAACTCTGCGCTGAGTACGTAGTTTTTCAGCACCTGTGCACTTGGCAACACAGAGGTAGAGATCTGTTCTTTCCAAGTCTCCCACAGGCACAACTTGGTTTGAAAAGCCCTCACCGCAGAATACATGTCTGTGATGACACGGCCCCGCCCCTGAAGCTGCAGGTAGAGCACATCGAGATGGCTCGTGATGTCACAGAGAATGCACTCGCGGAGCATTGTAGGTATGTGTAGTTTTAGCTGAGCATGCGATATATACCTATTTATAGCTATTAGAGCTGGCCAGATCTGAGTTTGACACCCCTGAGTTACAGTAATCTACTATTACAAATGGGTAAAAAAAAAACACATGATTATTTCACGTGCTGGAGGAAAAACACATATCTGTGACACATCTGTAGTGATGTAGGGTGATCTACTTCTACAGTATATCTATGGCTCTTTATAATACAGTAATAACGGTATATCCCAAACCAGTATGACCAGCCATGCACTGATGGCGGGGGCATACCATGCAAGGAGCCATCTTGCATATCAGGCGCAGTTAGGAGTTCAGTGTCTTGCTCAACACTTCAACGGGCTTTTCTGGAGAAGCCGGGAGCCTTCCAATCCCAAGAAGACTGCTCATTTTGAGCCATGCCAACCCCACTGCTTCAACCACTCTTGGTTACGTGTCCTCTCCCGTTTTAGTTTCAGTTTTTGAAGACTTATATCATTAACTGTGTTTTCCCTCTCTGGTACCATTACTGCTACTTTTGAATCATAACAGAAAGAAGGAGGGCGTCTACTTGATAACCCCACCAGGCCAACCATCACTCACTATTAACATCAAGGCAATCTTCAAGCATGTGCTTAGTTATGACATCTCATCAGTGTTAATTGAATCTAGCCTTCTCTGTATAAGTATCTGCCCTGGAAACTCCCAAAGGATACTTAAGGGGTGGGTCAGGAAGAGTAGGGGAGAGGAACCAGGGTCAGGGGAGGCTGGGGTTAGGGGTGATGGGTAGGGCTGGGGGGATGTGGGTGACATTTCAAGGGAAAGATGTTACAAGGGTGTTGAAGGTGAGGAATGTTAGAGTTGCAAATGCAAATAAGTGTCCATAAAACTGTTTATATTTTGTTTGCACGTGACTATGTTGGTAGCCCCTATGCTTGAAGTAATGGTGGCAGTAAAGCTACAGCCAGCTTGTCTTCTCACCTTTTTTTTTTTAATTCATAATATACAGTGAATTTTTTAGCTGATAAGCAGGTATTATAAAAACTATATTTGTCTGACATTGTGAAGATAATTCAAATGAGCTACTGCTAACTGGCTCTATACTTGCAAACCTTGGCAAAATAAGCAACTGCAAGACATCTTATAGCAACTATCTCATGTTAGTGTCCTGAGATGATAGCTCCATCTTGACTGGCTGTATCTACATTTTTGAGATATATGGAGAACCCAGAAATACTGTATATGGAGAGTTCTGAGCTATTTACAGTTCTGATTCAGATAAACATTAAAGTCAAGTTGGGGCCCCCCACTGCTGATGACATACAGACACACAAATACACTTGTTATGCTTTCCTGGCTGCACTCTCTTTTTTCTCCTTCCCTGAAAACCAGAAAATGTAATCTTTAATCCTGATTGACTACAGATTGCAAAACCCAGAATTTTTTTTATGCTGTCTGTTGCCTGAAATATTTTAAATGCTTTAAATGTTTTAGGTGCCTGAAAGATTTTGTTGTAGAAACATAAACAACTTTAAATGCTTTACAAGTTTGAAGTGCAAAAACCTGTGAAAATGCTGGAAAAAAATTAAAAATTGAAGCCTGTAGGCCTGAAAAAGGCACGCGTGTGTACGTGTGTGTGTGTGTGTGTGTGTGTGTGTGTGTGTGTGTGTGTGTGTGTTTGTTTGTTTGTTTGTCTGTGTTGTCTGTTGCCTGAAAGATTTTGAATGCTTTTAATGTTTTAAGTACCTGAAAGATCTTGCTGTAAAATGAATTATACAAGGTAACACGGATTCAATAAAAAAAACATACATTAAAGGTAGAATTCAGGGACAGCTACTGTGGCTGGATTAACTTAATTAAAGGATGAGTCTAAGTGGTTTACCTCTATACTGTGTTCCTGTCACTGAAACTGAAACTAAACTTAAAAAGTGTTAAGTGCCTCTTGGTTAGCCAAAAGTGCAAAGCATGTCAATGTCAAACTAACCTGATCAAAAGATTTTTAATAAATGGCCAAATGATGTAATTTCTTTATATTTAATGGTCAATAAGTACACTTGCGTATCATGTTATGATATAGGGAATCATCTAAGACGATACATTTTTGTATTTATTCTAATGTGACTTTAAAGAACCCATACTGCAGTAAAACGTATTGCTACACTCGCTGTCCTTTTTCAACTGCCACTACCTTGCCACAAAGAGTGCATTGTGCTTGAATCCTACAGTTTATGTCAACAGCAAACCCATGGAAGACATGACTGAGTTGACATGTCAGACCCTTGTCTTCAAAAGCCACCTGGAAGTATAGCGAATGCAAAGCATTGCAAACGACCGCGATTGCAAAGGTGTAGATAGTGCGGGTAGATAGTGGCTGCTAGATTTGGCCATTTTAACCCATCTGACCAACATGTTGAATGAGATTAATTTAGAGGTGCAAGGAAAGGACAAAAACCTAGTCAATATGATCAGCTCAGTAAATGTTTTCAAACAAAAATGCAACATCTGTCCTCAAAGCTGCAGCGCCATGATTAGGGGAACTTCTAAAACCATGCGTCAGAGCTGGAGACGCAACTTGACAGTACACGCTACACAGAGCAGATTGGGGGAAAAAAAGACTTTGACAAACGGTTTCAAGACTTTACTATATCAAACCAATCACAACATTTATGTGCTAATCATTTAGAGAAGACATTGAGGTTGATTCACTTGCATCAAAATGTGGAACACTGTTTCACCTGAACTCATTTTTAGTGGAGGATGAGAGTTTGACACCACAAGCTGAAATTCAGCTGAGGTCCAGGGCTCATGGACAGTTTTGGAACTTACTCACAGAGAACAAAGTTTCCAAAACACGAGAAAATGTGCTACTTCCTTGACTGCATTATTCGGCTCTACTTATTTATGCAAGTCAGTCTTTTCACACATGAAGATTATTAAGTCCAAATACCATTCCACCATGACTAATGATCATTTGGGAGCTTGCTTGAGGCTTCCAGCAGCTACTGTCCAACCCTGACTGACTCCATTCAGTGCAAGACATCAGAGTAAGGTAGTGACCATAAATGTATTGAAATGTACTGTGCCATGAGGGTTCATGCAGTGATGTAAGGTACGCCAACATAAGTATAAAGTATAAAGTATACCCACAATATAATTATATAATATATAACACAAGTAGCTCGCAAGTCGATAAAGTGTGGACACCCCTGCTCTAGACCTCCAGCTTGATGATAATGACACACTGGATCCTAAAATGCGCTTTGACCCTAAATGAATGTTGTGATGATGCGTTAGAAGTTGAAAGGCTCACTGGTTATGCGAGAGATGAAAGCACAGACAAATTGATTCAATGCTCTTGAAGCACATTATAGGTGTAGAAAAATAAAATCACAGGCCTGTAAGACCAATATATCATTCTAATGAGCTCCCAAACAGTGATAGATGGAGCCCAGGGCATACAGAAAGATACACACACACACACACACACAAACACACACACTTTACCTGAATTAACCATTCAGCAAAATGTCTATCAAAGGTACACAAATTCTAATTCAGCACATGCAGGCTCTGGCTTAACAACAGGGGAATTCAAAGCAGAGTATGATTTATCTTGAATAGAAAATGCAGCAGGAGTAAAGGGGCCAGGGGCATTTGAAGATCTAAAATGGATATGACATTGCAGCATCATATTTTTTTCTATTCTTTATATATGCCTCATTTTCAAGTGTCAGAAGGGAACAAAGTTTGAAAAAGTGATTTAGCTGCGTTGTCATGTATGAGGCCACTTCACCATGACCCACAACACAAACTGTGCAGGCTCTAAATGAATTGGCACTGATGTTTTGAACATCTTGGTTATTGCCCCTCTGTGCTGATGGGTGCAGCACCCAGACGGACCTGTGATGCCACCCGGCAACGCATCAATCTCAATGAGTTCATCCCAAATCCCATCAAAGAATATCACACATTAGGACTATACTATTGCTCTTTGACGTACGTAGCTGCATTAAGTTCGCAAGGCATTTTGAGCAAACACAGCAGCTATGCTAAAATTCGGCATGACTTCCATTTACCATTCATTATGTATTTAGAATTGGAACTCAACTTTAATCATTTTTTGCTGGTTTTTCCACCATTTTCCGACACTAACACAGCACAGGTGACAGTGAGAACACGTAATAGAGCTGATCTTATCTATTTTTGTCTACAAAGTCTAATGCTTACATGAACGCCGAATAAATCATAGGACTTCACAGATTGAGGCACAATGAGGCCAGACTCCATCGTGTGAATGTCGAACAATAGGCAAGGCATTATGATAAAAACTCACATTTCTAAATGAAATATGGCATGTACTTTTCTTCTACGAACCAAATGGATCGAAAGCCTGAGTGGATGGAGCGGAGAAGAGGCCTGGTAGATGGGCGTCCTACCTTAGTCAGCTGGGCGATTTTCTTGCTCATCTTCAGGTGCAGGTCTTGAGTATATTCCATGGCGATGCCGGACTGAAAGGACATGCTGGATGCCGAGGATGCATTATATTTCCCTTGACCGGCAGGGCAGTAATACTGCTGCCAGCCCGACCCAGTCGCCATCTTCACGATGCCGCTCTAGAGGCTTTTTGCTAGATATGTGGATTTGACTAACAAACTGGACAGAGGCGATGAGACCGCTGGACCGAAGCAGTGTCGGAATTTTGCCTCTTATTTCAGCAAATACAGTGAGATGAATCAAGAAGTCGAAGCCTTATAACCCACTACGTTTTAGAAATGTGTTTCATTGTGGTCCGGATAATACACCACAAACGTCAAAAATGTATATTTCAAGCCTTGAAGACGCTGCCTCCAACCATCGTTTCCGCCTGGAAGTGCGGTACAGTCTGCTGTCACCTGCCGCGGATGTGGGGCTGATTCTCGGGGAACAGTCTCAGTCCGGGTCGTTCACCTTGATACCGAAATGTCTCAGAGATCCGCGAGGACCGAAAGCTCCTTGGTGCGTCGCCGCTACACTGGCCGAGTGTGCGTTGATACCGACGGTCCGTGTGTGTGTGCGTATGTATGTGCTGAACAGGCTCAGTGGTTGGTTGCTCCTCTGTTGCCATGGATCACTTCAACTGTTTGTGCTGCATTCACGTAATCTGGGAGCAGTGCTGCGTTCAAGTACCGTCAGAAAAAAAAGCCAGTTGGCACGTGTCCTACGACCCTGGTTGTTTATGTCTGTGTCATAGTTTAATAAAGACAACACTGTCTGCACTTGATTAGTATACTGCAAACGAATGGAATGTATTCAGATAATAGTAAAAGTTGATCCAATCGTTGCCAATTCATCTGTCTGTAACTAGAATGTGGCACTCCAAAAAACAAGTGACTCCTAAAATTGACTGAGGAGACCTTTTCTTCAATGATTACAACAGAACAAGAGATATCCTTTGTCAATTAAAAATAAAGTCATCACAGGATATTAACATAGCCTCCTTGTTGCACTTCTTCTGAGCAAGAGGAACTCCGTGATTTCATTAATAGGCAGGAAGAGCATCTGAAAACCTTCACCAGGATCAGGTGCATATGACATGACAAGCAAGCCCATTTCATGTGCATGTAAGGCTCATAAAGGCTCATAATATACAAAGTGACTCCTGGATTCCACAGACTCCTGTACTGTCAGGCCTGACATCAGGTCAACCCTGCCACTTTGAAATAGAATGATTAGTGTTCATGGTGTCCTGAAGATCTTGTTTCCTTGCGTTATAACATAACAGCACAAGATAATTATGCTGTTTCACAAGTGATTTAACAGTAAATAATCTGCTATCAGTTCGATGATGTTACCTTTTAGGTTATATAATTAGGTTCCCTTTGTGGCAGAAATGTGTTGATGTATTGTATGTATGTTATTTTATGATTTTATGAAATGCAGTTGTACTTGTATATTGGCTTTACTTTGTCCATTGCTTCAGCTGTTTTTAGTTTCAACTGCATGTCAGATTTGAAATTGAGCTTTTAGCACACTTTAGGATATTTTTGTTGGATTAAAAAATGCAGTCAAACTAATGTGAATATTGTGGTGCCATTTGACATCCCAGCTGTTTCCATTTGTATGTAGCTGCAACACAAGAGCAGAGACACAGGTATCAGTGAATTAAGAATAAAATGAGAAACTCATATCTGAGAAAAACAATTGAATTATTCAATGTGAAACAGCAGCCAGATACCTGCATTTGATGCACCCTCAGTATGACACAGGAGTCCTTCTCTCGGACATTTTCTAAATCAGGGGTCAACGTCTTCAACGTTTTTCAGGCCAAGGACCCCCAAACTGATGGAGAGGCCTAGTGCCTTGTATAAACATAGATTTTCTCATCAATGTCTGCTGCTTTGGAGGGATTTGAGACTAGTTAAGAAGTATTCAACAGGTTTGTCTTTTAGGTGGCTGTGGGTGGTCTCCAAGTCACGCTGCAGCTTTGTATGACAGCACAGTAGATGAAATGACACACATTTCTCATTTTTTCACCTAATTTTTTACATTATTAGTAACATTTGTCCACATGGCTGATTCTGCACCCAAACCAGCTGAATAAGCGTCTTCTGTGTGAACATTTACAAAATTTCGAAAATCCAATACTCATATTTTGTATCAAAATGCACTTCAATTCAGCAACTTGATGTTGGTGTAATTACTAAATCAAATATTCCTGTCAAAATAAAAAATAAAAACTAATACATTTAAGTCCTCGGGGAACCACCCCTTACTTAACGGGACAGCAGATAATTGACCTAAGCCTCAAAGATTCACCATAAATCTATCAATTGAAAATTATTGGTGAGACTTGGCGTGAGCAGAGGCTAAGATCATACAACATTCATAGCAAACAATTTCAGACACTCCTAGTTATAATATGAAAGGATTTATTAACTCACAATAATAACTAAGAGTCATCGCCATAAATATAATAAACCGGAAAGACATAAGTCAATAGCAAGAAGTTCAGATAATAACTGATTCAAACACCAGGAAAGTAAAGCTTTTGTGTGTGTGCGTGTGTGTATGTGTGACATGTACAGGAAGTGGCAAAGTTTTAAACACACTCACAAGGGCGGAGTTCTTTGAGCTAAGCTTTACAGCCAAGATGGCAGTTTCAGTTTTGGGTCAATGAACTTGGCCTGTGAGGTAGAGAGCATGTGTGTCTTAATACCAGAGGGGGGTTATCCCCCAAGAGGTGCAGAGAGAGAGAGAAAGAGAGAGAGAGAGAGAGAGAGAGAGAGAGAGAGAGAGAGAGAGAACATGTGGCATGCCGAATCTGTGCTGAAAAGCACCGTTAGAAAACTTTAGGAAACTTTTTAGAAAATACAGTATTCCATTCAGTGTATTTATCTACTTAGATCTAAATCTGACTCTAAATCTTAATCTGCCCAAATATCAAAGCCGTACTGAATAGAATCACGTCGGTTTTGTGATTCTCTGTAGTATCGATTGGACAGCTGCGCTGAGGGTCCACTGAGTCGATGGTTTGTACGTTGGTGAGCTTTGCTCCAAATCTTCAGTTCTGGGTTTGAAGAAGTTGGGAAATTGTGTTCACTGCAAAAAAATCCAGGGCAAGTTCTTGGGTCTCCTTTCTGCCTTGAGTTGAGCAGGAGAGAGTTAGCTCGTGGTTTGGGTCGGGGTGGGCTTTTATAACCCCACGGCCAAGGTTGACCCTAGGTGACTCTGGAAGATGTAGCTCTCGAGCCTGTTTTGTGACAAAGGATTCCAGTCACATGGCCTGCAGCCACATGGGCACAGGCCCCAAACCTGTGTCATAGGCCTTACAATGAGCTTCTTTTTTCTGTATACATATTCAGTGTCAAACTCACACTAATGAATTCACATCATATTAATCTAAAAAAAAACAAAACAATGTTATTACTGATTTTACTAATACTATACCTTTCATATTTCACATTTGTCTGTCCACATATCACTGTCACAATTTCCCTTCACATTCCCTGTAATTCAGGGAATTCCCTGTACTTCAAATGACATCACATGCATTCAGTCTGTTCTGATGTTAATGAGATGACAGTGAGTGTAGTACTGTTTTCATGAGGAATTAAAATAGTTTTGGAATGTTACTAACAGTGAAGCAGGTTCTCTGTTGTACAGTTTTGGAATGTTTTTCTGTTTGGAAGAACATACGCTGGATTGAGTGGACATGACGGCTTAATTCTGCAAATTCTGCATTCTGCCTTTACGTTGTCACAATTGTAAAAATGCATCCAAATGCTGTTTTTTCCGCTGTGTTTGTTTTCTCATCTCTGCTTCTCTCTGTACCTGTAGTAGACCGTCAGCACGCCCTGCCCCTCCCAGCTTGATGTTATGATCCTTGTCTGTCCTCACATGAAGTGATCGAACGGCACATCAGTTCAAACGTCCAGTCTTCCCCGTGTTCATGGCACGGAGAAGACATCCTATAATTCTGTCTTGTTTTAAGTTGCAGAAAAAATGAAAACGGCTCTCGGTCGGAAGCCTGCTCCCATCGTTCACCTTAAAGAGCCGGCTCTTTGAGCCAGAGCGTTAGCCAACGACACATCACGCCTTGCTAGCAGTCGGAAAGTCCCGTGAAAAGTTGCTGTGGACTTTGGTGAAGTGGCGCTCCACAGACGCGTTCGAACCGCAAAACAAGACACACACACACTTGTCATTCACATTCGTACATTCTTTTTTATTCCTTACGAAAATACTAAATTTGTTGCCTTTTATCGGGGCTATTTTCCACGGTCATCCTCAAATCCGGCGTGCGCTCGCAAGTCGAATGTTACGGTGTCACGTAACCAAACATGACAGCAGTGTCATTTGTTGGACTGACAGCTATAATAATAATAATAATACATTTTATTTGTAGAGCACTTTTCATAGTTATGAATCAATCTCAAAGTGCTACAGAGTACAGCAAAATTAAAACAGGTTTAAAAACAAGGGAACTATGACACAGTGCTTGTTTAAAAAGAAAGGTTTTCAGGCCTTTCTTAAATGAGGCAGTCGTTTGTGGTGCCCTCAGGTGGTCTGGGAGGGAGTTCCACAGGCGCGGAGCGGCTGAGCAGAAAGCCCGATCACCCAATGTACGGAGCTTGGTTTTTGGAGGCTGGAGGGTGCCTTTGATCCCAGAGCGTAGGTTACGTGTGGAGGTTTGTGGTGTGAGGAGTTCTTTGACATAGGAAGGGGCATTCCCATGGATGCATTGATGACTTAGCAGAGAGATTTCATAGTCGATCCTGAATGATACAGGAAGCCAGTGGAGTGAGTGATGGATGGGTGTGATGTGGTCATATTTCCTGTACTCTCATCAGGATCCTAGCGGCGCTGTTCTGGATGTACTATAGTTTTTATAGGCTCTTGCCAGGAGTACCGATGAGAAGTGATTACCGCTGATTGGCTTATAATCGTTATGTGACAAAAGGGGGTGGGATGTCTGTGAATTTGGTTGGATAGAAATTTTAACAGCTTTACCAAGTGACGAATGCGTTGTCAAATGCACATATTCTTTGAACCTTCCGCGAGCTACTCAGAAGCGGCTGGCAACCTACTGGTAGCTCGCAAGTGACCTGTTGGAGACCACAGATTTTTGGTTTGAGAACAAAATATAAAAAATTGTCTACTCAACCACAAATTTCGCAACCCCCCTGCAGTACCCCCAGTTGAAGACCCCTGATCTAAATCTTTAAAACAACCCTCATTTTGCTTCTCCTGACTGACTCTGTTCTCTTCCTGATCACACTTTTTTTTTAGCCTAGTGAGGTGATAAACTCCTCTGAAACAACAGGTTTTTCCTAAAGTCAGGTTAAGCCGATACTTACCAAGCTAAAAACTCTCTTGCAAGACAAGGAAAAACTCCCAAAAACTTTAATAAATAAGAAAAAAGGATGAAACCTCGGAAAGACAATTTAAAGAGACAGTGAGCCCTAAGTGTTGACACACTCGAGGATCTTCACAGCCTTCTGGCACGAAAGCCCCCCATCAACCACAGACATGGGTAGTTGGTGTACTTGGAAGGTTCTGTACACCAAGTGAGTAAAACAGTAGAAGGACAGTACAAAAAGGAGAGAACAGCAAGAGAAAATTTGAATCTACTGTACCCCTTCCTCTAGTTTACACTCACACTGCCACTGACCAACTAAATCTGTACCTCCAATTTCCCACCTTAAGACTACATATCATTCCAGGGAAAATGCTTGTTAGGCTGTTAATAAAAGCATTAATATTGCAGGGAAGTTTACGTAAAGGGTTACGTCCATGTAACACAGAAATTGACATCCAAATTGTTGCATACAAGACAGAAGTCGGCCTGTTGGATCTCAACCTTATCTTAACTTCAACATAAAAGGCCAAGGATGATGCTTTAACCACAGAAAGGAACACTACACAGTCTAACAATGTTCTCAGATCACGCCTCATACCTTAGTGTCACATGGAGGGCCTTATAATAGACAAATGGTGAAGGAATGTCTCAATCCACTGACCTCTAGGGGAGGGAACAAAGTAGTGGATACAATCACACATCTCATTCTGTTGTCAGTTGGTGTGCCAAAGAACCGGTGTGACAGTCTTTCATTGGTTTGTGGCAAAAGTATGTAAAGTACAGGATAAGGGTATTGAAGAGGCCATTGTGAAGGGGGCTTGCTCTCTTCTATATTCTCTTCTTTATTCTCTTCTATCGGCTCTCTTCTATATTCTGTCTTCTACCTCCTGCTATTCTACCTGGGGCTCTGTCTCCCTGGCTCTTCTCTTTTTCCCTGACCCTTTCCTTCTCTTTCTCTTTCTTTCTCTTTTCTTCCTTTTCCATTGTTCTCTTCTTTTTGACCATCATTACCTCGTTTGTTTATCTGTTGTATTTCTTCATTTGTATATCTTTAGATCTTGTTGATTTTTGTTGCAACTGTAACTGTAATGTCAGCTCTGTCATGCCTCTCTGTATAGCTAGTTAGCAACACCAAATACTAGTGCCATTCTTTTTTTTAAATCGACTACTCAACTATTTGGATCTGTCTTGTCTTGTGTGTTTCCTGTTTTATTGTGAAACCCTGTCGTGTCCATGTCCCAGTTATCTTTACTTCCTGCCCATGTGTTTCCCATCATCGTGATTACCTGTCTTCTCTAATGTGTTTCACCTGTCTCTTTGTCTCCTCCCCTGTTTAGTGTGTATATGAACCCCTGTGTGATTTGGATTCCTCGTCAGATTGTTGTTTCAGTTAGCTGATGTTACGTCCACGACTGTCTGTTAAGTTAGGTAGTGATGGCGAGATGAAGCTTCATGAAGCGTCGAAGCTTTCCATCCAATTGCTCGACACACGGGCAGAAGCTTTACAACAGTTGATTTGCTCTACTGTGCCATCGAGTGGACAATAAATGCAGAACAGGCATTGATTGTATTGACACCATGGATTTGGTGTGTGAAGCTTTGAATTAAAATAAATCAGGAGTGGTTAACCAGTCCAGCTCATAGAGCCACAGCACATCCAAACACCATAGAGAAGAGCCATAGAGGTGACGGAAAATAAATCAAAATACACACTGGCGGTAAAATAACTCATCGGCACCTCGGCAGTGCCCTGAAGGCAAACTGGCAACTCACCAGCTACCAGTCCGCTTCCTTGGTCCCTACGGGACTCAAAACTGGCGACCCTCCGGTTCCCAAGCCGAATCCCTATGGAGTGAGCTACTGCTTCAAATAGTAAACAAAGAGACCGGCCCATCCCATAATCAGACGGCCTCGGGAGACGCAGTAGCGCAAAACCGTCCGGTGTTCATCTTCATATTTTCGTTTAGTTTTACGCTTTCCTGCATCCATGGTGCTTCTGTCAGTAACACTCTAAGACTGTGTGTGCACATTAGAATGTTTCTTGTTTGGAACATTAACGTTACTTAGAGACATCCGTCAAGATCGCGTGATGACAAATTATATGTGAGCAAATATTACATTGAAATCGGACCGCTTATTGTCTGTATCGCCAAATATAGACCTATGCATTGTAGATGTTTATTTTACAATATGAAAATCTTGTACACCAGAGAAAAATCAGTGAGCAGCACTCGAGCTAAGTCGCACGTCAGCCGATTGCATCGATTGCATTTCGCTGCCCCTCAAATCTCGAATCGTGCGCCGGTTTGGCGCACGATTCGAGCCAGCTCCTGAATCAGTCACGTGGTACGGCAGGTTCGTGAGGCTTCGAACGTCACCACATACGTCACCAACACATGCCTCGATACGCGCTTCGCTAAAATCTTCCTGGATTATTCGACACACGCTTCGAAGCCTCGACACAAAAGGACACATCACCAATGTTAGGCGTGCTTATGTTTTTCCTGTTGTCCTCCTTGGCATTACCTCTCGTGATTCCTAGTTTCCTTGGATATTTGTGCCTCGTCTAAATAAAGACTTGCCGGTGAATCTGCATCTTGGGTCCTCTATTCTGGCAAACCGTAACAGAACAATCCAACCAACAATGGACCCAGCGGATTCACGTTTTCTCCCAGCTGTCCTCACCCCAGCCTGGTCGCCTCAGCAAATCGCCACCTTACGGCCGGGTCCTTTGGCGAAAGACGCGCGGCCAAACCACAAAACACCAGACGTAGTCGGAAGAAAGCGTTGTTCTTTCATTTCCGGCCTCCAAGGTGCAAAAAATACAAAAGAAAAATGCACCGGACAGCCAAACAAAATTTACCTTACAAAACAGGTTTCACACTCACAAGTAAAAGAAAAAGGAGTTCCTCAATAACTCAGGTTTCCAATGTTTCCCAAAACTAAACTTGACTCAATATAAAGCACGTCACTGTTACCTTCGGTGTAACCCAACCACGACTGCCCGCTCCCAGACTGAGGTAGTCTCTTTTATTTCCATAGCCCCTCCCACTAGGCTTTAAACAATTTCATAAATCAATTAACCCAATTTCTACTCACAAAACAGCAGTCACAGTTACCTTAACCTCAAATATAAATTACACAAATTATCCCTACTATATCTCATTCTACAGAAATGAAAAGCAGGTCATTTGTAACTCAAAGAATGGATTCTGCAAACGAAAACAAATTATTCCCTTTCACGTCACCGCAAAACCATTCCATTTAAACAAAGCAAATGTGACGCCTCTGGTTGGCCAACCCACTCTGGCTGGGACATCGCGGAGCGAGCGCGCAGCGCATCCCAAGCCGCATGGTGCGTAAATGTAAGTTGAGATCACCAGTGTGCCGCTTTGGTTGCGGTGAAATTGTAATGGGGTTATTCAAACTGAGGGAGAACAGATATGAGGGAGGGCGAAAGTGCATGTGTCCGTGTGTGCGCTAACCAGAGTCATTGACAGGGTCGCGCTGGCACAGTGCCACTCCGTCACATTATCCCCCTCCTCCCGGAGGTTGGCGACGTGCGGCAACCTCGAAAAGTGGTCTGCCACTACATTCGTCTTCCCTGATCGGTGTCGGATGATGAATTTGTAGGGCTGTAGCGAGAGGTACCATCGACTGAGGCGGCTGTTATGGTCCTTCAGCGAGTTGATCCAAGTGAGTCTCTGTGGTCAGTCTCTAGATCAAACTCCCGTCCAAGCAAATAATACCGTAGGCTCTCCAGCGCCCACTTAATGGCCAGGCCCTCTTTTTCCACCGTGGAATACCTGGTCTCCCGTGGCAGGAGCTTGCGGCTTAGGTACAGAACTGGTCTTTCCTCCCCAGGGGCTCCTTGGGCTAGGACTGCCCCGAGGCCGACCGCGGATGCGTCCACTTGTACCAGAAATCTTCTGCTGAAGTCCGGGCTCATGAGGACAGGGGAAGAACACAGGTGGGCCTTCAAGGTGCTGAAGGCTTTTTCACAGTCGTCCGTCCAAGTGACCGGGTTCCTTTGTTCCTTACTGTTCAGGGCTGTGAGTGGGGCTGCAGTGGTAGCAAACTGGGACACGAACCGCCTATACCAACCAGCCAATCCCAGGAAGGACCGTACCTCCTTCTTGGTGCGAGGTCGAGGGCAGTTCTGGATAGCTGCCACCTTATCCACTTGCGGACGCACCTCTCCTCGTCCCAGTCGGTAACCCAAGTAGCTCGTCTCCCTGTGCCCACTCACACTTGGAGGGGTTGAGTGTCAAACCAGCATTCTGTATCCGACCCAGTACCAGAGTTAGGTGTTGCAAGTGCTCCTCCCATGTCTTACTGTAGATCACGACGTCATCCAGGTAAGCTGCGCTGCAGCTGTCACACCCCTGGAGGACCCTGTCCATCAGTCTCTGAAAAGTGGCTGGTGCTCCATGTAGTCCAAAAGGCATCACCGTAAACTGGAAAAGTCCAGCTGGTGTTCGGAACGCTGTGTATGGCCGACAGGACTCCTTCAACGGCACCTGCCAGTATCCTTTACATAAATCAAGGGTGGTTATGTACCTGGCAGCTCCGATTTTCTCCGGTAAGTCGTCGATTCTTGGCATCGGGTAAGCATCAAACTCGGAGATGGCATTCAGCTTCCTGAAGTCGATGCATATACGGAGTGAGCCATCTTTCTTGAACACGATGACAACTGGGCTGCACCACTCGCAGTTGGAGGGCCCAGCTTCAGCATCTCCTCCACCTCCTGCTGCAGCTTTCCCACCAGTTGTTGTGGGACACGTTGGCGGATTGGTCATCCATCCTTGAGGCGAACAACATGCTCGATAAGGGTGTTTTTTGTGGTGCGAGGGGCCTCCCAGCTTTTCCGAAGCCCCTGTACATCCCAGCCATACAGCAGCTCGAAAGGCGAGAAACCTGTTGAGGCCTGGGGAACTTCTCTGTAGGCAAAAAGTATAAATGGCAGCCAGCGATCCCAGTCCTTGCCAGTGTCATCCACAAATTTTTTCAGCATTCTCTTCAGGGTCTGGTTGAATCTCGCGACCAGTCCATCAGTCTGTGGGTGGTAAGGTGTAGTCTAAATGGCGGAGATGCCCAGTTGTTTATTGAATAGTTGCATTAACCTTGAGGTGAAGTTGGTCCCCTGGTCCGTCAGGATCTCATCTGGTATCCCCACTCTGGATAATAGTTGGACCAGCGCACGTAGCACAGTGGGAATGGCCTCTGGGAAACGGGTGGCATAGTGACTCACAACCAAGATGTTCTGGTGACCACTGCTGCTTTTCCCCAGAGGGCCCACGATGTCCATGGCTATTCTGAGGAAGGTAGTGGAAATGACAGGAAGGGGCTGCAGGAATGCTCGGTCAGACCTGCGGGCAGTGCATGTTGTTGTCTGACATGTGGGGCATGTTGCGCAATAGTTCTGAGTGTCTGTGTACATGGAGGGCCAAAAGAAACATGAACTGATGTGAAGGTAGGTTTTGTGGCGGCCAAGGTGCCCGGCCCATGGGAGTGTGTGTGCCAGGTGCATTACAAGTGCTCTACAGTTAGCAGGGATTACAAGACTTTTGTGGCAATCATCAACTGTAAACAACACATCAATATCAAGAATGAACCTTGTCGTTCCTATACAATGCCCAGTTGTTTCTCCCACCACCTTAGCAAACAACGGTTTCAACGTTTCCTCCTCCCTCTGCAACACAGAAATATTATCAGCTCCCTCCCACCTTTTATCAGACATCACACCCCTTCTCTCTGGTTCAGTTGGCCATAGCTGCTTTTCAAAGCGTTGGCGACAGGATTTTCTTGGCCCCTTAGTGCCACCCTCACACAGACTACTGTCCAGGTCTGGGAGTGGTTGGACACCAGCTTTCACCATGGCACGAGTGACCACAGAACAAGATACATTCACCTCCCCTTTGTCCCCGGAGTCAGTTTCTGTCGGCAGTTCCTTTCCCTGTAGTAAGCCCATGAGTACCGGTAAATCCCATCCCAGGATGGCATCGACCGGCAAATGTTTTACCACCCCAAAAGTCAACAAATATGGTTGTTTATCAATGGTTACAGTTATGTCTGCTTTGGGATAAGGATGCTTATCGCCGTGCACAAGATGTCCGTATTTCTGCTATAATCCACACTGCCAAATGGCACCAGACTGTGCTTAATTAGCGACATAGAATTACCGCTGCCCAACAGTGCGGTAACTTGCTGGCCATTAACAGTCACAGTTTTATATCGTTGCAGTCTTTCTTCCTCACCCCTGGTGAGCCCCGTCTGGTGCATAACATGTGCCCGTGACCTTCCCTCTTCGTATGGGACACACAGATGCTTTGTGGCCTGACTGCTGGCAATAGAAACAAACAAGGTCCTTACCAAATGCTCGTGGGTTTGGGGCAGTGCTGGTGTTACCTCGCAGCTCCTGGCTGCTCTCCGTCCTTGTAAGTCTCGGCTGGGGTGGCTGGAGTGTCGGTCAGTGTGCTGTGGCGGTGAAGCGTATACCTGGTCCTCCTCTCCACGCGTTGAGGTACTGCAGAGCCAGCTCAGCTGCTGCGAGCCCGTCCGCTGGCTCATGCTCCTTTACCCAGGTTCTCGCCTCAAAAGGAAGCACCCGGAGTAGTTGCTCCAAAATGATGGTCTCGCCGACTTCCTCCTTGCTCTGTTGCTCCAGGCGGATCCAGCGCCTGTAGAGGCCCTTAAGGCGGTGGTACGTCTCAGTAGGGTTCTCGCCAGGTAGCACTGTATTTGCCCGGAACTGCTGCCGATAAGTCTCTGGTGAAATGTCACATTTGGTCAGTAGTGCTGCTTTCAAGCCACTATAACAGTGGGCTCTCTCTTCGTCCATTGCGGTATAGGCCTCCAATGCCTTACCCGACAGCAGTGGCACGAGTCGGCATGCCCACTCCCTCTCTGGCCATTGCCATGTTTTGCCAATACGCTCAAAGCGTAACAAATAGTTTTCAATGTCCTCACCCACCTGATACTGGGGTATTCTTGACTCAGAAATGTGTCTCCATTCTGGCCTTGGGGGTTCAGGGGTTGGCAGTTCCAATCTGGGACTGCTTGCCGTCAGGGTGCTAGGTGCTGGCTGGGCAGCATATCAAGGCAACTCGACAGTCACAGGAAGAGAAGCCCTCCGGCCTCAGATCTCCCCAACAGACCCTCCTCTCTCCTTTGCTGTGCCACCAAGAATTTCTTCATCATCGTCAGCAGTTCTCCATCTGCCGAGACTGGGGCCCTGGGAGCTGCTGAGGCCGTCCTAGACCTGTCCTCTCCATCGTCCTCCTCTGACGATACTGATGATGCCACCATGTCCCATCCTGGGTCTACCCTGGTGGCTGCCAGCTCATCCTGCTTTCGTCGCTGGGACCGCAGTCCGACGCGCTGCCTTTGGCTGTGGGTTGCCTTCGGTCTCGCCATCCTACCACTGCCACCATATGTCGCAGGGTTCTTCCTCTAAACTCCACAAACACCAGGCGTAGTCGGAAGGTATCGTTGATGTTCTTTTATTACCAGCCTCCAAGGTGCAAATCGTGAAAATATTCACAATACAAAAGAAAGATGCACAAGCCAGCCAAACAAAAAAATACCTTACAAAACAGGTTTCACACTCTAAGAAAAAAAAGGGAGTTCCTCAATAACTCTAACAGGTTTCCAAAACTAAACTCGATCCAATACAAAGCATATGTCACTTTGCAAGACTCTACAAGTTGGAAAGGTGAGGAAAATGAGTGACAGGAAACATAGTAAAGTTTGAACACAATTTAATGTGATAGATAGTTCAATGTCAGAGTGTAGACTGTGCAAAGTGCAGACCCACTGAGCTGGTGGGAGACCAAGTGAGGTGGCTTCTCCTGGGTGTGTGGCTCTTTATTTAACATACTTTTTCCTCCTTTTACACATTTTGTCTCTTTTCTCAAAGTGTGGCTGGAGCTTTAAGCCTCCATGGAAGAGCAGGGGGACATGTCAGGGTGTGTGTGGCCACTACAGAGGTGGCTTCTCCTGGGTATGTTGCTCTTTATTTAGAGGGCTTTTTACTCATTTTACACACCTTTCACATGTTTCCTCCCTACTGCTTGCCTTGGTGCTGTGGAGCTTTAGGCAGGTGGATGTGTCAGGGTGTTTGTGGCCAGCACAGAGGTGGCTTCTCCTGGGTGTGTGTTGCCCCTCCTTTATGGGGCTTTTCCCACATTTTTCACAGTTTGTGTTATCTCTCCAAGTGTTGCTGGAGCTTTAAGCCTCCATGGAAGAGCAAGGGGACATGTCACGGTGTGTGGCAAACGCCGCAGAGGTGCCTTTTCCACAAGTTTGACTGGAGCGTTAAGCCTCCATGGAAAGAGCAGGGGGACATGTCAGGATGAGTGGCCGGCCAGAGGTTGCTTTTCCTGGGTGTGTGGCTCTTTATTTAACGTGCTTTTTCCTCATTTTACACACTTTGTCTATTTTCTCCGAGTGTTGCCTGAGCTTTCAGCCGCTATGGAAAGAGCAGGGGGGCAGGACAGGGCGTGTGTGGCCAAAGCAGGGGTAGCTTCTCTCGGGTGTGTGTGTCTCCTTTTTGGGCCTTTTTCCTCATTTTACACACTGTCTCTTTTCTCCAAGTGTGGTTAGAGCTTTAAGCCTCCACGGAAGAGCAGGGGGACATGTCAGGGTGTGTGGCCAAGGCAGGTGTGTGTGTGTGTGTGTGTGTGTTTTCCTGGGTGTGTGGCTCCTTATTTATTTGGTCTTTTTCCTCATTTTACACACTTTTCACCTTTTCCCTCCCAAGTGTGGCTGGAGCTTTAAGCCTCCATTGAAGAGCAGGGGGGCACGCCAGGGTGTGTGTGTGTGTGTGTGTGTGTGTGTGTGTGTGTGTGTGGCCAAAGCAGGGGTGGCTTCTCCTGGGTGTGTGTGGCTCCTCATTTATGGGCCTTTTTCCTCTTTTCACACACTTTGTCTCTTTTCTCCAAGTGTGGCTGGAGCTTTAATTTAGCAAAACCTCAAACCACCACAAATCCAGCTTCTTCCCTTCTGCAGTGGGCCTCATCAACAAGGCCCGGGTCTTCCACTGACCACTCAGTAACTTGCATGTTGAACTTTGTTTAATTTAGTTAATTTATTTATTTAATTTTGTGTGTTTTTAATTTGATTTTTTGCACAGTTGTTTTGTATGTTGAGCGCACTAACAACCAGAACAACTTCCTTTTAAGTGTAAACTTAATTGGCAGTAAAGCTATTCTGATTCTGATTCTGATTCTGATTAAGCCTCCATACTTGTAGCTGACCTTGGTGCTTGAGCTTTAGGCATGAGACATTAGACATGTCAGGATGTGTGTGGCCAAAGCTCACAGTAATCCTGGGTGTGTGTGTTTGTGTACGTGTGTCTTTGTGTCTGTGTGAGAGTCATACCAGAATCTTTATACATTCTAGAATTCAAACAGAGTAGATGTGATTTTTAACATATTTTAGTCATTAGTTTACATAATTTGGTTTTGTTTTGTCACAGATGTTTCTAAAAAGCATCTTTGTCTTTTATTTTTAAAGGCCATCCTATCAAGCTAGAGGTTATTTTGTCTTAATTTCGATGAACACGTTCCACTTCCTCTAATAAAGTCAATGCACTCACCTGGAGCTGCTGACTCTCTGCTCTGCTTTCCTGGTGATGGAAATGGGGACAGATGCAACTTTTGGCTTCTTCTCATATGCTCACAGGGAGCTCATTGCCACTAACACGTACACAGCTGGCAGGCAAACACTCAGGAGAAGTTATATAGGTGATTTTTATGAAGTTTAACACTATGAAGTTATTACCCAGGTCCTGACCTCAGCGACCTCATAGCTGGCTACGGCCCTGCAGACAAAGAATGATGATACAAACTGAAACTAAAAGTCGGTATTCACAATTGGAAAACATTACCATCAAGTGGACAACAGACCTTGTTACACTTTCTTCCATGAAAACATGACTGAAGTATGTATGAGAAGAGCCTCGCTGGTGTGTTGAGAAAAGTCTCTTCTCCAACTGTGTGAAGGTGCTGTAAAATGTAAATGACCATCACATACAAGGTATTTACAACATTTTCCTTTACGGTCCAGTGTCTGGAGGGGCGTCCATTGGCTCTGGTTGTCTTCTGCAGGTTAAAGGGATGAACCTCATTCAGCATTTTCCTATGCATAATAAAAGGATAGCTGCAGTTACAACGATGAATATTGTGGGGTCAACTTTAGCATTTACACCCGTGGTTATGGCTCCTGCCATTTAATTCAGTTTATATTATTTTACAACATCCCCCAAGGACCAGGGGGCTGATAACACTCTTCCCCATTTGGGCATTCATGATCTACTAATTGATGACAAAACGTGGGGGAGCATTATCTGGTTCTCAGGGTTTAATCTATTCTTCTCAGATCTTGACTCTCTTCCATATATTTTCTGTCAAATGAGTGTAAATTGTATTAGATTTTTCTGTTCGGATGTTTCTACGAGACAAATGTGTGATTTCAGAGTGACTGGCACATTATCTCAGATACATTCAGGATAATGAAAGTATAAATATCACAGTTCTCTGTGAGTGACCCTTCTGTTGATGTGCTCACTCAGCACAATCAAGGACAGATCAGCGGTTTCTCAGGACCAGAGCAGGTTAATCAGTCACTTCACAGATGCTCAGTATTTTATGATCATTTGTTTGGTTTGGATACTTAAGGGGGAACAGCAGAGAGTTCCTTTGTTTCTATGGTGGAACATGACTCCTGTCGAAAGTTAACAATATATAAGAACAAATATGTCATGTTCTTATATTGATGTCACATTCTGTCCCCTCCTGTACCACTTCCTGTGTTATTTTGAAACTCACTGTCTTGTCTCTGTTTCAGGCATCTTCAGTTCCTACCCTGCTGTGCTTCCCCGTCAGTGTGATTACATGCCTTCCCTAATATCGTTCACTTGTCCTCTCGTTGTCTCCACTCAGCCATAGAGATTTATACCAGAGAACAGCATCGTGTACTGCAGAGGTGCCACACTTTTTTGGCTTGCGAGCTACTTTTAAAATGACCAGGTCGAAATGATCTACCTGCATTAGAAATGCTAAATATATATTTATTTATACATAGACTGAGAATACTTTATAAATATAATATATGTTGGCGTACCTTGCATCACTGCATCAACTCCTATGGCACAATACAATTCAATACATTTATGGTCACTATCTTGCTCTGATGACTTGCACTCAATGGAGTCAGTCAGGGTTGCATAGCCCTGACAGTAGCCGCTGGAAGCCTCAAGCTGGCTTCCAAATCATCATCAGTCATGGTGGAATGGTGTTTGGACTTAATAATCTTCATGTGGGAAAAGTCTGACTCGCATAAATAAGTACAGCACATTAATGCAGTCAGGGAAGTAGCACATTTCCTCATGTTTTGCTACTTTTCCTCTGTGAGTAAGTTCCAAAACTGTCCATGAGCCCTGGACTTCAGCTGAATTTCAGCCTGTGATGTCAAACTCTGATCCTCCACTGCAGACGAGTTCAGGTGAAACAGTGTAGCAATTTTTGATGCAAGTGGATCAACCTCAACATCTTCCCTAAATGTAGCGACTGGCTCGAGTAAAGCAAAGTAAACAATAGGGTCTCAAAAAGAAACAAACAAAAATTCCGGTGGTGGGGTGTCAGCTGGCAGATATCATGGCAGAAAGTAGCTGTTCTAAGCGATTCTGCATAGGTTGATTAACTTGCATTTTTGATGCAAGTCAATCATCCTCGATATCTTCCCTTAAGCAGGTATCATGGCAGAAAGTAGCTGAGCTATGCAGAATCGAAATGGGAGGACTAGGTGCAGTGTAAGAGTGTTTGGAAGAAAGTGATGAAGCCACCCATGACCCTGGATGTAGGCAAGTAATTTTGCTGTGTCTCCAATACACTGCTTAGCTGTTTCCTCAGGCATGGGAATTGATTTGTGTATGTTGCCAATATATATTGCTGATTAAATTAACCCAGGCTGATAATACTCTTCATGGTGACAAAAGGACAAAGGGTGACAAAAGGAATTTCCGTGACTTCAATGTGTTGCAGATGTCATGTTTAGAGTATGAAATGGTATTTCCTTCCACATAATGTAAATAAAAGGGTTCCTTTATATTTCTCTCATGTGTTATGTGGGTTTAACAGTGTTTTGATCACCAGTCATTACTATGTAGCAATATCTGCAAATCGCCAGTAGGTGTCAGCATGGCCACATGAGTGGATTAGATAAAATTAGATTAGATTCATTAAGAACAGTACAGGTACAAGCAAAGTACTTCATGTGTTCAGTAGAGTCGTTTTTTCTTTTCAGGTACTTTGGGGTGTATCAATCCCTCGTTACACAGATTAGCAAGTGGCGAACCACGGCATTTTGCACAAATGGAGGACAGAGGTGTCTGTACAAGGTGCACACACACACACACACACACAGTACTTTTAGGTTGCCTCAGTGTGCTTTACTTCAAAGGTTGAAACCTTAAATTACAAAGTGATAGTTTTTAAACCTGCTTATGTCATTAATCATGACTCGACTGTACTTCGGTAGGCAAAACTAAACAACCTCAATCCAAACATTTTTCTAACACAGTTTTGTGTCACTTGACTTCAGACAGAACCAGCAGGAGGCAATACACCGTCATTATGAATATGTAAAGACGGAAAACCATCCCATCAATGCTCACAAATACTCAGGTTTGTAATAATCCATTCATGTTTCACCACAACCTGACATGCAAAACTGTAAGTCAGGGGTGTCAAGCTCAGGCCCACCGGCCAGATTTGGCCCGCAGTGTAAATATATTTTGCCCGCTAGATAATATCAAATGTCTATTAGAGCTGGCCCGCTGCACCGCTAATACTTCACACCCCAGACTGCTCTTCGAGTGCGTTCTCTGTGACATCACAAGCCATCTTGATGTGCTCAACCTGCAGCTTCAGGGGCGGGGTTGTGTCATTACAGACATGTACGCTGCAGTGAGGGCTTTTCAAACCAAGTTGTGTCAGCGGGAGACTCGGATGCTGCAAAGAAACTTGGGCCATTTACTTGCTGCCAAACCAGGCAGCCGAGTTTACCCCGCGCTTTGCCGACTATGAAGCCCAGAAATGTAGGTTTGGACTGCTTAGTCATGCGTAAGTGCACCAACCAACCTCTAATGTAGTGACACGCTCAAGTCAAAGTATGACTCTGTTGCCGTTGCACAGTTTCCTCGTTTCATCCAAGACACAATGCCCCAACTCTGTCCCCAATCTGCTCAAAGGCTCTCTATGTTCGACAGCACATGTCTATGTAAACAATTATTCTCTTAAATGAAGATGAACAAAACATCACACATCAAACTGATGAACACCTTCACTCAATCGTGGGGATTTCCTCTGCTCAGAGCCTGACCCCAAACATGGATGAACTAGCATCTAAGAAGAGATGTCAGGTATCTGGCTTGGACCAATGTGCATCAGAGTGAGGCAAACGGAGCCGGAATTAATGCTTTATTTATGCACTTTTTCTTGCTACTCCAAGGCATGGACTGTTAAAGTTAAACTGTTGGATTTTCATTGAAGGAAATTATTATTTTTTGTTTTGTTTTGTAGTTCTGTGAAAAAAAGGTTTCCATTGAAAAATAACTTGAAAGGTTACAGATAGAGAGAGGCATACATTTTTTTATTTTATATATTTAAATAAAGATAAGAAACGAATGCCGCTGGTGTGTGTGTGTGTGTGTGTGTGTGTGTGTGTGTGTGTGTGTGTGTTCACAGTGTGTGTTCACAGTGTTTGTTCACAGTGTGTGTACGTCTGTCGCCGTACAAACGCTTGTCCCCCAAAACTTAAATCCCTGCTTTAGCCGGTTGTCTGATAGAGTAAGTGAGATTAAGGTGCAAATCAGTAGTTAAATAACGCTACCTAGGTGTATAATGGGTCAGATTCTGGGTGATTTTGTGAGAGATTGAAGACTAAATTAAAAAAGTGTGGCTATTCTCAAGGCTAGCATTGTGCCAAATACTTAACTGAGCTTGTTGATAACATTTTGTCCCTGTTAACTAAGGAGACCAGGTTGACTCTGCTTGTCACCCCAATTTCACTGTCATTTATTTCAAGATGTTGCTTTAAAAAAAGAAACTTGATTTCTGTATAGTTTATTTAACAACTATGTTTGGATAGACAGTGGCCCAGAATCATTTCACATTGGGCATGATAAGGCAGCAGCTGAACTATACACAATATCACATTTCCCATGTTGTTTTCCATTTGAGTCTGATCTGTTACTTAAATGACTGTCAGAGGTGGTAGCCAGAGAGAACTAGACTAGATTATTATGAACAAACTCATTTTTACTTATTTCTCTGAAGTTTGAAATGCCACCAAGGATCAGTCCCATTAAGAATGCCATTGATCGTGTTCTTTCAAAACATGAAAATTAGAGGTGAAGTACATCAATGCAGTGAAAGGTAAGGTGTGATGTCATTTGTCAGTTACAATCGTTATCTGATGAGCATCTAATGCAAAATTTTAAATAGACCCATATTATCCCAACTTATCCTAAGTTAGCTACCATATATTGAGGTCAGTTTTTGTGTAATTGTCATTCTTATCTGCAAGATGTGTGTTTTACATATTACTATAGAGTAGTGGAATGGTCAGATGTTCCTGTCACCTTGGGTCAGCGTGTGTTGTCTTCAAGTGATCCTCTAGGTCAGGGGTATTCAACTAAAATCTGAAGAGGTCCAGTTAGAGAAAATCTCCTCAAGCAAAGGTCCAGAACATGATGTCTAACTTGCGTTATGATTTTGATATATACAGAAGTAGCCTAGTAGTTGTATCAACGTCTGTAATCAACAATGGACTGTCAAATCAAGGAAAGTACAAGTTAAAAACATTTCAACAAAATTTATTGTTAACATTGAACTGACTTTAAATGTAAATATAAGAAGGGCTGCATTTAAAAATTAAATAGAGAAAATAAATAAAATAGCTAAAATAAAGTGCTTAAATTCAGAAAAAATCAAAAGTAGCAGCAGCTTGACTTGCATCTCAACCAATTTTACAACGGATAGAACCACGAATCTCAAAACATCTTAACAATTTTACAGTTTATCTTTCTTCCTTCCACTTCCCCATTTTCTGTTGTTCAGTGGGAGAATTGGGCTCTAGCTTGTCCTGCCAGGATTTTAAATCTGGGCTTGAATGGTGTCAGGGCCATTCTCATGCACATGTGCAGGTGCTCACTGGTGAGCCTGGAACGATATTTAGTTTTAATAATGTTCATTGTCGAGAAAGCTGCCTCACAGCTGTATGTGGAGCCAAACATGGTCAAGATGAACAGTGCTACTTTCCTCAGCCCTGGGAAAGCTGTCTCAGAGACCATTTGGAGCCAGAAAGTGGCAGGGTCGGTTTTTCCAAACAGCTCTTTCAGGGTCACATCTGCTTGGAGATCAATCAGTTGCATCTGGAGAAGCCCAGCATTTGCCCACTTGAAGTGCTGTGTGACTTCTTTTGAGAACCCTCTGACATCGGTGATGAGATATGGGTTCTGAATGAACATGGTGAGCTGCTGTCCAAAGCTGAAGCTGTCAAAACGTTTGCTGAAGTTTTCAATCAGCTTATCAACAAAGTCAACAAAAGAAGACACATCTCTCTGTCCCTGAACCTGTTCCTGCACTGCTGGGAAGTGTGCACAGTCTCCCTGTAGGTCTTCTTTGAACACCAAGTTTCCTCTGAAAGGAGCAGACAGCTGTCATCAGTTCACAAATTGAATTGTCCTTGCCTTGTAGCTTCAAATTCAGTTCATGCAGGTGTGAAGTGATATCTACCAAAAAGGCCACATTATCCATCTTTTTTTCACAATTTAAAAAGAGAGAAAAGTGTGTTGCTTTCTGACTTCTCAGCTTTGCCAAGAAAGCCGCTAATTCCCTTCTAATGGACCAAAATCGCTCCAAAACCCTGCCTTTGCTGAGCCATCTCACATTGTTGTGAAGCAAAAGATCATCAGCGTTTGCATCAACTTCTCTGAGGAATTCCCTGAGCATGCGATGCTGACAAGAAGAGGATGCCCTGTTCATCATCTCAGCATGCTCATCTGACAGGGTGGAGCATAGGACAGATTGATGAATTATGCAATGGTAAGAGATTAGCTCAGGATTGTCCTCTTTCATTCTTGCCAAAGCTCCTTTCTCCCTCCCCATCATGGCAGGGGCTCCATCTGTGGTTATTGAAACCACTTGGTTTGGCTCTATTCCTCGCTTTGTTAACATCTCCTTAATGGCCAGGAAGATGTCCTCTCCTCTTGTACTGGTCTGAAGGGAACTTACACCTAACAGGTCTTCACATAACTCTTTCTTGTCTTTGTTGAAGAATCTTGCATAGACTAACAGCTGAGCATTGTCAGACACATCAGTGGAGTCATCCACAGCTTCATCCAGCTGGGCTAGCACATCCTGGGCTAATATTTCACTTTTCTTTGTGGCTGATGATGCTGACATAGGTATTAATTTCGTCACAAAGCTCTTCTTTTTGTTTACCCTCAAGTAATCTTTCTGCTACTGCACTCATGCACTCCTTGACAACACCTCCATCTGTAAAGGGCTTTTTGTGTTGACCTAAAATCCAAGAAACTCTGAGGGAACATTCATGAGCACGTTGTTGGGCAGTGAATGAATGGGTTAAGATCCTGGTGGATTGAGCGTATTGGGCTCTGAGACTGCTAATTTTCTGGGACCTCAGTTCAGACTTGGGTTGGTATGATTGTTCAAAAGCTTTGTGCTTTGTCTCATAATGGCGTTTCACATTGCCACTTTTAATAAGTGCCACGGTCTCTGAGCATATGAGACACACTGGTTTTGTGCTCGCGACGGGAAGAATAAACATGTATGCCTCGGTCCATTCCATGTTGAAAGCTCTGTTTTCGCCGTCAACTTTTCTCTTCTTAGAAAGCGCCATTGTTATTGTACCTCTCCAGACTCCCACTCACTTGCCTGTTTTTCTCGCCTGTCACTCGCCTTTCACCTCTTTCCTCTGTCTGCACTGAGAGTCGCAATGTTTATCTTTTTGAATGCACAGATTTGATCGGCTGAGTCACGTGGGTGGCTTAACTCGCACGCGATTGGTTTGTAAATTTTCGCTGGTCCACGATTGGCCGAGTACATCACGTGGGTGAGCATCACGTGGGTGGCTTAACTCGCACGCAATTGGTTAGTAAATTTCCTGGTCCACTGTTCCAGTGCCGTAAACTAAAGTCTAGAAAAGCTGTGCCGCTTAAAATAGAAGCGCCCCATCAAAATTAAAAATAATTTAATAATTTGTTGACTATAGGTCCGGGTCCGTATGGGATGGCATCTGGGTCCGGATCCGGACAGCGGTCCGCCTGTTAGTGACCCAGGCTCTAGGTCTTTCTTTGTTGTTTTCAGAGCTCCACATTTTTCCCTTGTGAAGAGACTTTTATCGCATCTTTATAGAACCGTGTTCTAGTTTGTTCTTTCTTCCTTCTGTGTTTCTGTAATTCCCCTGCTCTGGGGAGGGATGCCAATCTAGTTTTAATGTCTGTTGATGCCTGCCTTTTCCTCCTCAGAGGCTTTTTTCCACTGTTGTCTCCTTTCTTTGATGAGGCGCTTGATCTCCTGTTGCCTCCTGGAAGTTGGTGCGGTTGGAGCCTTTTTCCCGCCTTTCCCTTCTTGTACTCCAAAGCGTTCTGCCCCATACTGGTAGATGATTTCCCCCATCCTCTCCATCTTCTTTTCCACTGTGCCTTTAATTTGCTCTAGGGTCAAGGTCAAGTCGGTGTTAAACGTTTCCCACAGTTTCTTATCTGCATCACACGGCCATTTCACATGCTGTCTGTGCCCGGCTAGCCTCCTCTCGACTGCAGGCCTGCGAAGTTGGGTGGGATTCACCGTTGTCGCCATCTCAGCTCATCATTGATGTTAGGTCTGCTAAGTTCCGTAGGGGGCGCTGTAGGACGAGCAGCCAGCACATCTAACCAGCTCAGTGCGTGTGTGTGTGTGTGTGTGTGTGTGTGTGTGTGTGTGTGTGTGTGTGTGTGTGCGCGCGCATGTGCGTGTGTGCGTGTGTGAGGGTGTGTTTGTGTGTTAACTGGTAAAAAAAAAGACTGGGTCCCGCTGTATCACTCAGGCTGCACTACAGCGTCTAGTCACAGGCGCGATCCCACTACTGAGCGGCACGGGGGATTTGACCTGCTCCGTTTCCGACCTGGGCCGGTGCACCCCTCCTTAGTCGACCTGGTGTTCCCGGGCTCCCCTAGGAGCACCATATCGATACCGAACTTAGTGCGGACACCCGATCGGCATAGTCCGCAGCAGCTCAAACGCTCCTCCAGCCTCAGCCTCCCGGTAGCTTGGATTACAGGCGCGCGCCACCGCACCCGGCGATTCACTTCCACACTCATAGGCGCTTTAGCTTTGACCGAAGGTGACGTCACAACGAGGGGAATCAGCGGCATCCTGTGTCGAAATGGAAAACTACAGGTGCAGTTTAGTACGGCTCCAGTTTCTGGATAACGCCTCATATCAGAGTTGAACGTTTCTGCAGCTTTGTTGATATGCCTGTCAGGTCTCTGATCACTATGTAAAATGTGCTGGTAGTTCCTGCTTTGTATAAGTGTATTAAAGTGTGCCTAAGCTGTAAAGTGGCATCTGCAAAGTAAGTGAAGGGGGAATAATTACAACAAGAGGAATATAATTATTATTTTGAAATGTGCTGCTTCAACTGGGTTTGTCATTGCAGAGGCATTTCAGCTGTCGCTTGGAAACTTGAAACTCGAAGCTTCAGCTCCGTCCACAGATATTCTACAGGATTAAGGTTTGGAGACTGGCTAGGCCACTCCAAAACATTTAACATAAAGTTAAAGCATTCAGGAAAGGATGTACATTCAGGTATGTAAAGCATTCAAACTTAATTGGGTGCACCTGTGTTCAACAACAAGCTGCAAAGCGGCATTCATCAGCAACTTCAATGGGTTTGAACCCAAAGCTTTATAGGTTGAAACTTTTTTGTCTGGCGCGCTACTTTTAAAATGACCAGGTCAAAAATGATGTACCTGAACTAGAAATGCTTAATATATATTTATTAGACTAGATTAGATTAGATTAGATTAGATTAGATTAGATTCAACTTTATTGTCATTGTCAAGTACAAGCAACGAAATGCAGATAGCCTCTAACCAGAAGTGCAAAAGCGATTATCAAATACTATATTACAGTTAAATTACAGTTAAGTATGTGACAGATAGGGGTATTTACAGTAAGAGCAGTATATACAATAGTGCAAGGATACATGAAATGCTAATTTTACAGTATGTACAGTATGAGGGTTTTTACAGTATGTACAGTAAAACAAAGTGACCGGTGAAAGTGCAGTCAACAGTGCAGTGGTGTTCACGTAGGCTCAAGCCAAGAGGGGTTGGCGAGTGTGTATGCGAGGGTGTGGGGGATGGGGTGTGGCCAGTATGTGTGAACGTTTGTGAAGGAGGGTGGGGTGACGGGGGGCAGAGTTCAGCAGGGAGACTGTGGGGAAGAAACTGTTCCTGGACCTGGTGGTTCTTGTACGTATACTGAGTAAACTTTATAAATACAATATATTTTGGCGTAATTTGCATCACTGCATGAACCCTTATGGCGCAATACAATTCAATACATTTATGGTCACTATCTTACTCTGATGACTTGCACTCTTCCTCCACTGTAGACGAGTTCAGGTGAAACAGTGTTGCAGTTTGTGATGCGAGTGAATCAACCTCAATATCAGAGTCTGACAGACAGATTTTCAGTTAGGGATGGGCATATCGATACTCTGGTATCAACACTCCGATACTAGATACCGGTCGATTGATGCTTCGATACCCGCCGGTCCATGCTTCATGAAGCATTTAAGCTTTCCATCCAACTGGTTCACTTATGGGCTGAAGCTTCATGGTGCTTCATTTGCTGTACTGTGCCATCAAGTGGACAATAAATGTAAAACAGGCAGAGTGACTATAATGACACCGTGGCTTTGGTGCAAAGAATAAATAAATGAATAAATGGAATAAATGAATGAATGATGTTTGTGATTCCAATACATGAATTATTTATGGTGTCTGTCTTTATGATGCAATGGCAGGGTCAAAAGGGAAAATGGAAACTTATTGGGGAGAGGGTTGTGATGTGAATGTGCTCGTGTTACTAGGGACAACATTTGATTCAGTTTTGTTTAAAAATAACAACTTTTCCACAGTGCTGGGCTTCAGGTGGTGTCTTTTCCTAAAAATCATCCAAGAAAACAAATAGTGTGGTGCTGAAAAACTATTCAACTAGGACATTTGAGCACCAATATTTTCAAAGCAATTGTGTGGAAGCTGCAAAATGTTTAATTGGAACAATTGTCTAATAAATCTTGTTATCATACAGGTTCCAGTGTCTGCAGCAGTGTCTCTCCCATTAAGACATATTCTGTCTTTCCCCGCTCTGTCTACAAAGCTGTTCTGTCTCTCTGTCCCTCTACTCTATCAGCTCTGTGTAGTCTGACAGCTACATGAGCTATTTTTGACTGAAAGCAAACTTTACACAGATGATATAAGCAAACTGTGCCAAGGGGAATTGTGATTGCGGTGAATCGCATTCTAAACATTCCACTGTAAAAGAGAATTATTGCTTTACTGTGAAGTTGTGTTGACCTGTATCCTCAGCAACTACAGTGATAAAGTCTTTCAACCACATCACTGAATACTATCTACTATCTCACCCCAGAAATACACTCAACTGCCTGTACTTCACCGGATCACACAACCTCCACTGATGCCCAAAGCTGAGCAAAAGCCATCAACCCTATTCAGCATGAATGTGACAGATGCTCCAAACAAGACAAAGGATGTTTTACAGAGAATCATGACAAAACTGAATAAACACCATGGCAAAAATTGAAAAGAAGATTAATGCAATCAAAAGAAAAACAACAAATTCCAATGGAAAGAGAATCAAGAACTAAAACAAAAGCAAAACTATGCTTCTGATAAAATGTGCTAAGAATAGAAAACATCTGACTCACGATCTCACTACCAGGAAAATGCTGAATACAAACAAAAGAAAATTGGCCGCTATCACGATTTTCTCAAACTGAAAACACATGATTAACAATACATTAACAAACGCTACCGGAATGATGATGTTTTTCAGCGAAGGCAAAGGTCTTACATCAAGGAGCTTTGTGCAAATGAGCCACATTTTAGATTTATAGAAAAACTGTTGACACAAATAATGAATTACAAGCGTAACAATAACCTTGTACTCAGGATGACTGGAAACATGAGATGTGCTGCGAGGGTAAAAAAGGAAATACAGACAAATGAATTGACCCCAGGATTTTCACCGGCAAGTGGGCCGCACCGGCAAATGCGCCGCTATCTGGATGTTCCCGGCACCGGCTAAACGTATTTTAAGTCGCGTTTCTGATATTTTTATTTGATTCGTCCACATACCACGACAGGGAGCCCGTGTACCACTGGTGGTTCGCATACCACAGTTTGAGAACCAAGGTCATAGAGCATTGTTTCCAAACCAAGTAAGACCCTGCATAACGTCAAAGCTTGAGAAAAATCCTGATGTTGATTCATGTTGCAAACTGAAGAGACGACTGCGTTACAGAGGACATCAGCCTTTTAGACTGTAACTTGGTCTAAGCTGGTGCAAGAGCCACGTTTGAGATCCATCCCCAACACTTCACAGGACAATGATGATAGTGATGATGATGACATGAGGGATGATGATTTTGTTGAAGATGATTTGATGGAAATTGACATGTTGGAGAAAAATGCACTTTGTGAGGCAGAAAGTGAGGCAGAGCACGCAGAGCGGCAAGGCTCTCGGCATAGATGGCCTGTCTGTGTGTGACTTTTGTAAGTCTTTCAGGTCAGTAATTGGGGAGGACGCGGTGGAGGTCTTCAGGGACAGTCTGGCGGGGGGGGCAGCTCCCCTACGCTACACGAGGGCGGTCCTCACCCTGCTGCCAAAGAAAGGAGACCTGCAGCTCATTAAGAACTGGAGGCCAGTGTCTCTGCTCTGCACAGGCTATAAGATTGTCTCTAAAACATTAGCAACCAGATTGTGCAAGGTGACGAAGGAGGTCATTCACCCTGACCAAACCGACTGTATCCCTGGCAGGCTCATTACTCTAATCATCACTTTTACACATTGTGAAGTCATCTGGTATCTCTGCTGGTCTGATATCGATCAAGAAAAAGCTTTTGACACGCACCAACGACCAGAACAAATTCCTTGTAAGTGAAAACTTACTTGGCAATGAAGCTCTTCTGATCCTGATTCTGATCCTGATCCTGATTCTGATTCCAGTTGTTGCAGCACTGTAGTTTTATGTCCTCAGCACAGTGGTTGATGGCTTCTATAACTGAAATCGTGGCGTAGGGACTTTCAAAAAACCCCAGTGAGATACAATAACGTATAAGAACATAATGGGACCTGGTCAGGTTCTTGCACAGAGCAAAGCAGCATGTGTTGGGATAGAGAGAACCTTCTGCATGGTGAGTGTGGGGAGGTCACATCACACGTCACATAGGAAGCATGCAGCTGTGTGCACCTTCCCATGGCAGACAGAGGGGACCGAGCTGTGACAAGGACAAACGGGTTGTGCCAACTGGGGAGAAAACCTTCCTCTCTGGAGCTTCAGGCTGTACAGAAGAGGTGATGATGATGGACTACTGAAGATGCAGCAGTGATTTAATTTCACTGTTGCACTAGTGTTTTGGTGCTGTGATAAACTTTTGCTTTGTTACTTTTTCTGTGATTTGACACTGGAATTGTTATTTTGCACGCTATATTACATTTTGAACTGAAGACGGGGTGTATAGTTTATATTAACAGTCGTGCAAATTGCAAAAGCAGTACTTCCAGGGGTTGTTGATGATGACTGAGGGATATTGAAAATGCAGCAATGAACTTCATTGTTGAACAGTGTTTTGGTGCTGTGATAACATTTTGCACATAATTTTCTGTGATTGCATTTTGAAATTTGTATTTTGCAAGCTATATTACATTTTGCATGGTATATGGTAAAAGCTGTGCAAACTGCAAAAGCAATTGTAAACTGACCGCGTACTCAGCTCATCATTGATGTTAGGTCTGCTAAGTTCCGTAGGGGCGCTGTAGGACGAGCAGCCAGCACATCTAACCAGCTCAGTGTGTGTTTGTGTGTGTGTGTGTGTGTGTGTGTGTGTGTGTGTGTGTGTGTGTGTGTGCGCGCGCGTGTGTGTGTGTGTGTGTGTGTGTGTGTTAACTGGTAAAAAAAAAAGACTGGGTCCCGCTGTATCACTCAGGCTGCACCACAGCGTCTATTCACAGGCGCGATCCCACTACTGAGCGTCACGGGGGCTTTGACCTGCTCCGTTTCCGACCTGGGCCGGTGCACCCCTCCTTAGTCGACCTGGTGGTCCCGGGCTCCCCTAGGAGCACCATATCGATACCGAACTTAGTGCGGACACCCGATCGGCATAGTCCGCTGCAGCTCAGAGCTCCTGAGCTCAAACGCTCCTCCAGCCTCAGCCTCCCGGTAGCTTGGATTACAGGCGCGCGCCACCGCACCCGGCGATTCACTCACACACTCATCGGCGCTTTAGCTTTGACCGAAGGTGACGTCACAACGAGGGGAATCAGCGGCATCGTGTGTCGAAATGGAAAACTACAGGTGCAGTTTAGTACGGCTCCAGTTTCCTGATAAAACCTCATATCAGAGTTGAACGTTTCTGCAGCTTTGTTGATATGCCTGTCAGGTCTCTGATCACTATGTAAAATGTGCTGGTAGTTCCTGCTTTGTATAAGTGTATTAAAGTGTGCCTAAGCTGTAAAGTGGCATCTGCAAAGTAAGTGAAGGGGGAATAATTACAACAAGAGTAATCTAATTATTATTTTGAAATGTGCTGCTTCAACTGGGTTTGTCATTGCAGAGGCATTTTAGCTGTCGCTTGGAAACTTGAAACTCGAAGCTTCAGCTCCGTCCACAGATATTCTACAGGATTAAGGTTTGGAGACTGGCTAGGCCACTCCAAAACATTTAACATAAAGTTAAAGCATTCAGGAAAGGATGTACATTCAGGTATGTAAAGCGTTCAAACTTAATTGGGTGCACCTGTGTTCAACAACAAGCTGCAAAGCGGCATTCATCAGCTACTTCAATGGGTTTGAACCCAAAGCTTTACAGGTTGAAACTTTTTTGTCTGGCGCGCTACTTTTAAAATGACCAGGTCAAAATGATGTACCTGAACTAGAAATGCTTAATATATATTTATTAGACTATATTAGATTAGATTAGATTAGATTCAACATTATTTTCATTGTCAAGTACAAGCAACGAAATGCAGATAGCCTCTAACCAGAAGTGGAAAAGTGATTATCAAATACTATATTACAGTTAAATTACAGTTACGTATGTGACAGATAGGGGTATTTACAGTAAGAGCAGTATATACAATAGTGCAAGGATACATGAAATGCTAATTTTTTAGTATGTACAGTATGAGGGTTTTTACAGTATGTACAGTAAAACAAAGTGACCAGTGAAAGTGCAGTCAACAGTGCAGTGGTGTTCACGTAGGCTCAAGCCAAGAGGGGTTGGCGAGTGTGTATGCGAGGGTGTGGGGGATGGGGTGTGGCCAGTATGTGTGAACGTTTGTGAAGGAGGGTGGGGTGACGGGGGGCAGAGTTCAGCAGGGAGACTGTGGGGAAGAAACTGTTCCTGGACCTGGTGGTTCTTGTACGTATACTGAGTAAACTTTATAAATACAATATATTTTGGCGTATCTTGCATCACTGCATGAACCCTTATGGCGCAATACAATGCAATACATTTATGGTCACTATCTTACTCTGATGACTTGCACTCATCCTCCACTGCAGACGAGTTCAGGTGAAACAGTGTTGCAGTTTGTGTTGCGAGTGAATCAACCTCAATATCAGAGTCTGACAGACAGATTTTCAGTTAGGGATGGGCATATCGATACTCTGGTATCAACACTCCGATACTAGATACCGGTCGATTGATGCTTCGATACCCGCCGGTCCATGCATCATGAAGCATTTAAGCTTTCCATCCAATTGGTTCACTTATGGGCTGAAGCTTCATGGTGCTTCATTTGCTGTACTGTGCCATCAAGTGGACAATAAATGTAAAACAGGCAGAGTGACTATAATGACACCATGGCTTTGGTGCAAAGTTTTGAATTGAATAAATGAATGAATGATGTTTGTGATTCCAATACATGAATTATTTATGGTGTCTGTCTTTATGATACAATGGCAGGGTCAAAAGGGAAAATGGAAACTTATTGGGGAGAGGGTTGTGATGTGAATGTGTTTGTGTTACTAGGGACAACATTTGATTCAGTTTTGTTTAAAAATAACAACTTTTCCACAGTGCTAGGCTTCAGGTGGTGTCTTTTTCTAAAAATCATCCAAGAAAACAAATAGTGTGGTGCTGAAAAACTATTCAACTAGGACATTTGAGCACCAATATTTTCAAAGCAATTGTGTGGAAGCTGCAAAATGTTTAATTGGAACAATTGTCTAATAAATCTTGTTATCATACAGGTTCCAGTGTCTGCAGCAGTGTCTCTCCCATTAAGACATATTCTGTCTTTCCCCGCTCTGTCTACAAAGCTGTTCTGTCTCTCTGTCCCTCTACTCTATCAGTTCTGTGTAGTCTGACAGCTACATGAGCTATTTTTGACTGAAAGCAAACTTTACACAGATGATATAAGCAAACTGTGCCAAGGGGAATTGTGATTGCGGTGAATCGCATTCTAAACATTCCACTGTAAAAGAGAATTATTGCTTTACTGTGAAGTTGTGTCGACCTGTATCCTCAGCAACTACAGTGATAAAGTCTTTCAACCACATCACTGAATACTATCTACTATCTCACCCCAGAAATACACTCAACTGCCTGTACTTCACCGGATCACACAACCTCCACTGATGCCCAAAGCTGAGCAAAAGCCATCAACCCTATTCAGCATGAATGTGACAGATGCTCCAAACATGACAAAGGATGTTTTACAGAGAATCATGACAAAACTGAATAAACACCATGGCAAAAATTGAAAAGAAGATTAATGCAATCAAAAGAAAAACAACAAAGTCCAATGGAAAGAGAATCAAGAACTAAAACAAAAGCAAAACTATGCTTCTGATAAAATGTACTAAGAATAGAAAACATCTGACTCACGATCTCACTACCAGGAAAATGCTGAATACAAACAAAAGAAAATTGGCCGCTATCACGATTTTCTCAAACTGAAAACACATGATTAACAATACATTAACAAACGCTACTGGAATGATGATGTTTTTCAGCGAAGGCAAAGGTCTTACATCAAGGAGCTTTGTGCAAATGAGCCACATTTTAGATTTATAGAAAAACTGTTGACACAAATAATGAATTTCAAGCGTAACAATAACCTTGTACTCAGGATGACTGGAAACATGAGATGTGCTGCGAAGGTAAAAAAAGGAAATACAGACAAATGAATTGACCCCAGGATTTTCACCGGCAAGTGGGCCGCACCGGCAAATGCGTGGCACCGACAAGTCCGCCGGCATCGGCACCAACAAGTGCGCCGGCACCGGCTAAACGTATTTTAAGTCGCGTTTCCGATATTTTTATTCGATTCGTCCACATACCACTACAGAGAGCCCGTGTACCACTGGTGGTTTGCGTACCACAGTTTGAGAACCAATGTCATAGAGCATTGTTTCCAAACCAAGTAAGACCCTGCATAACGTCAAAGCTTGAGAAAAATCCTGATGTTGATTCATGTTGCAAACTGAAGAGACGACTGTGTTACAGAGGACATCAGCCTTTTAGACTGTAACTCGGTCTAAGCTGGTGCAAGAGCCACGTTTGAGATCCATCCCCAACACTTAACAGGACAATGATGATACTGATGATGATGACATGAGGGATGGTGATTTTGTTGAAGATGATTTGATGGAAATTGACATGTTGGAGAAAAATGCACTTTGTGAGGCAGAAAGTGAGGCAGAGCACGCAGAGCGGCAAGGCTCTCGGCATAGATGGCCTGTCTGTGTGTGACTTTTGTAAGTCTTTCAGGTCAGTAATTGGGGAGGACGCGGTGGAGGTCTTCAGGGACAGTCTGGCGGGGGGGGCAGCTCCCCTACGCTACACGAGGGCGGTCCTCACCCTGCTGCCAAAGAAAGGAGACCTGCAGCTCATTAAGAACTGGAGGCCAGTGTCTCTGCTCTGCACAGGCTATAAGATTGTCTCTAGAACATTAGCAACCAGATTGAGCAAGGTGACGAAAGAGGTCATTCACCCTGACCAAACCGACTGTATCCCTGGCAGGCTCATTACTCTAATCATCACTTTTACACATTGTGAAGTCATCTGGTATCTCTGCTGGTCTGATATCAATCAAGAAAAAGCTTTTGACACGCACCAACGACCAGAACAAATAAATTCCTTGTTCCTTGAAAACTTACTTGGCAATGAAGCTCTTCTGATCCTGATTCTGATCCTGATCCTGATTCTGATTCCAGTTGTTGCAGCACTGTAGTTTTATGTCCTCAGCACAGTGGTTGATGGCTTCTATAACTGAAATCGTGGCGTAGGGACTTTCAAAAAACCCCAGTGAGATACAATAACGTGTAAGAACATAATGGGACCTGGTCAGGTTCTTGCACAGAGCAAAGCAGCATGTGTTGGGATAGAGAGAACCTTCTGCATGGTGAGTGTGGGGAGGTGACATCACACGTCACATAGGAAGCATGCAGCTGTGTGCACCTTCCCATGGCAGACAGAGGGGACCGAGCTGTGACAAGGACAAACGGGTTGTGCCAACTGGGGAGAAAACCTTCCTCTCTGGAGCTTCAGGCTGTACAGTAGAGGTGATGATGATGGACTACTGAAGATGCAGCAGTGATTTAATTTCACTGTTGCACTAGTGTTTTGGTGCTGTCATAAACTTTTGCTTTGTTACTTTTTCTGTGATTTGACACTGGAATTGTTATTTTGCACGCTATATTACATTTTGAACTGAAGACGGGGTGTATAGTTTATATTAACAGTCGTGCAAATTGCAAAAGCAGTACTTCCAGGGGTTGTTGATGATGACTGAGGGATATTACATAGATACATTTTGCCCATCATTTTCTGTGATTGCATTTTGAAATTTGTATTTTGCAAGCTATATTACATTTTGCATGGTATATGGTAAAAGCTGAGCAAACTGCAAAAGCAATTGTAAACTGACGGCGTACTCAGCTCATCATTGATGTTAGGTCTGCTAAGTTCCGTAGGGGCGCTGTAGGACGAGACGAGCAGCCAGCACATCTAACCAGCTCAGTGTGTGTTTGTGTGTGTGTGTGTGTGTGTGTGTGTGTGCGCGCGCGTGTGTGTGTGTGTGTGTGTGTGTGTTAACTGGTAAAAAAAAAAGACTGGGTCCCGCTGTATCACTCAGGCTGCACTACAGCGTCTAGTCACAGGCGCGATCCCACTACTGAGCGGCACGGGGGATTTGACCTGCTCCGTTTCCGACCTGGGCCGGTGCACCCCTCCTTAGTCGACCTGGTGTTCCCGGGCTCCCCTAGGAGCACCATATCGATACCGAACTTAGTGCGGACACCCGATCGGCATAGTCCGCAGCAGCTCAGAGCTCCTGAGCTCAAACGCTCCTCCAGCCTCAGCCTCCCGGTAGCTTGGATTACAGGCGCGCGCCACCGCACCCGGCGATTAACTTCCACACTCATAGGCGCTTTAGCTTTGACCGAAGGTGACGTCACAACGAGGGGAATCAGCGGCATCCTGTGTTGAAATGGAAAACTACAGGTGCAGTTTAGTACGGCTCCAGTTTCTGGATAACGCCTCATATCAGAGTTGAACGTTTCTGCAGCTTTGTTGATATGCCTGTCAGGTCTCTGATCACTATGTAAAATGTGCTGGTAGTTCCTGCTTTGTATAAGTGTATTAAAGTGTGCCTAAGCTGTAAAGTGGCATCTGCAAAGTAAGTGAAGGGGGAATAATTACAACAAGAGTAATCTAATTATTATTTTGAAATGTGCTGCTTCAACTGGGTTTGTCATTGCAGAGGCATTTTAATTTGCTTTTTGTGAAATGATAATGCAAACATGAACATCAAATTACCAGCAACTGAAACAGAATATCCTTTATTGTGAGATACAGATATCTTCAGGAACTTGTTGACAAACGCAATTCTAAAGTGTGCAACTCCAAATCTGTATAGCTACACTGATAGATTGCGTACTTTTAATTTCCACCCACAAGATGACTCCCTTCCCATACCCTGTTGAACATATAGAACATTTAAATTCCACTGGTAGTTCTGCTATGCCCGTACGGTGTTGAGCAGGAGAGATAGTTAGATGTGGAGGGTTGAGGGTCAGGGGAGCATGTGAAGGGTTTCGGCACCCTGCTGTGGTCCAACAGAGAGAGTGCATTGTTCTCTGACCTAAATTTCTTGACCTGGAACTGCAGAAAAAAGCTCAGAGTGAATGGGGAGCAGCAAAGCATCACCCCACACTCAGACCATGACATCATCCAACTGTCAAACAAGATTGTTTTGTCAATTAGCCCCTTCAAAGACTGATTTCCAGGCAATACCAAGACTTGGAACAGCTCTGTGAGCAATGCAACATGTCTGGCCTCAACCCCACCCAACTCACAAACATCAACAACAGAACAACAAACATTGGTTGTTGCAGTGGAGCAGATGTAGCTGGTTACCATGGTTTCCTGACAATGTGACTTTATTGTCTCTTTTGCCCGTGTGTTATTATATATCAGATTACACATTTGGGTGGAATATGTTCGATTGCATGGCTCCATTTTGTTTATCGATAGTTACATCGCTGGAATTCCCACATCCCTCTGTTGAATGTGTGTAGACTGCAAAGAATTGTTGTAGAAGTCAAGTGAAATTAATCAAATCACATATACAAGACATTTACGGTGAGAAGCTTTCTACACTAAGGGAAATATAGATACATACCTGTCAGGCAGTCTGTAGTATTCAGCATCTACAGGTCCAAAAAAAAGACCTGAAGAACATTTGAATACTTGTTAGTTCATCCTTGTATTTGCCCTTAGAGTTTCTAAGCAGCTCACACACATTCAGTGGCATATATGGGTGTGTATCACTTTTCATATTTAGGCTTTAGCTCATCTCTATGTGTAGGAGGAGGGAGCAGATAAATCTCGTTCCCTTTTTCATCACGCTGGCTTCATTCTTCACAGCCCTTTGATGAGACAGGTCAGCAAACCTGGGTGGAGTCTGGAGATTGATGGCCAGCAGAAGTGTGCAGGCCATTATGGCCGGTGGCCTGCTAATGAACAGTCAGTACAATGACACTCAAGTGCATTCATTTAGCTGTAGATGTGGGCTTTACTTTAACACTGTCAGGCCAGAGGACAAGATGCAGCTTCTCCTGTCCAATCAAAACACCGAATTACATGGTGTGATAAAGGTGACCTTGGTTTATGGTTAAGAGTAATTCTACATGTTCCTCTCACTGAGCAGAAACTTCATTTAACACACAACCAAACATTGCTGAGTGGCTATTATTTGATTAGGGGTCTGCAAACCAGCAACAAAATTATGAATGCCACCCCACTATCCACACACAGACACACAATTATTCATATGCTCCCCTTGGATGTTGGCGTGTGGTAAAGCCAGCAGCCCCAGCTGTTGCCAGACGACGCGTAGCTCAGAGTGTTGTCATGTGTCTCATGGGAGAGCAGAGATGAGTGCTGTAATTAGCGAGGAACCAGGCCTGCAGCTGCAGCCGAGTGCTCCCCTGGGCCCCCTCGGAGGGCTCCAGGGGACCTTGAGACGCGTGGCTAACATGTGGTCTGCTACCTGTGGCTCTGTATTCTCCTACTGGCTGATAGCACAAACGCACAACAAAAGCAAATAATCTTTTTCACAAACTGAGCATAAAAGTGGAATATGGATCCTAAATTATTCAATCCACCTATTTAAATGGAGAAAGGTATATATAATATCATGGCTTGATTGCTATCTGTCGGAACATCAATTCTTATTCAGTGCAGTATAATGTACAGTTTAATTAAAGTAGTAAATCTCCTTCATGTCTGTTATACACTAATAACCTATTTTGTGTGCGATGCTGCTCCCCTCCTTGTGTGCAAGTGTATGACAGCCCCTTATGCTCCATCTACGTACCGCCGTTATGGGCGAAGCCACGAATTAGATCCAGCTGGAGATGTGCAGGCGTCTGAGGCCTCCTGGGAAATCATCACACAAACCACACACACCACAGCCGCCGCCACCATCTCCACTAAATGTGTCCACTTCTTTAGCACCCTAGAGAGGTATCAATAAGTGGGTAATTGAATTTCGAGTGCAAACACTGGCAGCAAGTGAGCATTGACACTGTGTGTGTGTGTGTGTGTGTGTGTGTGTGTGTGTGTGTGTGTGTGTGTGTGTGTGTGTGTGTGTGTGTTAGTGTGTGCCTGTGAGATGGGGGGGGTGTTTAGCTGTGTGAACATGGTGCGGCTGTCATGTTACCCACTGGGGATCTGCACTGGAGGGATGAATGTTTAATCCATTAAATAACAATTACGCAGTGTAATGGCTCAGAGTGGCCGCTCACGTGCCACTAATGAGTTTGTTTGCTCACGACAAAGGATCCTATACAGCTGATGTTTAACTGAAGAAGCATACAGAGGCAATAAGCAGATCACACTCTCGCCCGAGCTGTTTTTCCAGGCCTTTTAAAGTCAAATACATATATGTGATCATTATTTGTGTACTGTACTCTTTGTTACTCTGTGTTATGGAGCTCGTGGAAACAATAACACGTGTCACAGATTGTTTGCGATTAACCTGCTGCTGGCGTTACTTCTCTCACGTGACTCAACCCCAGTCCAATTAGAAAGGAGTTTTAGTTTCAAGGTAAAGTCTCTGTTTCAGAGCTTACACTCGTCAGATTTAAGTATTGTATCTTGATCGATCGATGTATCTCGAGTTAAAGAAGACCAGAGCATAACAGTATCTTGTTGGCAGCTTGACTTTATTTGAGGAATGATACTAATATTTCATTCAGTTAACTCAGTCATTTCGTTTTGATAATTAGATGTCAGGATCTTATTTTGAAAGTCAGAAGTAAACAGATGTTTGTAGAAATTGCATCTCCACTCTGATTGTGGATGATGTCGCCTATGTGATTGGCATGAGAAGATGAGTCAGAGGCTGCACAGAGGTGAAAGAGAAGATGTGCAACAATCCAGTGGCAGAATAACAATGTGTGGTTGATCTGTAATTGTTGATTTAATACATTTCTGGGATTACTTATGTTATCCTGCCCTCTCATCTATTGTGATTGATAAAGGAATTCTGGAAAATGCAGAGCTGGGTTCCTCCTGTATCACGTGCAAATGGAGCAGAGAGGATGTCTTCATGCTCCAGTCAAGAGATTGATTACCAAACCCAGAGGCACTCCCGTGTTCTAACGCAGCAGGAAATGTCTCCGTGTGGCTTGAATGAACGTTTGGTGAAATAAAATCTTAAAATTTACGTAAAACTCTGTATTAAAAAGCAAAAGGGAATGATTTAAATCAGACGTGAAACCAGGAGAGAATCTTGGGGACTAGAGGATTAGAGATGACCTGGAGACCCGGAGAGCTGCAGAAAAGTGTGTTAGTGTCTGTCTGAATTAGTGTGTGCACATGAACACACACACACACACACACGTGCAGATGCAGTAAAGTTATAAATAACTTTCTGTGGAGTTATGCAAAATATCAATGTCATTCACATTTTAAAAAATATATTAGAATTTATATTGAAATTCTATTGTAAAAGAAATAGATACTAATTGATAATAATATAATGTCAACTATTGTAATCATTAACTTGTTTAATTTAAACCGATTCTTACATCTGTTGCATTACCTGACCCAACGCACACACACACACACACACACACACACACACACACACACACACACACACACACACACACTCCAGCTCCTCCCGCCCCTGTGCACACACAGTGTCAGTGTGTGATCGTTAAGTTGCACTCCTGATCCAAAACGAGTTTGCTAGCTGTGCTTTTCTCATGCTGTGCACACAAAGGCCCGTGTGTGGGAGCTGCCTGGTGCCGGTGCTTAATTAGGCGAACACTTGATTCATTTGCACCAATTGACAGCTAATTAAAGGAGTGAGGGCACATCGAATTGACGTTCCTCTGAGGGCTGAGGCCTTGAAGCTAGGGGTCGGTGTGTGTGTGTGTGTGTGTGTCAGAGAGAGTTAGAGAATGTGAGTCATCATGGGACCACTTACCATTAAAGGTGGCCCCAAACATATGCAGCTTGTCTCTCTGTCTGTCTGTCTGTGTGTCTGTCTGTCTGTGTGTGTGTGTGTGTGTGTGTGTGTGTGTGTGTGTGTGTGTGTGTGTGTCATGGCATCCTCATCCTACAGTGTCGAAATGTGACTTAGAGAGCAGCTGCTAAAGTAAAATATCATTAAAGACAGTAAATGTATGAATATATTGTGCTTGTAGACTCTTAAAGCTGCTGTCTGTAAATTTAGTCACCACGGCAACATCCTCACGTCACATGAACCCTGTCTGGCGACTGATGAAGGAAGTATGAATGCAAAGTGATAGTTTGATGACGTGTGAAAACAGTTAGCGGTTCCAACGTTAATGTCTCCCTTCTCTGCAGGGGGACGGCCAATAGGCTGTGCTCATGTCTGCCGCTGCTCCATGTGAACCAAAAATGGACAATTAGGGGCTTATTAGGGTCTCGGGGAGGGAGATGGGCACTTCACAGGGCGTCCACTCGGCCCCGGCGCTCAGCCACTGTCGCTGCTCAAAACAGTCAGGGGCATTGTCTCACCTAATTACGCTGAACCCAGGGCCTCATTTTTGTGTTGCCGCTGCCATGCCTGTCTGATTCCCTTCCCCGGCCTAAATGCTGGTCCCTGTCTCACTCTGGAAGTGTGCTAATTAGACAAGAAATGGGCCCGAGTAATTATGTCAATTCTTGTTAAGGGGTGACCGCGGGGGATATTATTTTGTCGAAATTTCGGGGCCTCTCTCCCACGTTTTTTCTTTTTTTTTCCATCCTCATTACGCTAATAGCACATCTGCACATGCAACAGGGGGGGAATGCAGAGTCAGTCAGAGTCTCCTGCAAACTTCAGAGCATAAATAGATGCACTCATACAGAAATGGAGACTATGGAACGGCAGTGGCATGAAGTTATTGCCCTAATTAATGCTTTGTGCATCCAGAGGAAACTGAAGGAATCACCGGCGGCACATTGTTCTGATTGGGAGAGTCCTTTGTTTCTTCACCTTAATGGGATGTTTTGATCAACGGCTGTTTGGTGAACCGGCTCCTCTTCCTCAATGCCGATCATCGGGAGGCGGCAATTAGCCGGATAGGAGGAGCTGCTATGGGCGCGCTGACACAAAGAGATAAGACCCAGAAATGAGAATGTGCTGGCCCATGACTCTGACCCAGACCCTTCAGAACCTTCCAATAGATACGGCCATAAACCTTTTGTTTATATCTGTATCACCCCCCCCCTCTCTCTCTCTCTCTCTCTCTCTCTCTCTCTCTCTCTCTCTGTCACCTCTCTCTATCTCCCCTTCAGAACCTGCCAGAACCTGCAAAGAGATACGGCCATAAACCTTTTGTTTATATTTATCCTCTCTCTCTCTCTCTCTCTATCATCTCTCTCCCCTCTCTCTCTCTCCTCTCTCTCCTCTCTCTCTCCTCTCTCTCTCCTCTCTCTCTCTCTCCTCTCCCTCCTCTGTCTCTCCTCTCTCCTCTCTCTCTCCCCCTCTCTCTCTCCCCCCCCCTCTCTCACTCTCTCTCCCCCTCTCTCTCTCTCTTTCTCTCTCTCTCTCCTGTATTTTGGAACAATACAAGAGTCGAATTTGGTTGTTTTTGTTGTATTTTTCTATAAAAGCCAATGGACTGTTCTAATGAAATGTGTCGTTTAAAAATGAAGAATAAAATGTATAGCACCTTCTAAAATGCATAGTTTTATCCTGATAGTCGTCATTTTCCTGCGGGAATTTCACGAGCGTTTTCCCGGGGGAAATGACGCGTTCACTGACGCTCAGAAACGACAGACTGCTGACAAATCTCCCGATCATCTCTCAGATTAGAACCCATCAGCGCTAAATCAGTTTTCGTCGTGGGTTTGACCGCCCGTCCTGACGCAAGCCGCGGTGCCAGGCAGTCCCGCAGGAGCCAGCCGGTCATTTCTTTATTCATCACCACGTGTGCACCTCCGCTTTCACCCGTCGCGTCCACTCATCTCCATAAATCCACTCCAGGTCGTAATTATCTGTCCAGATGTCCCAAGTGTGCCGCAAATCACCCGCGAATGACGGAAACGCTGCAAGAACTGAATAATGGCTGATTAGCGACGATTGTGTTTGGGAATGAAAATTGGGATATTGGGATTGAATTTGCTTTAATTCACCCAAATTCAGTATAAGTGTGTTACAAGTTGATCTTTTCCGTCTCTTAGTCAGCGGTTTTTTATTTGATGTGTTGAAGTGTTTTTTCACGGTTTAACTCGTTTAATTGGAGGTTTTGTTTTCGTCTATTTCGGCTGGTTTGTTTGTCAGTAGGATCATTCAACAAGTGATCGATCGATTTTCTTTTTTCTTATGTCTTAAAATCAAGCTCTTGGTTCTAAAAACTCAAATACCCAAATTATTCTTTTGTTATCAAATCTTTTATAGACAATAATGCAACATTCTACTGCTTTTATTACAATAACATTAATCAACTTTAGGCATCAAACCTCAGTCATGCTCTCAGGTCTATAATTGTTCATTTATGTTATTCTATAATTAATTGTAACGTTTATTTTCTGCTTTTCCGTCACTTGTGGTTTCACTGGGGACAAACGTGCTGCGAATTGAAATGAATTCCCTCGATTTAGGGATTTGGGATTGGATTTGTGTAACGACCCTGTGACTCATGGATCAGAGTTACAGCTGTTATTGATCTCCTTTTTCATCTGGAGATGGAGAAAAGAAACTCATCCTGTCCTTGACAGAAGCAAAACACCGGAAAACTCCAGTCCCTCCTGAACTTTAGTATACGTTTTTTTCCGTTTCTATGTGTTTAATTAAGAAGAAACTAAGATCCATCTGAAGTGTTTATGTAAATTAAGTTCAGGGCCTTTCCGCTCACATCACATCATCATCATTGTGATCATTATGGGATTTAAAAGAAGATCACGTGTATATTCTCTCATATACACATTTAGCAAAATATGACGAAATAATGTGTGTTCATTTAATTTAGATCTTGTGTGGTGTTGTTGCACTGATGGACACTTCTGACCCCCCCGAGCCTCTCCCCCTGTGTGATTGGCTGCAGCCTGTTGCCTGTTGGATAAAATGAGAGGGGGGGGGGGGAGAGAGAGAGAGAGAGAGAGAGAGAGACACACACACACACACACACACACACACACACACACACAGAGAGAGAGAGAGAGGGAGACAGAGAGACAGAGAGACAGAGAGTCAGAGAGAGAAGGGGAGAGAGAGAGCATCCCGGGGCTGATCGCGCAAAGGGACTGAAGCGTTTTGGGAATCGAAAACAAAAACTAATCAGTGGAATCTTCCGCCATGACAGGGAAGGAGGTAGTCGCGCTTCCAGACTCGGTGCTGAAGCAGAGAGGCGCTCTTCACACCAGCATGATGCACGGAGGCTCCCTGCAGCCGCCGGCCTGGAAAATGGGCCCCACGGTGCAGCGGCGCACAGGCTTCGGCATCCAGGAGCTGCTCGGCCTCAACAAGGAGCCGCCGGCAGCGCCGAGGCGGCCGCTGGAGGCTTTGCCGCACAGGGCGCACGTCCTGGCCGCCAGGTCGGTGCTGGGACACGCTGCTGTCGGGGTCGGCGTGGGTCTGGTGGGACCCGAGGGGATCCACCCGTTTTACAGCCAGCCTGCCTTCATCGAGGTGCTGACGGAGGCGCAGAATGTTCACCTGCAGCCGCTGCACAGAGCGACGCGCCTGGACACACACATGGACGCACGGCACTCGGCAGCGAGCTCCGGTGAGTGGAACCGGATGGACGAGATGTTCACGACACGTTTAACATTTAGTATTTTACAATCTTTATATTGAGGCATTCAGGGACAGATTGAGTTGGAACCACATCACAGAAACAAGCTTCAGTTCAAGTTTGGCCCAAATTAACAGATCAGAACGAAAACAAATAAAGGATCAACACAAGAAATATAAACTGATTTCTTTTCTGGCATTATTATTATTATTATTATTATTATTATTATTATTATTATTATTATTATTGTTATTATTATTATGTATTAAAATCGGTTGTTTTCTTACAGATTCGGATGATATGAGCTTGTGTTCCGCTGATAAGCAATTCTCCAAATTATCCACGAGTCAAAGCAAGAAACGGAAGAAAAGGCGGCACAGGTGAGGAAAAAACGCAGCAAATATTAAAGTCTACAAAAAGATCGAACATTATTTAGATTATTGTAGTATTAATTCTAAACGCACCATCTCAGCGCAGACTGGGGACCGGCAGGGTGGAGAATATTGTTTTGTTGTTGTAATTTAATTGGTGATTAAAATAGAAATTCCTAATATTTAATTCCTGAATAATATTATTGTGTGTGTGCTTGTGTGTGTCTGTCTCTCTGTGTGTGTGTGTGTGTGTGTGTGTGTGTGTGTGTGTGTGTGTGTGTGTGTGTGTGTGTGTGTGGAATCCATTATGATATCGGAATGTATTCGAACTTGGCGATTTTTCGATGCTTTAAATATATATTAAAGAATTGCAATATTTCACATATTTTCAAATAAACGAAATAGATTCATTGGGAATATTTGGAGTGTTATTTAATTTAGAAACAAATCGAATTTTTGTAAACTGAGACAAAAGGTGACAAATTCCTGTTTATGTTGAATGTTATATTTTCAGATTATTTCTTTTATATTATTACTAAAAGGGTAAAAATCGGAATGTTGTTCTGATTTTAAAAGGGGCTGCTGGAGTTGGTTCCCAATCTGTTGCACGTGAAGAAATGTCAATGATGAAGACGTTTCCTCTCCTTTTGTCTGCAGAACCATCTTCACCTCCTACCAGCTGGAGGAACTGGAGAAAGCCTTTAATGAAGCTCACTACCCAGACGTCTACGCACGAGAAATGCTCTCCATGAAGACGGAGCTACCAGAGGACAGGATACAGGTGTGTGTGTGTGTGTGTGTGTGCGTGCGTGCGTGCGTGCGTGCGTGTGTTCCTCTCATCTTCCATTTCAAATCATAAGCAAAGCATCTTCTATAGTCTCCATGTGATGTGCAGGTGAGATCCTCAGAGCAAATCAGCTGCTCCAACATCATCATCATCATCTTCCTCACAGTGCTTAAAACTGTCACATTAGCAGCCAATTCAACCCAAAACGGTGTAATTAGTTGCACCTGGCCTCTGAGCCGCTCTGCAGTGAGCGAGCGTCTGGCCTCTGTGTCGCTCTGCAGTGAGCGAGCACAGGTCGCAGGCCAAGCAGAGGCCTCAGCCTGCAGGCGGCACCAGGCCTTTTAATTTCCCGTGATATTTGAGAGCCTGTCACCCATCGATCGGGCCTGGAAATTAACTTATTTTTCAATCAGCCTCTATGCCCCCCGGGGGTCACGCACACACATACACACACACACATATACACACACTCACACCCACACACATTTGCACTATTGCTGTCAAAAAGCATGATTGCTCATCTGAGGCCCCTCTTTTTATGAGATGAAGGTTATCATCGGATCTACCTGAATAGCTTTCCGTGCGCTTGGCTTTGATGGTTTTTAATTCCATGTCTGCTCACACACGCGTGCACAGCCCCCACACACACATGCGGACACACATACTCTGAACCATTCCCTCCAACCTGCTTCCTCTGCCATTATAGGTTCCTCATTTTTCCCCTGTTCCTCATCCATATTCACAACCCTGGTGAGGCTATTACAGGCCTGGCTTGGTGGAAATCAATTTAGGCAGTTGGAAGACACACACACACACACACACACACAGAGAGGCAGGGGTCCTCCATCAATATTGTACAGTAATTGTAATAATTGCAATGTAGATTTTTCACATGTTGATTTTTTTTTTGTGCTCTTTTGAGGGCTTTTTAAAATCTATTTGTGTATTTTTAGGTTTTGATTTTCTATTTCTTCCTATTCTGCGTGTTTCATTGCACGCTTGTAGAACATAAATACGTAAATGAAGTCACCAGAGGATGAAATATAAATCTAGTAGTGACATTATTGGGTTTTTGGGTTGTTTTTTTAAAATGAAACTCACATTGGATGCATTTCCTCTCTTTCATTCTCTCGTCGCTCCAGGTTTGGTTCCAAAACCGCAGGGCCAAGTGGAGGAAGCGGGAGAAGTGCTGGGGCCGCAGCAGCGTCATGGCGGAGTACGGCCTGTACGGAGCCATGGTGCGCCACTCCATCCCTCTGCCCGAGTCCATCCTCAAGTCGGCTAAGGAGGGCGTCACAGAGTCGTACGCGCCATGGTTACTTGGTGAGCTCACTGCATAAGGAGGAGGAGAAGGAGGAGGAGGAGGAGGCTTCATTGTCAAACACAGAGAGAATGGGAAGGATGCTGCAAAATGAGTCGTCTGTGACCTTTATGGCTCCTAAGAAGTGGCATTGATGAGAGAATTCCTGCCCTCTTTCCACCTCTCCTATCCACTTGAATTATGGCTGCATGCAATAGTAATTATATGCAGCCTCTTTCCAATTTTGCACTTGTAAATTGATGCCTATTGCACCTTCAAAGTCTTCATCAATGACCTCTACAGCACAAAGTGAAATCTCTTATTCCTTTGGCACAAAAAGCTGCAACCAACCAGTCGCATTCTTATTGCTCATTTACATAACGACAGAGACGCGTTCCAATAAGGTTGCAATGAGGTCTTGCTCATATCAAGAGCCAATAAAAAGGGTCAGCTAATCAATAATGGGTAGCTGTCGTCAATATGGTGATAATCCTACTTCATCGGGACAGATTAGATTAGATCTTCTCTCTTGCCACGTGTCGATTGATTGCTTCCAATCAATTAGGCGGCTGAGATTGAATAAGAGCTCCTGCAGAGAGATGAAGATGAAGATGTGGACGCTGAGGACACTGTGTGAACATCATGTAATGTCAAGTGATGTCTCTTTCCTTCAGGTATGCACAAGAAGTCCATGGAAAGCCCGCACGAAATCCCTGGTCAACTCGGCAGCACAGAAACGCCCACAGAGGAGAAAACGGTGGACAAACATATGGAGGAAGAGGAGGGGTGGCCGAAGAGGGACATTAAATCATCCGTCTCTCGGGAGGAACTGAGGGAGAACAGTATCGCTGCACTGCGGGCGAAGGCTCAGGAGCACAGTGCCAAGATGCTGACAGATTCGGACAAAACACACAGCCAAATATCAGACACAGAGGAAGAGGACGAGCAGGAGGCGGCAGAGGTGAAGAAGAGCGACTGAAAGCAGCTGCTGTTTACAGACTTGGTGGGATGTGGTCTGCAGACTTTACAGGCAGTGGAGAGCTGCTGCGATGGAACCAACAACAACCACAGATTCCCCAAAATTCAGTAGCTGAGGAAAAAGGCCAAAATCTAAGGCGGGGGTCGGGCTGAAACCTGTGAAGAGTCAGTTTGTGTTTGGAGAGTTTGAGACTGTAGCGCCTTGGTTGATGTAAACTGATGTGACAAGGTGCAAGGAATGACAAAATACAAACGTCTCAGGGTAAAATGTCACTTTTTGAGGCAACAGTTGACATATTTGGGGCTAACCAACAGTTTGACTTCATGTAGAGGAGCTTTAAGAGGCTTTACAGTGTGTTCCATGGGTCGTGTTCCAAGAACCCATAAGGGTCCATAAGGGACAACGGACGTGAACATCTCAAACATTTTCAAAAAAATCTGTCTAAAGTTCTGCCTACATTTCCCCGAAAATAACGACATTTTGTTAAACCCCTGACGTGTCACTTTAAATCAGCAGACTGTCAAATCTTCCGGTAGCGTGAGACATGATTGAAATAGCTGAGACATGATTGATAGCTGAGGTGGCAACTCCCCTAGTGATCAAAGGTGGTACTCTGCTGGCTCATATCAGGAAGTAATGAGGATTGCAGCAAATTCTACAAAAATAATAATAGAAATTAATAGAAATGACTGTTAATAATGTGGGTGCTGTCGCTCCAGTCGACCTCTTCCTTCCTCATGTTGACATCATCTCACCCCCTCAGTCCATCCTTCTCACATGGCAGCTTCATGACCTCAGCATCTTCCTGCTGAGGTCTCTTTGAGCAAGGCAGGAAGATTCCCCTCCACGGGGGGCAGCGTGCAGTGAAGATCACGTGATGTGAGGTGTAAGCAGCAGTTACTTTGATGTGTATAGTGATTATATTGAAAATAAAGTCAATACTACTTATGTCCAGATCATCAATAATCTATATGTTTGTCTTTGTAAAAATGTAACTGTAGTCTAATAAAATGTGACTGATTTTCAAACTACAAAGTGGAGATCAGGAAAAGATCATGTGTTTCCTTTCCTCTCCTGTTTTCTCCTTTCCTTTTCTTTTCTTTCCTTTCCTTTCCTTTCCTTTCCTTTCCTTTCCTTTCCTTTCCTTTCCTTTCCTTTCCTTTCCTTTTTCTTTTCTTTCTTTGCCGTTCCTTTCCTTTCCTTTCATTTCCTTTCCTCTCTTTTTCTTTCCTCTCCTTTCCTTTCCTTTTCTGTCCTTTCCTTTCCTTGTCGTTCCTTTCCTTTCCTTTCCTTTCCTTTTCTCTCTTTTTCTTTCCTCTCCTTTCCTTTCCGTTCATTTCCTTTACTCTTCTTTCCTTTCCTTTCCTCTCCTCTCCTCTCCTCTCCTCTTCTCTCCTCTCCTCTCCTCTCCTTTCCTTTCCTTTCCTTTCCTTTCCTTTCCTTTCCTTTCCTTCCTTCCTTCCTTTTCCTTTCCTTTCCTTTCCTTTCCTTTCCTTTCCTTTCCCTTCATTTCCTTTCCTTTCCTTTCCCTTCATTTCCTTTCCTTTCCTTTCCTTTCCTTCCTTTCCTCTCCTTCCCTCGACATATGCTCAAACCCTCAGGTCATCATTCCTTACAGGAGTGAATAAGTGTCGGCCCATTGTTGCGTCACCGCCCTTTAACGCATCACTCCTCCGCTCCTTCTCTCTGCAACTTTGAGGGAACTTTCAGACCCAGTTTATTAAAGGTTACGTTGTGTTAATGCTTTGGAACCACACTTATTTAATTACATGTAATATTTAAATACGGAGATGCTGTTTACTTGCGCTCCAAAGTTCCGCCTTCCTTCCTCCAGCCTGCTCGTCTTCAGACGTTACCACCACGTCCCCGGGACCAGTGAGGTATCGGCGTGGATGCCGGAGGCTGCGGGCTTCGGAGGAGTGCGTGACCGGTCCGGGCTGCAGGATTTCTCCGTCGGACGCGCTGAGAGCTTCTGGGCCGCGGCGGCGCGTCACAGACTGAGCTGGATCCGTCCGTTCCGCACCGTGCAGGACTGCGACTTCAGCCGGGGACACATCACATGGTTTGGGGGAGGAAGGCTGAATGTGTCCGGTGAGCTGATTTCATACTGGTTATGGGGGTCTGTGTGTGTGTGTGTGTGTGTGTGTGTGTGTGTGTGTGTGTGTGTGTGTGTGTGTGCGTGTGTGTGTGTGTGTGTGTGTGTGTTCATTCAACCATATGGTACTACTACTACTACTGCAAAATATCTGAAAAAGGCGAAAAGTTAAATTTATCACTTTGTGTAGCGACTTTCTGTTAATGCAAATCACCTCAAACCATGATTTTAGTGTTGTTATCCATTTGTTTGATTTTGTTTACATTTGGATTACATATTGTAGCTTTAGAACAAGCAGGGACTAACATCACAAGTGTGTGTGTGTGTGTGTGTGTGTGTGTGTGTTGTCGTCTTAGTGAACTGCTTGGACCGCCATGTCCAGAACTCTCCTGAGAGAGTGGCTCTGATCTGGGAGAGAGATGAGCCAGGGTCAGAGGTCAAGGTCACCTACAGGTCAGAAGGTTTATATGTGTGTGTGTGTGTTTTCTTACATGGACCTTTATGTTGAACTCTCCCTGTTCTGTATTGCTCTATACAGGCAGCTGCTGGAGATGACGTGTCGCTTAGGCAATCTGTTGAGGCGGCGTGGGGTGAAGCGGGGGGGCTGTGTCACCATCTACATGCCCCCCTGTCCTCTGGCTGTGGCGGCCATGTTGGCCTGTGCCCGTATCGGTGCTGCCCACAATGTGGTCTTTGCCGGTTTCAGCGCAGAGGCCCTGGCAGAGCGAATCAGAGACGGTGAGGCTGCGACACACTGAAGAAATAAGACTTAACAAAAGTGGACTTCCAGGTTCCCGTAAATAAAGACCATGACCCAATTTCCGGGAAGTTAAATGTCATCTGTCTTTTGACTTGTCAACATTAAACATCACCTTATTTGTATGGAAATCAAGTTAAATGACATCACATTTACTCTTCCAATCAAAAGAATGAAAGTTTACCCTCTACAGCCACAGCTTCAGAGGGCTGATTGTGCTTCTTTCCAGCCCAGTCCAGCACAGTCATCACAGTCAACCAAGGCGTCAGAGGGGGTAAGGTCATCGAGCTGAAGAAGACGGTGGATACGGCTGTACAGAGCTGCCCATCCGTACAGCAGGTGCTTGTTGCTATGAGAACCGAGAATCCGGTCGTCATGACAGCGAGGGACGTCGCCATGGAGGAGGTGAGGGGGAGCGTAAAGCCAATCTGAACATGATTACTTATTAATGCCATCAGCAGAGAGCAGCACCAGGTGTGAGGATGTGAAGATGGAAAATAAAGTTTTTGCTGGATAAGACACGGTCACTTGCTGTTGTGATGCTTTACAGTGCAATCATTATAATTTAAGACTTGATAAAATATTCTATAGTGAAGAGGGTATGCATTTATTTTATACTATATCAAATAACATCTTGTGTGGCCAGGTGATGTTTGAACAATCCTCTCCTGTCTTTGTACTTGATCGAGTAAACACACCGGATTTCATCAATGCTCAAAAGCGAGTGTGTCCCTGCAGGAGATGCTGCTAGAGGACACGGTGTGTGAGCCGGCCGCCATGGACAGCGAGGACACCTTGTTCCTGCTGTACACGTCTGGCAGCACGGGGAAGCCTAAAGGCCTCGTCCACACGCAGGCTGGATACCTGCTGTATGCCTCACTCACACACAGGGTAACCACACACACACACAGGTACATTTCGGAGATTAATATCGTCCTCGTCTTCTGTATTTTCAAAAAATGTTTCTCATCACCAGTATGTCTTCGATTACCACGATGGAGATGTGTTTGGTTGTGTGGCAGATATCGGCTGGATCACAGGACACAGTTACAGCGTGTACGGGCCCCTGGCCAACGGGGCCACCACTGTCTTGTTTGAGAGCACCCCCGTCTACCCTGATCCTGGTATGATCCTCCAAACCAGACTTCAAATGAAGCATGAGTGTGATGTGATAAAAGAAGATTAGAGAGTTTTAGAGAATTAGAAAGAAATGTTTTAAAGATCTCTGTGTATTGTGTAAATCCTGTGTGTGTAAAGACCTTTAGTCTCTTGGTCTATGAATATCTGTTGACAGTTGAACTTGAATGTGACCATACCTTCCAAAATTAGAATCTTTCTCACACACACACACAGACACACACACACACACGCAGTCACACACACGCAGTCACCATTCGTTCACTACACACCTTGTTATGGAGTTTCCCCTGCTGTGCTTTGTCTTCTGTTCCACCCTCACATTCTGATTCTGTATTTAGATGAGTCCATGGTAGATGCAGTGTGTATGTTTGACCCCTGCAAACATATTTCTTCATGGTGCACAGGAAGGTACTGGGAGATGGTTCAGAGACTTCAGATAAACCAGTTTTACGGGGCGCCTACAGCGATACGTCTGCTGCTAAAGTACGGAGACCAGTGGGTGCACAAATATGACCGCTCCAGCCTCAAAACTCTGGGCTCTGGTATGCAAAACACAACCAGCTCCTAAAAATACCATCATGCTCACAAGGGCACAGCTTGAAAGTAAAGGTTCAAGGTTTCTCAACATTCAAGGTCGGGTTTATGTTATAGATTTGACCATGATAGCTGAAATTGTGTATTTATATTGAACTTTTCCAGGATTATATAATATAGAAATGACAGCTGGGATGGAGATATAGTAAAGAAAAGAGATAATAACAAAACTACGGAGTGCGATATGCGAACAAAAACAACAACATGATGGTAACGTGACATGTTTGGACTCACCCGTGTCTTTCCACAGTTGGTGAGCCCATCAACACGGAGGCGTGGGAGTGGTACCATAGAGTGGTCGGGGGTGGACGCTGCCCTGTGGTTGACACCTGGTGGCAAACAGGTAACCACGGTTTCATGTTAATATACTGAAATATGGGATTAGAAGGAAACAAAGGTAAAACTAATTCAATAATAAAGAAATCCAAGCCATTTGAGAATGAGTTTCACACAGGTGCAGCTCAATAAATTAGAATATTGTGGAAATGTTCATTTATTTCAGTAATTCAATTCAAAAAGTGAAACTCTCATATATTATAGATTCATTACACAATATTTCAAGCCTTCATTTGTTTAAATTAGATGGTTATAGCTTACAGCTCATGAAACCCCCAAACTCAGTACCTCAAAATTGTTGTATTGTGAAAAAGTTCAATATTGTAGACTCACAGTGTCTCACTCTAATCAGCTCATTAACTCAAATCACCTGTGAAGGTTCAGTAGGCGACACAATCAGGGGGAAGATACCATATTTATTGAGCTGCCCCTGTATGTGCCAGTATTTTTGAAATGATGTAATAAAATAGAAATAGATTGCCGAGAAATAGAATAAATATTGAAAACACATCACTGATCACATCACAGTACAGACCTTGTTTGTGTTGTTGTGCTTGTGTTAATCCTGATGCTGCTGGATGGGATTAGCTCTGGTAAAGTCTCAATCCAGTCTGCATGCACAGACTGGATGGAGGCTGCAGGATTTTAAGCATGCTTTTCCCTCAAAACACAAATGCCAGAATCACAGAACAGACAAAACACTTTCTTATTATTCTCCACAGCCACGTCTGCAGCAACATGATATGTCTTAAAGGGGAGAGCAGCCTGGCCCCTCCCAAATGTTATGTAACATTGGGAATGCAAACACAACACTGCATCCATATGTACAATCACTCTTTGGCTGCGCCTTTCACTCACTCAGCCGCGTGTAGAAACGGGGAATTTTTATCTCCTCGTATGACCCCTGCCTGATTCAAAACCAGATGTTTGCGGCTCGGAGCCAAGTCTCAGGAGGCTAAAAGCACAAAGCAAACCTGCAGGCTGACGTTTCTCTTCTTGCTGTGGAGGAGTTAGATCTCAGAAACACAACATTTCCTGCCCCATACAGTAATTTGGGACACATTTGGGACAGTTCTGGACACACACAGCTCATGCCTAAGTTTGGTGGTAGTCACTTGACCTGATAATTGTTTCATTCCTCTCTCTGTGTGTGTGTATGTTTGGATACATTGCTGCTTTTGTGCACAGCTGTTATAGACGTATCTGCCAAAAGATCCATTTAACTAAATACACTGCAGCCTTCTGGAGAGCCTCAGCTTAGTCCGACTTATGCTTGCTTTTATTGTGATGGTGATAAGTGCAAAGTTACTAACTCCATCATTAGATGACGTCTGATGTCACAAATGATGAATTTATGAACATATTTCAAAGCCATCTTAATTAACTGATAAATCTACTATGCAGATAAACACGGGATCAGATTGACCTCATGTGTTTCACCCTTAATCCCTCCAAATTTGATTGAAATGTGACCACATGGAGCAAAACTGTTAATTACCATACAAGTGACAAATATCCGCAATTAGCTGATGGTAATTAAACATCGCAGCATCACCGGGTTGAGAATTACAAACAAAGATATGACCCAAATACACACATACAGCAAATAGGATTATGTAATGATGTTTTATCTTCCTGGATACACGTAATAGAGTAAAGACACACGAGGAGGGAAGAACAGGTGAAACTAATCAGGGCTGGGTAGACAATCAGGACACTTGTTTACGCCACCGTAACATTCATTTGTTTGTGTGTTTGTGGATGCACCGTCTCCCACAGTTGATTTAATTGGATGTCAGTTGCTCATGCTATTGTGGGATCATCTGTCGCGTCCTACTTATAAACGGGTCCTCTGCACTCTTGACACCGGCAACCGGCGGGGCAGATTACCAGATTCAAGCGTAATAATGGTGTTTAATGTACTTTCTACGGCTGCAGCAGTGCTAAACGTAGACCTTTTTCGCTCTGCGTTCTCAGAAACAGGTGGCATCTGCATCGCCCCAAGACCATCAGAGCCAGAGGCAGAGATCATCCCGGGAATGGCTATGAGACCCTTCTTCGGTATAAAGCCAGCTCTCATGGACAGCGAGGTAATGCATGTTGCATGTCTGGGAACTGCATGGAGAGTAGGTCAGATTAGGATTATAAAAGCGGCACACCAGCTGTGTCACTTTTGATACTCGGCCCACTCCCATCAGCCTCCCTGTGTGTGGGACAAACGCCAGATTAAAATTCCCGCAGCTGCTTTTGCACAGATTGCTCACAAGCAGTTGGAGTTGGTTGTCTCTTCCCTCCTCATTACACACACAGACACACACACACACTGCATTTTCAGTGTTTAAGAATGCCCTTTACAACACTGCCCTCTATGTGCTGGAATAACACTGTTCATTGTAAATTCAATTAAGGAGATGGAGTGAATTGTTTTGCCTGCATTCCTGCCTCTGTTTTGCATCCAGGGCAAAGAGCTGACATCCAACAACACATCTGGAGCTCTGTGCATCGCTCAGCCGTGGCCCGGTATGGCTCGCACAATTTTCAACGACCACCAGAGGTTCATAGACACGTACTGTCGGCCGTACCCCGGTGAGTCACGTCCCTCAACCCAACTGCTTCCTCAAGTCAATACAAACCTGATCCCTCCATCGTCCCGCCTGCAGGTTACTTCTTTACCGGTGACGGCGCCTATCGCTCTGAGGAGGGGTATTATCAGATCACTGGGCGTCTTGATGACGTCATCAATGTGAGCGGTCACAGGATTGGGACAGCAGAGATAGAGGATGTATTGGTAAGTCAAGTCAACGATCAACCACATGTAGCATTGTGGAACTCTAATAAGGAAGATCGTGGAGTAAAATGTGAGCAGTTGTTGACATTAAAAGGTCATTTAAGGTCGTTTCCCCTATGTCTTTAAAAGCCAAAACAGAGCTCAAGCGGTTACATCTTATATGTAAAGTCACGGGTCTGCCCTCTGTTTCAGAACCAGTGTCCTGCAGTGGCCGAGTCTGCCGCCATCGGTTACTCGCATGACATCAAAGGACAAGGTTAGCAGGAGACATTGAGTCAAGCTGGGACAAATGAAGTCCGACAGAAAAGTCAGCCGAACATGTTGATTTTACGAACACTGAGCCCGTTTAAGGTACTCACATTTCTTTCTGCGTTGCCAGGTGTTTACGCCTTTGTGGTGCTTAAAACATCAGTGGACATCCAGGAGGGAGCTCTGTCCCAGCAGCTGAAGAACATGGTGGCCAAAGGCATTGCCAAGTACGCCTGTCCAGACTGCATCCAGGTAATCAAATCAATGTGGGCGTGGCGATCGTGTCGGCTAAGGTGTGAACATAACGCTACCTTGCTTCAGCCTCGGTCTCTCTGTCTCCTCACAGATTGTCCAGCGTCTGCCTAAGACACGCTCAGGCAAGATCATGCGACGAGTGCTGAGGAAGGTGGTGGAATGCGACTTGGACGGGTTGGGTGACCTCAGCACGCTGGACGACCCTGCAGCGGTTCAGGAGGCCATCAAAGGTCACTGTGATCTCTGTCGTAAGGAACAAGTGCAGTGACCTCACAACGGGGGCACGAGGTCATCACAGTGGTGCTGCTTAGAACTTTTAGATTTTTTCTTTCTGCCATTGAAATTCATTCCACTCAGTTTTTGTATGGAGAACGATGTCGCCCAACACTTTAATGTACAAATGAAAAGTATAAGAAGTAAGGTAAACAGTTATTTGAATTTACAGAATGAATGAATTTAGTTTTAATACAAAACTACAAAAAAAACAATATTTCAACACAGTGATTGTAAACAAAATGACATCTGATCCAACATGTGAGTACAAAGTTAAAATGGATCACCAGAGTGTCTCTTCACTGATTAGTGTCACAAATGTTTATGCAAATTGATAATGTTGTCCAGTATCATCGATCAACACTGAACACAAACGTAAGTGTTCTGCTTACTGCATCATTTTTGATCCCCCCCCGACTCTCTAAACTTCATACTTGACTAAGCAAGTGTTTCCAAGCTGTAGGGGAACCATCTTATTACAATATGACGCCTTGGGCCTTTTACTTTGAACCGCCTGCACGCGTGACTTTGTGCGAATCTACGCGAGCTGCTACCTCCGTAACTGCAGGGGGCAGTAGAACCAAGTTGTGCAAAATCAGAAAATTCTCAAGGGCCGACTCGATGATCTGCCCTCGAGTGTGTACTTCTGTAATCCTTTAGGTACACACAAGGTACGCAGACATGTAAACAATGACGCTTTACACAATGATAGTAAAGGCACTTAAAGAGGAGCTGATCAGTAGTTAGTTAGGACTTGGAGTGTGTTTTGTTGCGCTCTTCTACGCCGACGATTCCCGTTTGTGCAGGAATTCAAATCAATGACTCGTCTGTCACGAGGGGTTTTGCACCACCGCTCCCCTTTAGCTTTGTCAGCTCCCACCGACCTTCACCACAAAGCTTCAACTGCACATCATGGTACTGTAAACAAAACAAAGACAGAAAAATGAGAAGAGAAACTAAAGAATGATTACTAACACTGACAACTTGATTAAACACTCATGTACAGCCTGATGTCAACTTCTTACTAGCGCACACACACACACACACACACACACACACACACACACACACACACACACACACACACACACACACACACACACACACACACACACACACACACACACACACACACACACACACACACACACACACACACACACACACACACACACACACACACACACCTTCCCAGTCCCTTCAACTTGAGCTTTGGTCGTTTGATCATACCTATAATGACGATTTCTTTTCATGAGTATTGGTGTACAGAGGGTGTGTGTTTGTGTTCACCTTCTCCAAGCTGCTGCGGTGTCCCAGACTGACCAGAGTCATGCCCAGCTGCTTACAGGTTCGGTACAGCTGAGCCTCCGCCTCCTCTGTCAAAGCGCTGGTGGCCTCATCCAGCACTGTGAAGACGATATGGAGCCAATCAAAGCTTTACATACAGACTTAAGATGTTAATCTAAAGACAACTGGGCAGGTTCATCGCCTCTGAGTAAGAACCAGGATCACACTGACCTGCATATTTGGGCTGCAGGTAGAAGAGTCGAGCAAAGCTGAGACGCTGCATCTCGCCTGGAGACAGAACATCGTACCTGCGCAGCAAAACAAAACAGTCACGATATAATAATTATTTCTGAATATGAACTGCACTGTAAAAGTTTCTCACACACACACACACACACACACACACACACACACACACACACACACACACACACACACACACACACACACACACACACACACACACACACACACACACACACACACACACACACACACACACACACACACACACACACACACACACACACACACACACACACACACACACACACACACACACGTCGTTTGTCTTACCAGTTCCAGTCCACTTTTTCATCCAACCCGCCTGTCCGCTTCAGCAAACTGGACTGGGAGAATACGGAAGTTTGGTTCAGAAACAATGGCCTGTTCTAAATCTAAATAACTTCATAAATGCGGTGTTCAAGGAGAGTAAACACAAACGTCAGAAGACATAACACAGCAGTCACTCACCACCCCTGCTAACTCCAGGAACTGTAGAATCCTGTCATCATCCACTGACCCTGAACACATCAAACAAATCACCAACGACCCCGGCATCGACACAGATTTAGATTATATTGTCTAGCTCGGCAATCAGTTTACATGATCAAATGCATTTCACAATTACTTATTAAACAACTGTGATAAATTAGCAGCTCTGGCATTTTACATTCTTAGACATTTTAGTCTCATTTGAGTTGATATTGAGCAGTCAGAGTTAAACTGGTACCTGATGCAGGGTAAATATCCTTCAAGGGGTAGATCACCTGTAAAAAAGAGGAGAAATCCTTCATCATTGGGTCATGACCTTGGTATTATAAAGGCAGAGCTTTATCACACCGGGATCAAGTTACAGCGTCGAAATAAGAAAACAATATCAGTTAAAATGACAAAGGGAAAAAGGGAGCCACCTGTTCACGCAGTGTCCCATCAGTCAGGTAGGGTTTCTGAGGCAGGAAGAGGGTCCCTCTGGGCCCGAAGCATGTGGTCATCTGGACAAAACCTGAGGGACACCACAACAAAAACAACATGAACAAAACTGTCATGACGCAACTCACGTAGACTCAAGTAGGACTCGTTTGGCAACATCGGCGGCACATTTCTGATGTGTAAACAAAACTGGATCTGTAAGAACAAAACCTGTTCTTCTAGGAGCTTTGCACAGTACTTTGCACTCTTCAGTCTCTCTGCTCTCACCACTGTCGGCCTCCCACAGACGGTTCAGGACCCTCAGCAGCGACGTCTTGCCAGTGCCAGTGTTCCCCACCACCAGTAGATGGTTTCCCTGGCTAATTTTCAGACTCAAGTCTTCCACCAGCAGCTCGTCCGAGTAAGGAGACTTATAAGAAAGGTTTTCCAGGATGAAGGCGGTGTCCACTGGGCCAGCGTGGACATTAAAGTCGCTGTGGAAGGGACAAATTCAGAAGAGCAAAGAGTGAGCGGAGGCTGGAAGGCTTTGTTGCTTTGGTTAGCGTGATTCAGAGCAGGCCGGGTCCAGAACAACCTGTCAAAGTCGTAGCTTTCCCCTGACGCCGGGTCGTAGTCGCACTGCGTTCGTAAGAGGTCGTCCATCACCTCCCTCAGCTCCCCGACCCTGAAGGCAAAACACAGACACAGAATGGATGACACACATGCAAGGAAGTCAATTGAATACACATACACACACACACACACACATCACTCATGTGGTAGGATCAAGTATGCTGTGTTATACCTGTGGGTGTATCCAGCCACATCCGACAGAGTGGTTGACAGGTCTATTAGCTGCGTGAATCCATTAATCAAGTAGATGCACACAAAGGCGTTCTGAATGTGAAAGTGAGACAAAGGAGAGGAGAGAAGATTAAAAAATGCCACACATGCCGACTGATGGAGTACCAGCAAGTTTAGAGTGCAGCCTCTTGGTTTTGTGAGAAAGGTTTTGCTGCCACCTAGTGGCCAAGGTACCAACCAGTTCTTTTGTGCTGGTGAGAGCTACAGAGCAGGAGCACACGCTCACCTTACTGATGAGAGCACTGAGCTCACCGGGGCTGAGACCGTCATAGATACCAGAGAAGATGGGGATGGCAATGATGATGTAGCTGAGGAAACCTCCCATGTAGTCAAAGGTGTTCACCCCAACTGACAGGGAAGAGGTCACAGGTTAACTCCATGGGGTGTGTGTGTGTGTGTGTGTGTGTGTGTGTGTGTGTGTGTGTGTGTGTGTGATGGTCTTACTGTACAACCAGAGCTCTTTATTCATGAGATGTTTTTGCGTCTCCAGGAGCGCCTGAAGCCGCCGGTCAGTCCTCATGTGCTCCACTTTACCGGCTCTACAAAACACAAACGGCAGCGTGTGGTTCCACTTGCATAAAGGACGTGAAGGGTGAGGGTTTGCTGCACTGAATAATACAGATTGAGAGCGGCTACAGGAAGGTTTCAGCCACAGGAAACCACATTGGAGTCTCTTGCTGTTCGACCTTCCTGTGATTGTGTGGTCGCACTAGCATGTGCTTCCTGTGCAGCAAACACCCCCGCCTTCGTGATCGGAGGTGAAGTTTGCGGTTTGTGGATGAGGTGCTTGTGTCTGACCTGAAGAACGCTGCAGACTCTGCGTTGACACGGATCTGCATGTGCTTGAACCTGCATGTGCAAAATAAGATTGTTGAAGGTTAAAAATGCAGCAATGTCGATTTCCTTTCGTCACCGATTGAAGTTTAAATACAGCAAAAGTATATTTCGATTCCGCATGTAGATAAGCTGACACATATCCTGTGTTATTTCCTGAAAAGCAAAGTGGATTCAGGTCAAGGGCTGTTTGTCACTTCCTCTTTAAACAACTGGTTCCCTTTCACAAGAATTATTAGGACATGTGTCACATTTCATCTCCATTTAAGTCCAGGTCTGTTTGATTGGGAGGGGGAGGGAGAGAGTGCGAGAGAGAGAGACAGACAGACACACACACATAGACACACACACACACACACACACACACACACACACACACACACACACACACACACACACACACACACACACACACACACACACACACACACACACACACACACACACACACACACACACACACACACACACACACACAGTACTCGCCTGAAGTCTCCCTCCAGCTTTTCCTGCTCAAACAGAGTCGACACAATCGGTCCCATCAGAACTTTGTTGGCGATGGTCCCACACACAAAGTAGCCAAAGATACTCGAGGGGCCGATCCAACCAGTGCTGCGAGGGAGAGAAAAAGAGGGCGAGGAAGAACAATAAAGAGTCATATCTGCCATCTTTGCCCACATTTCTTAGGAACACAATCTGTGAAACCTCATCTTAAAGTCCAGATAAGAGACGTGGTTGGAAACGCAAACATTTGAATTCACTTTACACACGTTTCTGGCCTTGTGCGAGCGTAGACCTGCACTTCCTGTTGTCGTGCTCTACAAACTCACCTGTGCAGGCAGTGGTAGGTGTAGTACGCCAGCGTGAACGGTGACACAATCAGCCGACTCGCCATGGTGCTCATCTGCTTGCACAGCCTCTCTGCGTCCTGACTGATCCGCTGGTCCCTGAAGGAAAGAGAGACAAACCCATGAGCAGGAGTGTGTGAACCATTATCTTCTATCAGCGACTGATAGAAGTTGTCAATTCTACTGTGAGTGGCTGATTGAATTTAGATTTGTGTTTGTATTGTGACCTCAGCAGTAGATCAGACAGAGATAAAGAGTTTCCGTCAGTCTTACGGGTTATCGATATCCTCTCTGAGTACATTCAGGGTGTAATAGACCCTGCCTTGGAAATAAGCTTTATGGAGACTCTCTGTCAGCGTCTTCCTCCAGCTGACATACATCAGACTGCTTACATACTGGTCCAGACTTTTCAGCTGCAAGACAAAGAGTTAGACGACGAAGAGCCCGTTAATAAAACCATCATGAAAGAAGTCAATGAATAATAGGTTGTCCTGACCTCCTGAATGAGTTATTGTCTTTATAACAGTCAAAAGTCAATATGAGCTAATCAATCACAAACTCTGTACAGTCTGTCACTTCCTCCAGTGAAGTGTGAGGAGTATTTGCATTCTAATCAGAATCAGTCAGGCTTAACAGAGTCTAAACTAGTCTGTAACACAACTCCCCTGCCATCAACTTACTGTGGAGTTGATCAAAATGAGCAGCATAGCTTTGCCCACCAGACTCCTGAATCCTGGAGAGTCTTTGTCAGCCAGAACATTGTAGAAGTGACTGGGAAGGATACCCACTTGGTAAATGATCAGCTGCTCTAAAAGCCGGGGGATTGGAGGTCATTTGTAAAGAGAAAGCACAGGAAAATGATGCAACACTTTGATCTAAAGGTTGCCTGGTTAGAAACAGTAAAACAGTAAAGCTGCTGCAGTTAAAAGGCTTTTCTTAGATCTGGGGTGACGTGACTGTGACAGCACATTCCGCTTCTTCTCTTGCACAAACAGGTTTTATTAGTGTGGTATTTACCTGCCAGGGTGATGCCAAGCAGTGTGGCAAACATTAGTACACTCTGGCTGGTCCATGATGGGAACAGGACCTTCTGGATGCTGTACAACCTCAGGACAAACTTCCAGTCCAACATTGGTCTGAGGGCAAGAGGACAGAAGGAGTTACTGGCTGGTTAGAACAGTTGAATCATCAGTAAGGGGCAGTGAGGTCAAGGTTCGCTAAAGAGAGGGGGATTAAGGGAAAATAAAATATAAATAAAAATACAAAAAAAAATATTTACTCACAGAGAGTATTTTGTTTTGAGGTCCTTTAAATGTAAATGAGCAATGGCTGCGTTCCGTTTTAGAGGAATGAACATTAAACTTGCAGGTACATAAACGCTACAAACTCGCATGATGAAACTTTGAATCACATTATTTAATTGGACTCTGTTGTTTTTCCTCCTTGTTGAAGAGGAACACTCACTCCACAAACATTTCAATGTGTCCTCACTCAACCTGGAATGGCCTCCTGTTAGATTCAGGAGCAAGAGGACGCTACAGAGGGCCGAGCTGTTTGGCTTTAATGCGGCGACACTTAAAGTGTAGCAGAGATGCATTCTTACCTTTTCGTCTCTCTGCCATTAGTCTTGTCTAAACGAGGCATATGGACGCTGATGTTTCCCCAAACCAACTTCACTTAGTTTGAGGACTGAAAATAAGCGAACTTTTAAACAATACTTTATAGAGTAGATAAACTAACGCAACATTACGTTGGCGTTGTAGGAATGTGAGCGGAATAAAATATATATACACAAATTTGTACCTAACCTTACTGACTGTACTGTACCTGTCTAGCTAGTTCGCTACACACACACGTCTGTTTTGGTGAGTGGAGTCCAAAGTAAAGGACCGGATTTCCTGTAAAATACTACGTGTCTTTCAAAATAAAAGTATCCATCGCGTTTGAATGAGTGCCGGCAACCAAATTTACAAACTCATTTGATACGATGAAGCTTTTATAACTATTAAAGTAAGGCTATAGAGCAGGAATCAGGACATTTGAAATACAGTTTGGTTCCAAACATTGTTTGCAATGTGTCCATTGATTTGTATCTTCTTTATTTATTCACAAATAAGAACAAATGATATATGTAACGTGACGATACAGTGTATGTAAGAGCTTAATTCTGCAACTGGACAAATAAGTTTGCCATGAAACTTTTCCCCCCCATCACTGTTTTGTTTGTGACTCTTCTCATAATGAGATACTTTCTTTAGACTTGAGGGTTTTATTTATTTAATTTGCCTGTGTTACAGCATCCCTTCTGTCCGTTTGTAATTTATTTATTTTCACACCTACAGCTCCTATTACAAACTTTTCCCCCCACCATTTGAGGAGAAGCATTTAAAAGAGAGAATCCCTTCTTTGTTTTTCCCATAAAGTTTTTAGGGAGTGTTTCCTTGTCAGCTTGTCCAGGTGCAGCACAATGAATTTGAATATTGTGGAAAAATTTTCAGTCATTCAATTCAAAAAGTGAAACTCTTGTATATTATAGATTCATCACACACAAAGTGAAATATTTCAAGCCTTTATTTGTTTTAATTTTGATGATTATGGCCTACAGCTCATGAAAACTCCAAGTTCAGTAAAAAGTTCAATATTGTAGCCTCACAGTGTCTCACTCTAATCAGCTCGTTAACTCAAATCACCTGCTGAGGTTTCCTGAGCCTTGTCATTGTCTCTCAGTCTGGTTCAGTAGGCGGACCAATCATGGGGAAGAGCTTTGGGTTTGTAGTATTGGACTGTTTAAGTGTGTATTAAGGAATAAATAGATAGACACTGTTCCAAACATTGAATCTGTAGATGAAATCGATCATCCAAGGTTTAGTGTGAAAGAAAAACTATGTTTTATGCATAATTTTATGCAGAAGACTGTATGTGTAGAATCCAGAGTAGATAAAGACTATCTCACCTGCTCACCTGCTCAAAGGTTACATATCACCCTGCTTTACAAGACTGAAGTGTGTAAGTTAAGTTCTTCACACTATCTAGTGATAGAAGAATTATTTTCTTCTTGGTACTGTAGTCAAGTGTTAACCGGGTATTTCCAAATGCTTTGGCGCTGCATACACTTTTGTATAAAATGTAAAACACACCGACAGCACCTGCACATGTGTGAAGTGTTATAATGTTACAATCTGAGCAATTCTGGGAATAAAGTGTTTTCTATTTAGGAATATTTATTTTCAATTTGATGCATTTTCCCAAAGGACACACAGAGAAGAAAGGTGGATGCATTATTCATAATAATACTTACAAATATTCAGAGTCGTGGTTATATTTATGAGTAAATAGGTGAATCTGATATTCTGAATATTAAAACATGACAAGAGAAAGTTACAAATAATTACATTTATACAAGAGTTAGGAGCAGAGCTTTCAGTACGACAAGGTCTCAATATTCCATAGAAATTAATACTATAGGTTTTACTATAATAAATCCATCAAGAGCTTTTAATGTTGAATGTTTTCTCAATATACATTTTTGTTATTTCTACATTATATGAAACAGCCCAGAGGAAAGTACTTTGCTCCTACCTTTGGACAAAAGGTCAAATGGTAACAATGTTGCATCACAAGAAATATAGAACAACCGAAGTGAACAGGGCAATGGTGGCACACATGGCCTATATGACATGCAATGTGTTAAAAGGACCTTAGAGAGGCTTCCTGATATAAAAAGTCACATTATTTCCAGTCATAATAATTACCCTGATATAACCTCAGTCATTTCTTGCTCCTAGGTTTGTTAGCATTGGAACGCGTGAGGGAAGTGACGTCACACTTAACAATGATTCATTGTTTTGTTTATTATTTGAGCAGAAAATTCTCAAATACTGATTATGCGTTTTGAGCAAAAGGATGAAATATGTCATAGAATTGATCTTTACTAAAAACAAGCGTTGTTACAGTACACAGGATCAATTTTGTACTTCCACTAAACTCTTTGGGGAGTGGACCACAGGTGGGTTTGTCTTAAAGACACATGAAGCGGCGAAAGCAGCAAATATAAAAGTGCTGTGTTTGTCTTCACTATCGGTTCAAATCTCAGTAGTACGTGACAACTTACAGAAGACACTCAGGCAAGGTTAAGGATTCCAAAGAGAAGAGGCACCACACACACACAACTGAAACCCATAACACTGTAGACGATGTAACGGTACGGCAGCTCGACTTTCATGTGCTGCCTCGCCTGTCTCACATCGTTTGAAGGAAGCCCGAACAATCGACACAAAAAGGGAATAGTCACTGCTTTCATAACCATCCTCGTGATGAGCAGGACGACGACTCCGATGAGGAAGCGCAACAGGGAACGCATCACCAAGCTTATGCTGATGGGTGGGAAACTGAGGGGCAGCGAGGACAGCGGCGGATCCACCAGCAGCCCCAGCTGATAGTTCACGTAGGTGGCCAAAGCAGCGCCGGCTCCGGTGCCCAGAGCCTGAGCTGTGTCGCCTCTCGACGTGCTCCAGGAATCCAGAGTGAAAGCCACAAGTCCTAGGCTCACGTGGGAGACGACGATGACGAGGGGAGCGTAGTGGTCTGTCATGTAGAAGGTGTCGACCTTCTCCAAAGTGACGTGGAAGAAGGCTAGAATGAGAAGGCTGTACAGGAAGCCAGTGATTACTTCCTGCAACACGGAGACAGAAAGGATTAAAAACAGGCACATCCACTTAACCACACACATTTCAAGTCTTCTATTCATGTTTGCGTTGTAAAAAAATAGTTTGATCAGACTTAAAAAGCTGATACATAAAGAAAAGATTGTGTACGAGTGTGTATGAACGTAAACAAATCCTTTGTCAGGTTATTCCAGAGTACATAGACACAGTATCTATGATCGGTTACAGACTCCTCGGACCCTCTAATCATTATAATTACAGCTATGTTGTTCAAGAAAACTATTTCATACATGTGTTTTTGTATTTGTTTCTTTTGTTATCTTTGTCACAACTGGTTTGACAGCTTTTCCAGTGCATTCAGTTCAGTACCCAGGTAGGTGTACACCGGTGAAGGCCGGGGGACAAGGGTGCAGCTGGAGCCCTTTATATCGTTGTCGCATTAATTTATATTTCAGAAGGGAGATTGGATATTGGTTATTTGATATGCTTACCAGGACAGAGTGCATGCCCATGTAGACTCTGCTTACACACACCAGGACGCTCCAGCAGAGAGCCACACACAAGCCGAAGAGGAAGGGGTACTGTGAAAGAGAGCGTGACATGAAGAGTGAGACATAGATAATAAAGGAATGTCAGATAATATACTGGAACAAACAGCTTCTAAACTCTTTCTGCCATTTCTTGCCTTAAATTCTCTTTGGTTAACACTAAAGAAAATCCCAAATCAATCCCTTTGGCTCCAGTTTCTTATCCAGCACTGAGATCTTAAGTGTGTATCAGGTGTGTTACATGGGAGCACAGAGTTTATCTCTCTGACCTCTGTGACCAAGCCAAGGCCACTCTAACACTCTGCTGCCTTTAGACTCCTCAGCAGAGGAGCGGCCTTGACCTCTGTCTTCACGCTTAATATGTTTTAACCCTGAAAAGGTTTATCCTCCCGTATGCTGAAACCTAACACATTGTATGGATTTTTTGGATCCTGTTTTTCCACATAGCTCAAATGTTGCTCTTGCTCCCAAGAACACTTCCTGTTACCTCCACTTAAACAACCACTGAGCGCCTTTTAGTGCAGGTAATATTCAATAATCAGGTCATATTATTGAGATTCATTATCAAACCTGTTTTTTATATCCTGTTTTACATGCACACACACACACATATTCAGATCTGAGCAGATATTGCAAATGTGTACACGTGTGCAGCGGGCGGCTTATCAGTCTGGGGCCTCTGCACACTTACTCTGCACAGTAATAAAAACTATTAACTATGAGTTAGAGGTCATCAGTTACTGTTTTGTCAACGCAATGCTTTGACATAACATTACGAGATTTATCAGTGAAATTACATGCAGTTTGTCATATCAGATTGTAGTAATTACTCCATAATACAACAATATTTTCAGCTCCAGACTTACTTATTGTGTCTTTATTTGTTTATATTTGTGAGTGTTGTTGGTCTTGGAGGCAAACCTGTAACGCATTTATAGTTTTTGAATGTGCTGGATATGAAGAGTGCTGACCTGCCAGCGTCCATAGGACAGCATGAAGACACAGAAGGGGATGGCTGTCCCCGTCATGGCGTGCGTGGACGGCATGCTGTACTCGGAGTTGTAGAAGACCTCCACCTTCACCACAGGCGGGGAAGCCGGCCGGGACCAGCGGACCACATCTTTGGTGGACTGTCCCACAAACAGGTTCCAGGCCCAGACCACGATCAGCCTCCTGCTGACCAGCGCGTCCACGTTCCAGAAAAGGAAGGGGAAGAAGATGATGAAGAACATCTCGTTACCGAGCTCCGTCCCGAAGGTGAACAGGTAGAACAGGAGCTTGTTGTCGATGAGGAACTCCTGGCCCACGTCCCCAGTCAGGGAGTTCCTGCGGAGTGGTTTAGCCCGGGCGGCGTCGGGCATGAGCGGGCTGCCGGTGTCCGCCTGGGTCCCGTTCGCCTGCGGGACAGTCGCATCCCCGCCTTCCCCGTTGGCGATACAATCACCCGGGTCGCCGCCGGCTCCCCGCTCCTGGAGCCTCCGTCTCAGGCCGTGAGAGCCCGGCTGCTCCCCGCCTGCCTCGGTCGCTTTCTCCGGGAACGTCCCTCGAACACCGCACAGATACTGAAACCTCGCTACGTGACGGGGGTCCTGCAGGTAATTACACAGCCGGATAAACGACTGTACTTTCGCCATGTTGGAAGATAAACTATTCAAAACGAACTGTTATTCGGTTGTCGTAAAACTGGAGAACATGTTCGTGGGGTTAAGGTTAAAGAGGACCGCGGCTCAACTGGTCCTGCATTCCGGTCAAAAATAAAGCAGCAGTCCTGGTTTGAGAGCAACTACGCTCGATACGCGCGCGCCGTCATGTCCGGGACGAAATCACGGGGACCTCCGGGGGGAGTTTGGAGCGACCTTGTACCGACGTGGAGACAGCAGCATCCAAAGTCCGTGACAGTTAACGATTACTTAACGGAATCTCCTAATTCATTCGCGGCCCTAACGAACTGCGTCAGGCCGCTATTCCGCTTCCGCGCTTCCGCATGCTGCTCCTTCTTCTTCTTCTTCTTCTTCTTTCGCTCTCCTCTTCATCCCACTCACACGACGGTCTTCAGTCAAATACGCAAAATGTTCAACTACCACCACCTGCTGGACGTAAAGTGAATTGCAGATATATATTTTCAGCAATCCGAACTAAATGAACACATTTCCTCATTTGTCAGACACTTGGTTGTTTTTTTGTTGAGCAATAATTTCAGAAATGTTTCTTAATTTAAATCTGGTGCATCGAACATGCGGAAGAAATGCATGTTGCTAAAAATAAAAAATCATTGAGATGTGTTGTTCATGATGATGGTATGTGTCTTGTTGTTTTATGTCCCCCACATCTGCATATTATATAAACTACTGTCCATGTAAGGTCGCGAAAATAAAGAATAAACATTAAAACCATACAAATGTAGAAAACACATGTCACATTATTGTTTATTAAGTAGTGAGTGGGAGAGAGAGGGACTCAGAGTGTGCGAGGAGAGAGAGAGAGAATAAAAGCAAGACAATCGACAAAGTTTCCTTCAAAATAAATGTTTTGAGTTTGTTTTTGTAAGGTGGTTGACCTCTCATTATTAATTGTGTCTGTTATAGTTGTGAACACATATTCTCATTCATTAATATTGATTAGTTTAAGAAAATCCTTTTCAGTTGTTGACTTCAGCAACATGACCTGCTTGTATCTGCTTTGTAAATATCCCGGTTTTCCTTTGAGAATCAGCTGCTGCAGTAAGAAATGTGTTGTTAAATCTTGTGCACTTTCCTTTGTATGGCACACCATACGGCCTCAATTACTGTACAACATTACCAAGAGGAAAACGTAACAAGCACCACGGCTTTTAGTTTGGAAAGCCGAGGCAGGAACTAGAATGATTATGGTGGGTTGGAAAGCGGTGGTCCCCGCTGCTCCATCGCTGATGGGGTCGCAGAGGCGCGTGAGAAGGACCTCTGAGCATCGCGTGTCTGCGTGAGCCTGCATCATGCATGGGGGCAAGAGAGGACTGGTGGCCCCCCAGAACACTTTTCTGGAGAATATTGTCCGGCGCTCAACCGGTGAGTTAATTAGTCAATAAAATGTATAAATAATAATCTTCATCATAACATTATATTTTGCTATTTATTATTATTATCTTGTAGTGTCGCATTTAAAGAAAAGCTGCATGCAATCTTTTTGTAATTTTCATATTTTTTCCAAGTTTAGATCAGGAATCCAAACCTGCCTTATAGGAAGACTTGTGATTTATACAATATAACAACGCAAATTCAGATTATAGACATATACTACTGTAATTATTCCAGTTCATACAATTTCCCTACATCTTCCTCTGTTATGTTTACACCTTCTCCTCATGATCACAGCGGATGTGGGAGATGATGCATTAACTAATATTCCTGCATTTTAATAGACACCCAACGACTTCGAACAACTGAAAATACTGGAGAATGAATTTGTGATATCTAATCTCCTGTTAAGACACAAACAGTGATGATGTGGCTATTAGAGAGTACATTTACATTTTAAAGTGGATTTGCATCTACCTTAAATAAAAGCCACTAAAATGTTATTTCAGGAATTTGTGATAAGGTATTAAATTGTAAACGGTTTTCTATTAGATAGTTTTCCTGTAATATTTGTTAGTATTTGCAAATGTAATATTAACAAGAGGGTAATAAGACTGTGTAAGGCAGGCAGAATGTATAATGCATTCGTAATTAGAAAGTCATATGACTGCTGGCAGTCAGCATGAAGGCAACTGTTTTCCCATGAGAGAGGCGGAATAAAATACAGAATAGATAAATAATACAACATATGGACACAGAATGTCAATGATATATTTTAAATCTGCAACTGTAATCAGAAATGATGTCACTGTCTGAATTTCCTTGTGAGCGATTCCATTCATTCAAACATAATTTCATCCATCACTCAAGGAAACTTAAAGCTTAAATTCTTTAGGTTGTTGATGCTCCATGATGACTGTGCATTTGTCATTTCATAAAAATGTCCTCAGTCTTATTCTTCCCCAGACACAGCAGGAGCTCCATCCACTCAGTTGTAAAGCGGGAGAACTTTCCAGCATCGTATTAATATTTAAGTAACATTAAAAGTGGAACGTAAGCATTTTGTCAACAACTATTTGTCTCTGGTGAATCATCTGCTTATGTCTTCTTACTTGGGCTTTAATCATTAATGGATTTTGCATCTTGTTGCCATGGCAAGGCTCCTTTAAGAATGTTAATAGCAGCAGAAGTTGATTCATCCTATTTTAAATGGTTGCATCAAATATTATAGGCAAAGACACATACACAAGGGTTGATTGTTAAGTTCTGAGCCTAGCGTTGACAGGGGGATTTCTGAGGGTTTTAATATTGAAAACAGTAAAAGAGCGGAATTATTCATTTGTGTTAATGAAGCAAAAACAAGAGGTAAATCCTGTTACAGCAACAATAATGAGACGCTCGCTTTACAAGTTGGAGCCACTAGAGCAAATAAAGCAGGCCAGCAGGTTCAGTTGGTGTTTGTGTTGCAGGTAAGTTGCGTGTTTGTTTGAAGCAGGAATGTTTTTGTTTCAGAAACCAGCTTCCTGTTGGGCAATGCACAGATAGTTGACTGGCCGGTAGTGTACAGCAATGATGGATTCTGCAAGCTGTCTGCATACCACAGAGCTGAGGTCATGCACAGGAGCAGCATGTGCAAGTAAGACATGAAATGTGACAGAAAGATAAAGCACAGGCTCATCTTAGTTTACCCTCATGAAGCCGACTCCTCCCTCTCTATCGCCCTCTCTCTCTCCGCAGCTTCATGTATGGCGACCTGACCGATAAGAAGACTATAGACAAAATCAGACAGACCTTTGATAACTACGAGTCCAATTTCTTTGAGGTGCTGCTTTATACAAAGAACAGTGCGTATCATTATTACACAATTGATTTTACATATGTATGACACATTTTGTCTTTAATACTCATCTCATTTCCACAGTCAATAATAATTATCCCATTTCCTCCTTTGCATTGCGTGTCTCACTTGTCCTGTCTTCTTCTTTCCCGTGATTGTCTCTGACAGGGACGCCGATCTGGCTTTATATGCAAGTGGCCCCAATCAGAAATGAAAATGAGAAGGTGGTCCTTTTCCTGTGCACCTTCAGGGACATTACCCTCTTCAAGCAGCCCATTGAGGACGAAGCGACTAAAGGTAAGAGAGAGATAATGGCACGTTTTTGGCACTGAGTTGGATTGTGTGGACTTTATATAAATGAATCAATCAATCAATCAATGGTGGCACCAGTCCAGAGATAGTAATCCATTCAACCATTTCATGCACGGTTCTAATGTACATCAAGCAGCTGAATAGTCACATTAGGATGGTACATGAATGAAAATACAGCTTACATGCGCAAAGTACAGAGCTATGAATTGAAACTGAACACCAGGATGGATTTGAGTTGACATGAAGGAGAGGAGAGCGGTAAATCACTCGTCTTGCTGTCTCCACACAGGCTGGACAAAGTTTGCCAGGCTAACGAGGGCATTAACCAACAACCGCAACCTGGTGCAGCAGATAACGCCCATAAACAAGACTGAGGTCAACCACAAGCACTCCAGACTGGCCGAGGTGAGTTGAAACACTTCAAAGGTGTAGGAATACACTGTATACAGGTGCAGCTCAATACATTACATTACGATCATTTGGCAGACGCTTTTATCCAAAGCGACTTACATTACATTACCACCCTTCGCAGAGGGGGGAGCAATTGAGGGTTCGGTGCCTTGCTCAGGGGCTCGAACTGGCAACCCTCCGGTTCCCGAGCGGAAGCTCTACCCACTGAGCTACTGCCCCCTCAATAAATTAGAATATCGTGGAAAAGTTCATTTATTTCAGTAATTCAATTCAGAAAGTGAAACTCTCATATATTATAGATTCATTACACACAAAGTGACATATTTCAAGCCTTTATTTCTTTTAATTTTGATGATTCTGGCTTACAGCTCATGAAAACCCCAAATTCAGAAACTCAGAAAATGAGAATATTGTGAAAACGTTCAATATTGAAGCCTCACAGTGTCTCACTCTAATCAGCTCATTAACTCAAATCACCTGCTGAGGTTTCCTGAGCCTTGTCATTGTCTCTCAGTCTGGTTCAGTAGGCGACACAATCAGGGGGAAGATTCCATATTCTAATTTATTGAGGCGCACCTGTATGATATAAACTGCTAGAATGTCATGACTTATCATGACTTGTTGACCTGTCTGATCTCAGGCTCTCCAGCTGGGATCAGACATTCTCCCTCAGTACAAGCAAGAAGCCCCTAAGACCCCGCCGCACATCATCCTCCACTACTGCGCTTTCAAGACCACCTGGGACTGGGTCATCCTCATCCTCACCTTCTACACCGCCATCATGGTGCCCTATAACGTCTCCTTTAAGACCAGACACAACAACCTGACCTGGCTGGTGGTGGATAGCATCGTGGATATTATTTTCCTGATCGACATCGTGCTGAACTTCCACACCACCTTCGTGGGCCCGTCGGGAGAGGTCATCTCCGACGCCAAGCTGATACGAATGAATTACCTCAAGACCTGGTTTGTCATTGATCTGCTGTCCTGTCTGCCCTATGACATCATCAACGCCTTTGAACATGTTCACGAGGTACGCAAGCCAAGAGTTTATGCATTTTCAGATACAAGGTGATATCTATCTCTTGTTTTACTTCAATATGTCTGCTTGACTGTGTGTGTATGAAGGACTCCTTCGCTCCTGCCTCTTCATCGAGTCATCTTCCGGAGTTTTTGCACAGGAATACCACACGCACGGAAGACTCCGTACTGCCAGTAAGGAAGATCTGTATCACTTATAGGGCCAATAGTTGAGCCTCTTCAGCCTGTATAAAAATATTGATGAATTATTCTCCTAGCAGTTTAAGAATGTCTTTGTTTGTGACCCTGTTCTCGTCTTCCTTCAGGGCCTCAGCAGCCTGTTCAGCTCTCTGAAGGTCATACGCCTGCTCCGCTTAGGCCGAGTTGCCAGAAAGCTGGACCACTACCTGGAGTACGGAGCGGCCGTCCTGGTTTTACTGGTGTGTGTTTTCGGCCTGGTGGCCCACTGGCTGGCCTGCATCTGGTACAGCATCGGAGACTACGAGGTCATCGACGAAACAACCAACTCCATCAAGACGGACAGCTGGCTGTATCAGCTGGCCCTGAGCATCGGGACGCCTTACCGCTACAACGCCAGCGGCACCGGCCAATGGGAGGGCGGCCCCAGTAAGGACACGCTCTACATTTCCTCCCTCTACTTCACCATGACCAGTCTGACCACCATCGGATTTGGAAACATCGCTCCAACCACAGACGGGGAGAAGATTTTCTCAGTGGCCATGATGATGGTGGGCTGTAAGTAATTGATCGCTTCCCCACATTGACCACAATCTTTACTGATCGCGATAATGCGGTGAGGTTGAGAATCTTTTCACACATCTTCCCTCTATTATTTACTTTCACACACATTACTCGTAATCTCTGTCCTGCATTCTTCCAAATCATTCATTCACTCGTTCGTCTCATTCATGGCACGCCAGTATGGAAGCTTGCAGGAACCCGGAACAATCTGGCCGCGTTTACTTGCATGCCAGACGCGATGACATGAGAAGAAGCTCCACAGCCCTGCTGGCGATGCAACAGCTGCCAGCCAGGAAACGCTCATATGTCTGCCGTTGGATCTTCTAAGCTCAGTATGATCAACACACGCCTGTGGAAAGTGGCTGCGCTCATTTACAGGAACGAACAAAGATGAAATATCTCCAAAATAAATGTAGATAAGAGATTTTATTAGATTTTTATCTTGTGTTGAAGGAGGCTGGTGGAGTTGCATTATTTTCTTATTTATAGTGACAGCCTCTGGGAGCTGCTGTAGGAAGCAGAAGTGAGGGGGTTAGACAGTAGACACGCACACACACAAACACACACACACGCACGCACACACGCACGCACGCACGCACGCACGCACGCACGCACGCACGCACGCACGCACGCACGCACGCACGCACGCACGCACGCACGCACACACACACATTGCACCTGGAAGCTGCCTAAGAGAAACACACACACGCACATTAACAGTTTACACTTCCAGTACAGTGAATATTCCATATTTAGCCACTGAAAAGCTCGACTGAGACTCAAGTGGGTGGAAAAGGGACACAAGAGTGATGAAACTGATCCAAAGGAGATGGAAGGACAGTCAGACCCAACATGACCCGATCTGACCTGACCTGACCTAACCTGATGACACTAGTCGGTCCCCATTGCCAGAAAGACGAAGCTTAAAATGCGTTTTTTGGCGTAGATCAGCTGTGACAAGCTGAATAACAGGTGATGTGACGTTCCCAGGATTGTGACTCCACCATAGTATCATGGAGGAAAGTGTCCTCAATAACAGCTCAGATATTCATATCGAGAAGATTCTTCATATATAGAAGACAAATTATATTGTATTGTAATATTAATCTGTGGGAAAATGTGGATTTCCATCTGAAAATGAGTGTTTTTTCCGTCGCTCTGGATGGCATGAGGCGATCCACAGGCCACGTTTTCCGCTCTGGACTGTGGGCGTGCAAATTCCCGTTCAGCTGCAGCCTCACTGCTCACACCCACACAGACAGCTCAGCACTGGGCTTACAGACTAATGATAAGTGACATCCAGTCTGAAGGCTGGTCCTCACTGGTGCACTGCCTCCATGCTCAGCCACACAGCACTCAGACGGAAATTATTCAACTCCCTTATTATCAATATGAGCGCTGAGATCCTATTGGGGTCTATTTGCAGAAGTTGACCTCCATTCTCCACAACGTTCTGCTGTATTTGATCCCTTTAAAGTTTTGTCTAAATAACCCCAAACTGTCATAGTTTACATTCCAGATTTCTAATGCAGAGACTTGGGGAAAAAACTTCAATGTGTTTTTGACCTGATTATGATTCACTAATCAGTTTGAATTCTACTGATTAGATTTTTACAATTGAATCACAAATGCTCCGTTCATGAAAAGCCTTCACATGCATCAACCTCGTTTCTGAAACTCAAGACGTCTTCACTTCTATTTTGAGCCGCTGTCTGTATTATTCCCATCACTAACTTACAGTAACAGCTTCACCTTTCGTGTCTCTGCTCTCTCATCCTCTGTCACGACTCCAACACGTGCACCAACCTTTGGCCCCGGTCCTCTTAAACCGCACGTACGCTGATGCAACACAAACAGCGAGGGGAAATGTAAACCGACAGCCACGCCTGGACGATGTGTGTATGTGTGTGTATGTGTGTGTATGTGTGTGTGTGTGTGTGTGTGTGTTGTCCAAAAGTAAAACGCCCATTGCTCCTCCGGTGGCGTTTGGATCACGCAGAACCCCACCAACCGCCCCTTCAGTCGTACCGCAGTGTCGAAATCCATTATTCCGGTTATTGGCGGAGGAAGAGAGGAGTCAGCAGTAAAGAAGAGGGCGAGTTTGCCTGCAGGCTGGAACGTGGAAACTGGACGATGACCCATCATGTCAGATATAAAGCCGAACATTTATGATCCTACTGTAGCGGGCGGGAGACGATTGTTTCCCCTCGAGTGGCTAACACCTCACAATAACAGATCCTGACTGACTCTTTGGGGTCACTGCAGCAGCGCAGAGTGCTTCTGCTGAGAAAATGTGCATTATACATTAACCTAAGGCTTAATCCAGCACTCTCTCACTCTGTGTACGCGTGTGTGCTCAAGCAGTAATATATTGCAGTCCCATTATTTGCGCTTAGATGTAAGACGGAGCAATTGTGGACAAATTAAACCCATCAATGTGACATTTTTCTCCACTTAAAGCTCATTATACGCATCCCACACCTCCATTCATCCACCATGTCTAAAAGTAGAGCTCACACACTACCAGCACACACACACACACAAACACACACACACCCACGTTCAGTTATATAAAGCTTGTGTGTGTATTGTGTATCAGTGTGTGTGTGTGTGTGTGTGTGTGTGTGTTCTCACCTGTCCCTGACGCTGCTGTTCCCCCCTTTGTTCAAGCTCTCCTCTATGCCACCATCTTTGGCAACGTCACCACCATCTTCCAGCAGATGTACACCAACACCAACCGCTACCACGAGATGCTCAACAACGTGCGAGACTTCCTGAAGCTCTACCAGGTCCCCAAAGGTCTCAGCGAGAGGGTCATGGACTTCATCGTCTCCACCTGGGCAATGTCCAAGGGCATTGACACAGACAGGGTATCATCATCATCATCAGTAGTACTAGTAGTATTGTTATGTAGTGTTATTATAAGTAGTAGTGTTATTAGTAGTATTGTTAGTATTGAGGATGATGTTTGTGGTATTGTGGTAGTAGTAGTAGTACTAGTTGTGGTGTTTGCAGTGGTAGTAGTAAAAGTAGGAGCAGTTGTAGTCGTGGTTGTGGTACTGGTCGTAACAATATTGGTAGTAGAGTAGTACAGTTGTAGTGATAATAGTAACAGTAGTAGTAGTAATAGTAGTATTGGTAGTAGCAGTAGCAGTGGCAGCAGTAGTAATTGTAGTAGGGGAGGTGGTGGAACAAGCATCCATCGTAGTTGTTATGGAGTATCTTGTTGCCAAACCAAACATGCAGCCGCTCTGCAGTACTCCTCTCCTCCTACTGCACCATACACCATAAAGACCAAGTGTTTCAGGTAGAGTGTGAGTCCAAAGAGAGGCCTCAGTGGAATTCGAGGTCAGAACAGACCAGCTGACAGAGCTCGATCTTAATGTGACAGGCAGGGTTGTCAGGGTGACGAGGTGACAAACAATAACAATAACACGCCTCAAAGGTCACTCACTGCCACACACGGGTTCAGCCGTAGTTCACTGGTTCGTGTACTTTCCATGAGGTCAAATTATTCGTAATCATAGATTGATAGTGTGTTTTTATTGTGCCACAGCTCAATGTGACGTTAGATCAATCGTGTTATCAGCATCAATAAACCTCAGCGATTACTTCAATGGATTTCTGGCAATCAACGTTCCAGCCATTTTCAATTCTCTCCCTATATCTTGTATGCAAAGAAAAGAAATCATTCAAACTCCTCTCCTCTCTCAGGTTCTGTCCATCTGTCCCAAAGACATGCGGGCGGACATCTGCGTCCACCTGAACAGACAAGTCTTCAACGACCACCCGGCCTTCCGGCTGGCCAGCGACGGCTGCTTGCGCTCTCTGGCGGTGGAGTTTCAAACTACCCACTGTGCACCCGGGGACCTCATATTCCACATCGGCGAGGACGTGGACACCCTCTGCTTCGTCGTCTCGGGTTCACTGGAGGTCATTCAGGATGATGAGGTCATCGGCATATTGGGTAAGACGATGTATTATTATGAAACGGCTCGGGTCAGGCGTTATCAATTCAGAGTAAAGGTGCTCTGTTGATAAAGACGCATGACGTAATGTTTTGACAAGTTATTGTTATTTCATTTGACTATTTACTGTTATGTATTGTATTTTATTAATTATTTGTTGTTGTTGTTGTTGTTTTGGTACTTTGAAACGAGCTTAAGATTGTAAAATGACTCATTGAGTGATATCATAGTAAAGAAATAGTTCAAAAGAAATGTAACTCTCTCCGGAACTTTAGCAAGATTTTGTGCCACGTTTCAAAGAAACCTTGTGGTTTCGGGGGCCCCGCCCTCTGCAGGTAAAGGCGACGTGTTTGGAGACGTGTTCTGGAGAGAGACCACGCCGGCACGGGCCTGCGCCAACGTCCGAGCGCTGACCTACTGCGACCTGCACGTGATCAGAAGAGAGGCGCTGATGAGGGTGCTGGAGTTCTACACGGCGTTTGCAAACTCATTCTCCAGAAACCTCATCCTCACCTGCAACCTACGGAAACGGGTAAGTTCCAAAGGACAAAACAACATTACTTCACACGGCCGTTTAATCGCTTAGTTGCAGATCCCAGTTACATTGAATTGAGGTGACTCTGATTAGGAGAGGAGTTATGCAATCGCACGTCGAATAAACAGCGAAACAATTCTGTGACTGCGTGTGTTAAAGATTCATGGCTGTGCTCAAAATGTGAAAATAAACCTAATCTATTATTCATTTGAGCAGCTTAACAAACTCTTGGTACGGCCTTTTGTATTTCTGCTTAGCCTCCACATTTGCTTTCCGCCGTGTTTGTCGCCGGCATCTGAGTTTAGATCATTGAATTGCGGTAAAGCTTTGCGTTGGTCTGATTTCATTTTAGATTTTCATTTTAGACTCAAAACGTTGTTACACTGGTGGTCTCACTTAAATCCTTTGACAACATTGAATAAAGGAATAAAATCAAATAAGTAAAGTAATAAAAACAGCATTATTTAGTTCTCCGCTTTTTCTAAACAGTTCCCTCAGTGCATTCCTACTTTTAAGTCTTAAATATTTAAAAATGCCCAGCAGCTCTGGGGCCGCAGCAGATCTTTGCTTTGAGGCGCCATTATATATGCGTGTATTCTATGTGGCACAAATACACCCCGATGTCCACTCAGTCTCGCCCTACTACTGTAAATCTTGTGTTGTCTTAGTGAGGACACATCACTCATCCCTCCTACAGGTCGTCTTCAGGAAGATTGCAGATGTGAAGAGGGAGCAGGAGCGCCAGAGGAGCGAGGTCACCCTCACCATACCAGAGGACCACCCGGTGCGCAAGCTGTTCCAGAAGTTCAGGCAGCAGAGAGACGCTCAGACCCCGGGAGAGACTCACACTTACCTCGATCACAACTGTGTGCAGGTGGAGCAACATCATCACGCCAACCTGAACCTGTACCCGCAGTGTCAGCCTCCTCCTCCTCCTGCTCCTCCTCCTCTGCAGCAGGAGTACAGCACTCTGGTTATTACTACAGGAGGGGGAGGCGCTCCTACACACACCTCGCAAGTGTTTGTACACACTGAAAATCCTGCTCAAAGCTGCACGCAAGCGGTTGTAGAGTCGAAATCGAGGCCTTGTGCAGCAGATCAGATGTGTCTGAGGGTTAAAAGCCCTGTGCAGGGTGGAGGTGGAGGCGAAGGAGGTGCTGGTGCTCGAGGCTGGCTCAAGTTTAGGAACGCCACTTCGGTCGCGCCAAAGCCTCCCGCAGCTGAGCAGGAACCGCAGATGCAGAAGGAGGAGGACTGGTCAGAGGGGTCACAGTCAACCGCAGACGGTAAGAACCTGGATGCGAGGGAGAGCGGGGGGATGAAGAGCCCAGGAGGTGGCAACTGTGCTGCGGAGGTAGGTGAAGAAACCAGCGCCCTGCACAAAACAGACTCCTGCGACAGTGGCATCACCAAGAGCGACCTGCGACTAGACAGAGCCGGAGATTCCAGGAGCCCGTTTGAGAGGAGCCCAATGGAGAGGACTCCGTTCGAGCTGAGTCCCGTGGCCGACATCGAGGGTTCCATCAATCACTCCTTTACGCGGCCGATGTCCGGGCAGGCTCTCCTCCAAACCACCTTGCACGAAGCCAAGCTGGAGCTGAAGGGCGACATTCAGATTCTGAGCGGCCGACTGTCGGTGCTGGAGTCTCAGGTGAGCCAGATCCTCAGGCTCCTGTCCATAAAACGAAGACTGTCACTGCCGCCGACATCGTCCCCCAAGACGAGAGTCAAAAGTCAGGACTCCTTCACTGCCAACAAGCCTGTCACGCCACAAACCGATGATGGACCATTTTGAGTCGCGCTAAATTCGGGTTCTTAACAACAAAACTTAAGTGTTGGCTTCATGCGAGCACCAGTTTGCATGACCTGCTGCACTCTGCCAAAGAAACGTCTTCACATCACACACACACACACACACACACACACACACACACACACACACACACACACACACACACACACACACACACACACACACACACACAGACGAACGCATGAAATCTCCTCTGGCATCACCTCAGCACCACTACAGCCCAGGGATTTTTCTTAACACTTGGTGACTCAGAGGCATGTTTCATGTTTCTACGTGTGGACAAACTGCAAAAATTCCACTGAAAGCACAAGGAAGAGCAACAGTGATCCTCAACACTAAGAAAACACACACGGATGATGAATAGCTGTAATTTTTCACAAGCATCTTAAAATAAAAAGCAGAGCCATTTGTCTCACACATGAAGGTTTGTGCGGGAGCGTCAGTAAAATATGGAGCGACCGAGGTTAAGGAGTGTTTTCTTTCGCTCTTGAAACGTCGGTGTGTAGCTTTTGGCAGAACATTCGACTATTAACTACGTAAGAAAGTGCACCTGCTTCTATAACCTCTTCGCTGTCACTCCACTTGGACTTCCATTTTAATATTCAGGGGCTAAGTGAACTTTTCTGCATGAACTTTTGATATTTATGACAAGCATGCTACTTTATGTTACTTTAGGTTTAGAATCATAAAGAATCAGGTAATTAAATATGTGCCTTACATTAATGCAAGTTATGTACAGCATCACTAGAAATAATAATAATAATAATAATAATGATAAACAAGGTCAGAATTTGAAGTGAAAGGACTTTGGAACGAGAAAGACAAATAATCTGTTTTATTCTGTTTTTATTTATTTATTTATGAATTGAGAGAAACTTTTAAAAACGGTTTTGTCGGCTTAATTTCCATGTGCATGCAAGGTTGGAATAGAATAGAACAGCAAATTCAATATTAGATATGACGACTGTGTGCGATTTATTTATTGTAAACAAGATGAGAACATGAGGATGAGAATTTCTTAAGTTCTGTAAGTGTGTGTTGCATATACTTTGTCTATTGCTCAGGTATTGACATTCATTAAGGAAACTTATTTTGACTTGATTTGACTAGATGTGATTTAATCTTTGCTGACTGTTTAGTAAGAATGCACAGTAATGTTTATCAGGTATTTGGAGAGCAGATTAGACTGTTGATGACATTCCACACTGTGTGTTTGGATTGCGAAGGTGGAAGCATGTGACTCAATGCAACTCATTCACCTTTGAAGTGTAAGTGACCCTGCATGCATGAGGAGATCTGTGAGTACTATGGATGAATGAAAGCTGATGCTTGCTCACCACCTGTTGTCCCGTTTCCTCTGTAATACAACAACAAAACAAAAGTATCTAGTAGTAGCTCCCATTTGAGTGAAGCTAAAGCCAAATTCAGCTACATTTCCGGTTGTGTATCTGCCTTTCAACGTAAAGGCGGTAAATTTTAAATAACGTCTGCTACGAACGTGTCAAACACCAGGCATTTATTTCTCTGTATAGATACACATCAACCGAAATTATATCAAGTATGACCGCATCTGTTCGTTCCACAAATTTGAATATTTGTGACAATTGTTCGAAATTGCGCTTTTATTTTGAACCCTCTCGTCCTTACCAGAAGTACTATCGTCGTGACTACCGGTCGTATGCGAAAGCGCACGCGGAAAGTATCACTGAGCCTGAACTTCGGCTGGGCCTTCGTGGACGCGAGTGTGACGTAATGTTTTGCTCGCTAGCTAGTTAGCTCGTCAAACTCATTAACTCACCAGTTGACTATACGTGCCGAAGGTCCAGGTGAGTAAGATCAATAGTTACTCTAAACAATCATTATCAACACATATTTCTGATTCTTAAACAAACCCTAAAAGTATCTTTACCTATCCAGTTAAAAATACAAAAGTCAAAACAAAGTCTGGACTTTTTTTAAAACGTCTTCTTTTATAAAGTGAACCATGTTTGAGGACCTGTTGACGGAACAGATGCAACAATGTCTGCGTCTATTTCATCTTAATGCGGCTGTTTCATGAACTGAACATAGAATCTCTTCATTGTTTGTTGTGAAATGTCCAAATGTCGTCCTGTGCTTCCCTGGAGCGTGACCAACCTGCCCACTAACTTCCATGAACTTCGATTGGGAACTATACCAGGAATCCTACAGACAATATAAACAAAAAAAGTATAAACTGAAAAATCCACAAGCAACCATTAATGGTTTCCATAGCAGCAAGCATCACATGTGTAATGATTTTTTGATTTTGATTTTTTTTAAATAGAAACAATGGAAATGGAGCTTCCACCCAATGACGGAGACGTGCTCTCTGTGGTCGACATGCATACCGGCGGCGAGCCTTTGCGCATTGTCCTCAGCGGCTACCCAGAGGTCAAAGGTGACAGCGTGCTGGCCAAGCGGCGCTACGTCAGGGGCCAGCTGGACCACCTGAGGAGGATGCTGATGTACGAGCCCCGGGGCCACTACGACATGTACGGCGCCCTGATCGTGGACAGCGAGATGCCCGACGCCCACCTGGGAGTGCTCTTCATGCATAATGAGGGCTACAGCACCATGTGTGGACACGCCGTCATCGCTCTGGGCCGCTTCGCCGTCGACTACAAGCTGGTGAAGGAGCCTCAGTCGCCGGAGACGCAAGTGAACATCCACTGTCCCTGCGGTCTGGTCAAGGCGTTTGTCGAGTATTCTAACGGGAAAACGGGAGCAGTGAGGTTCCTCAGCGTGCCGGCGTTTGCATTCGCTACAGGTTGGACTGCTTGATTACTATCATTTGGTAGATAGGAAAGATTTGATAGAGAAGATCTAGCTGAACGCCCACATGTTTGCCAGATGTGACCGTGACGGTTGAAGGCTTTGGTGAGGTTCTGGTGGACATAAGCTATGGAGGAGCTTTCTACGCCTTCGTCAGCGCCCAAACGTTTGGCCTGGACGTGAACAAGTCCAGGACTCGAGATCTGGTTGACGTGGCAACCGCAGTGACCAAAGCTGTCAAATCTCAGGTAAGGGAGTCCAAACTGTGCAGCATAGAGCAACCAGGATGAGATGTTTCTCAGCAAACCTCGTTCTCCTCGACAGGTGAAGCTGCACCACCCGACCAGCGATGATCTGGCCTTCCTCTACGGCACCATCCTCACAGACGGGAGTGACGCTTATTCCTCCGAGCCCACCGCCAATGTCTGTGTGTTCGCAGAGGCTCAGGTATTTTAAAACGCAAGCTTTTGTCATTTCAAGCGTTTAAAAAAACAGATTTCGAGCGATGAAATGGTTTGAATCCCGTTTCGGCAGGTGGACAGAAGCCCTACGGGTTCGGGCGTCACGGCTCGAGTGGCTCTGCAGTACCACAAGGGTCTCATCAAGCTGGACCAGGTCAGGACCTTTCAGAGTGGCGCGACTGGGTCCCGGTTTACAGGAAAAGCTGTTCAGGTACGGCATCAGTGGAAACACACCGTCATCCTCCCATGTTCACCGTGGCGATAAGAAGGCAAGAGTGGAACAAACGGTTAATTTGTCAAACCTCAACCTGCAACTGTAATCAGAACATCTGTCTGTGCCATGAGGAGACTTCCAGCAGTGAATAAGAGAACATTCAATCATTGTTGGGGTCAAAAACGTCGATGTAGTTCCAGGATTTGTCACTAGATGGCATTGGTCGTCTCTCCGCTGTTAGAAGTCAAATCAAACACACATTTATAGCAGCAAAAACCGAGTTGTTGCTCTAATGGTGGATTCTCCTTGTTTGTGTGTTGACGTTCGACCTCTTCAGGAAGTTCAGTGTGGAGACTTCAAGGCCGTGGTGGTGGAGGTGTCGGGCAGAGCCGTCTACACCGGAGTTTCACGCTTTGTGCGAGAAGCAGACGACGAGCTGGCTCACGGGTTTCTGCTGAAGTGAGACCGGAGTGGAGGATCGGCACGCAAACGTAAAAGAGAACCTACGCACGCCTGCATTCCATTAGACGTGTTTGTACTGAATGTCAGATGTGATTACAATTAGTTTGAACATTGACTCATAGTTCATGAAGTTTGCAGTATCATTACCTTAATGTGATAATTATAGCCCGGAGAAAAGTCTGTCGCTATGGCTACTGTCCACAAAAGGAAGTATAATCTGTGGTATGTGAAGAAATGATGTCTTTAAAGCTTCATTTATTGGTTTTCATTTCAGATTAAATTATCCGCCAATATATAAATCTCTTCTGTTCTAATAAATGATTAGATTTTGTGGAGGTGAGTGGAAATCGGGTGTTGTTCACTTGCAATTTCTGGCCACTTGGCGGCGCCAGTTGACCTGTTTGGGATCCAGTCACAGGCATGACTTTGGTTTTAAAATAGAAACAATGGCAATAAAAAGGTGAACCAAACTGTTTTCTCCCATTTATTACCTCAGGCCTTCTTACAATGAAAGGGAAGATATATAAATTATAAATTCCAATGACAGTTCTCAGGCACTGGATGGATTCACTCGCTTTACGTTTCCACATGTGACGTTTCATCAGACGGGAGAAACATCGCATGTGGATCAGAATTGGAGTTCTGCTTGTTAAGATGTCTCAGTGTAAATCCAGCCACACTGCAGGTGAAACAGTTCAACCATCCCCACATCAACTTAAAGGAGGGCACTCCCATCACAGGCGTGTACGATACCTGGAGTTTTAATAGCGTTTAGCATGGAATTATGACTAACGTGTGCATGTGTAAGCACGAAACCTTATATATATATTTATATATAGATACTGTATATGTCATCTATGATGCGAGTGTCCGCACTTGTTGAGTAATTGCAGATGAGGCCCGGGCCTGGAGAGTACCCACTCAACAATTAAAGTCAACAGAGTTAAGGCCAGCTCTTAACAGGGAAACGCTCAAAATGAAACAAAAACGGTGGTCAGGTACATAAAATGCTGCATGTCAATCATCATATTGAATTATAAAAAAAACAAAAAGACCCATACACTCCTGCTGAGCTGCGTCTCTTTGGGATTTCGAAGCCAAAGAGGAGCGTCGGGTTCTCCTTCTCAGCTACGAATTCATTCCGTACAAAATGCTCCTGCCCAACCCCCGTTCGTTTCTTATCAAATGGAATCACCTTCCTGTCCAGATCGTGCGTCGAGCAACCTGAAGCGGTAGTCTTGGTAGCTGCACGTGTCGTCCTGTGCACACGGAGACTCTGACGTAGAAAAGCAGCACAGAACGGCTTCCTATCAAACAAACTCGGGGCGTTTCCTCCGTCCCTGGCCTGGCGGGTACAAACGTCCTGCTCTGGTGCGGCGTTTCTTCTTCTTTACCCCCCTCAGTGTGTTTTGTCTGACCGTCAGATTTGGTCACGTAGAACAAAAAAAAAAAAACAGCTTTGGGCTTCTGCTCCGTTTATAACGTGGAAAGAAAGAAAGAAAGAAAGAAAGAAAGAGGATAAAAGGTCTAAAACGTGTCGTCTATGGTTCTGCAGCTACGTGTCAAGGCCGCGGTTTACTGAAGCCGAGCTGGGTGGGGATGGCGGCGGGTGGTGTGGAATGTGTGTGTGTGTGTGTCAGTCCGACCTAGAGAGAAACCAGTGAAGGGGGGGGGCTGAAGTGGTAGAAGAAGAAGAAGAAAAAATGGTGAGCGGTGACGTCGAGTCGAGCTCAGAAGTTGAGCTTGGTGACCGGCCGCTCCCTGGCTGCGGAGTCAGAGTTCTGGCTGTTGATGCGCTTGCGGTTGCGCTTCATCTTGGACAGATCCTTGTCGAAGACCTCGCCCGACCGCAGCGCCGAGACCAGGTCGTCGAACTCGCCTCCGTCGTCCTCCCCGTTGGCCTTGGCCTTCCGCGCCTTCCGCTCCTTCTCCCTCTGTTCCTTGAGCTGAGGGAGCAAAAGGAAAACATGAAATTGCTTTGATCGATTTGGGACATGATGTATTCTTCTTCTTCTTCTTCTTCTTCTTCTTCTACGTACCTGCGCTTCCATTTTGGCCCGCCGCTCCTCCTCCTCTTTGCGCTTCCGCATGTTCTCGTTCTCCTGCTGCGCCTCGGCGAACGACTGCAGGAACTGGTCGAAGATGCCGAAGAACTCATCGGGCTGCATCCTGCCGGGGTCCTCGCCAAAGTGCTTCACTGTCTTCAGGAACTGCAAGAGGACAGAGAAGAAGACACAGGGGGGACAAACAAGGGGCGGGGGTTAGGGTCGGGCCATGGTTCCCTCACGTCTTTGACCTTTTTACAGGCGACTCATTAGGTCTCCGACTCTTTGAAATCAGAGCAGGGCACCGACGCTCCGGCTTTGAAGCTCTCGCCAACCCAGATCTGGCCGGCTGCTGATTACAGCCGAGGCCAGATGCCGGAGCCAGAGTGCAAATTAAGGTGACGTGTTTGTTGGGTTATTTTGCAAGACGAGGACATCCAGATGTGGCGTCCTGCTGAGAACATATACCTTCAAAAGGGGGAGGTGTAGGTTAACGAGGAGCTCCACAGAGCAGATACGCGGAGCCCCTTCACCAATAATCGATGCGCGGTGTTAACATTCCCCAACGCTTAGCTGCGGGGTCAGAACATGTCAATGATTCACAGATTGCCCTGGTGACAAGCGGTGTACTTAGATCAGGCACAGACTCTGAAGGGGGGACCGGGCCGTTGTTTTGTCTTTTGAAGTGAAGATTCTCAAGTTTTAGTCTCAAAAACAAATCTACAAATGTACTCGTTAGACTAGAATGATTCTATTCTGTACAATCGCATCTACGCCTCTGCTCGTGTTCCTGGCACCTTTGACCCGCACACATGGACACAAACGGACAGAGCAATAAAGGGCAGGAAGCTGAAACACTCGAGTCCCCGCTGTTCGATTTCCTACCGAGGTGACAGACGAGGTCAGTAAGTGGCAGAAGCAGCTGCTCGAAAGAGGAAACGGATGCCGTTTACAAGTTTGTGTTTTCACTTTTTAAGCATTCTGGTAGAGAGGAGCCACGCAGGTCACACACACACACACACACACACACACACGTACCAGTTCTTTGGCCTCGGCGAGCGAGTCCTCCACGTCGGAGAAGCTGAAGCTGGCCACGGTGATGAACTGGCTCACCACCGACACAAACTTGTCGCCGAACTCCTGCGGCCGCTTCTTCTGGTAGTCCAGCTCCTGCGAGGGCGAGAAAGCGAAAACGTGAGCCTGCATTGGAGAAACTCCACATTACCAACGTCTCTGCTCTGGGGTCGATCTCTGCACTCACGCTCTCCACGCTCTTCAGGCCGCTGCGCATGTTGCCGATGTCCTTCTCCAGCTCGGTCATACTGCAGAAAGCGGTACAAGAGATCAAATGGTTGACAAAGGCCTGAAAACACAACGATACAGTTTGAAAGACGAGCGGGCTGGATCTCCACGGCAACACCTACTTGACTTTAGCTGCATCCGGGACGCTCTGCAGGTCCTCCTGGAACATCAGCACTTTGGGGTATTTCTTCTCCAGGATGGTGATCAGGTAGTGCAGCAGAGTGATGTTCCTGTAAAGACGCGACGCATTAATCACACTGAGCAACGACGAGGAATTCAGACCATTTTTGCGGATGAAGCGTTTCGTACTTGTCGATGCTGGATTTGGTGTCGCCGATCTTGTTGAGCGAAGACACCTTGAAGCCGTACGCGTTCCCCCTCTGGCCCTTGTTCATGTAGTTCCCAAAGGCCAACACCACCTCCAGCAGCTGCTTCAGGCTCCGGCTGTGTAAAACCTCCTTAGAGGCTTTAGTGAGAGCTGACACATGAAAACGCAGGTTACACTTCAATGTGGACACAGACAGGAACATAAGACTTCACTGTAGAGGAAAAGGAAATCTCAGTCAAGTCAATGCAAAGCTCGTCAATAATAAATGAACAGCAGGAATCATCCCCGTCCTTATAGTGCATATGGGAATAGATGACATCACTCCAGCCTTTTCCCACCTTCCACTTTGGGTTTGATCTCTGCTATCCTCTCTGCAAACTTCTTTTTGAAGTACAAAGACTGCAGCCTCTGCTGGTAGTGGTTTATCCTGGAGGGGAAATGGAAAAGGCACGTCACACACACACAGAGAGAGAGAGAGAGAGAGAGGGAGAGAGAGAATAAATTATAAACACAAGAGATCCACCAATATAGACAAAAAAGCCACAAACACGTTCAGTGTTCTGGAGCGAGCGGCCCGTGAGCTTATTTTTGGCAGCGCTTTGTTTGGCCGTCGGGGCTTCAGACTGTGAAGCTCAGACGCTGCGGCTGATGAACGGAACCTTCAAACCTCCACCACAAAACAAGACAAACACGCTGAAGACTTCACTGCGACATCAGAGAGTGAAGTCATCCATTGTTTTCCCCCCTCCCTCGCTCTACAGTTGTTATTTATGAGGATCTTTGAAGCATTTATGGTTGTAAGCGTTATGTTCCGAGTTCATTTGTTCCTTGCGGCTCACGAAAGTGCGACGCAAACGCAGCGGACGCAGACTCCTAACTGGTTAATGCGATTTACAAACATGCTGATGTGCAGAGACGGCCATTGTTCCTCGCTAAGTAGAAAGCCATGTGTCATTTTGAGCAAAGAGCAAACAAACAACGGCTCTTTGTTTGTCAGCCGGACGATCGGCCGTTGTGACTTCATTTTTTCTTTAAAAGGAAGGATGTATTTTTAGATAGGGGCTCCCTACCGGCTCATTTCGTAGAGGAAGCGGTCCGGTTTGGCCATTCGGTCCAGCTCGTGTTTGTGCTCCTCCAGCAGATCCACGTCGCTCTTCTCCGGGACGAACTTCAGCAGCTGGACCGAGGAGAACAAAGCGGATGAGGATTGTGTCGTCGGCGGCGGCTGAGTAGCGACCGATTGTGAACGTGGAGAAAGAGGAGAGGGCGTACCTGCTCCAGCATGTCTTTAGGGAGGTCCTCCTGCTCGTCCATGGTCAGAATGGCTCGCTTGATCTCCTCGTTTGAGAGCTTCAGCCTGAATCGAGCAATGACATCAATAACATCATCCACAAACAGGAACAGGAAGTTGTTTTAGATGTGTGATGCGACAATACTATCCAACACTTAAAGGATGATCCAAAACAACAACGTTTCCGTTACCGTGACAGCAGGATGTTGCAGTTTTGGGCTCGGCGGCCGTCGATGACCGACAGCTCCTTGACCTTTTTGGAGCTGAGCGTGTCGTCTTCTGCCTCTTTCTGCGAGCGGAGCGACAAAGAGGGTGAGACGGTGCAGAGAGACAGTTTGCACACGTTAACACTTGGGTTTGAGTGTCAGTCAGTCATACACACACACACACACACACAGACACACACTGGTAACAGATGCAAAAGGGACAGACGCATGCTCCAACATCCAAACCTACATTGAAAAGATCTGGACCACAGTCTCACAGGAAGCTCAGGTTCACGAGCACAGATAAACACGATGTGGGGGAAACAAACATCGGAAGACGACTTCAAAAACGAAGACACAGGACTACAAAGGAGGAGAAGAGTCTGTATACGGACCGTAAGCGTACGTGCACTCACCTGTTTGATGTTATTGATCGTTAAGAAGTCCTAAAAATGCAGGCAGGAAGCAAGGAAGACGGAAGCACTCATTAGAATAAGTAAAGCTGTTATGTGATTGCAGCCCAAATCAAATCAAATCAATCAAGCTGGTTTAAATGTGAGGGTGTGTGTGTGTGCAGTGGCGTTGGCGTGAGCGAGCGAGCGAGCGTGCGGGTGTTGCATGGTGACGTGCTCATCGCTCCGGCATGCTGCGCACAAAAGAATGCGGTCGGTCGAGTGCGTCTAGTTTGAGCGTCGCCGCCTCAAAGAGAACGCTTTTAGATGTTACCGGAAGCAAAAGACGAGACGAGGATGCGGTGGCTGATTTTTCCGGGGTTAAAATATTAAACTAACTTAAGCTCACTCATGCATGTTTCAATCTGGCACAGCAGCAAAGATCTAAACCACACAGACAAGCATTCCACTCAGGATGCGAGGTGTGAGACGGCGTTTCAAGCGTGGATCCGTCTCCCTGCGCCTCCACTAACACTCTCTCTCTCTCTCTCTCTCTCTCTCTCTCTACGCTTTGTAATTAAGAAATCAAATGTTGCAAGAGAGCAGAAATGTCTTTTTACACAATCTGAACACAAAATGCAAAATGAAGCCTTGATGATGATGATGATGATGATGATGATGATGATGATGATGGCCCCTCGGCGACACGAGAGGACGCACAGACGGGGAGCGGAGCGGGGGGGGGAGGGGAGGGGGCAGTACCTGCTGTCTCTGGTAGGCGGAGAAGGTCTTCTCGATGTCGTCCAGGTCTAGCACTTTGAAGACCTTGGCGTCGTCCACCTCCATCCAAACTGTGCCCTCCAGTTTATTCTGAGCGGAGGACAAGGTCACAGTTTAGCGCTCATCACAGAAACAAGAGGAACCCTTTGACGTCCTTCGTCTCCGTGACGCTCACCTCAGCTAGTTTAGACCAGTTGAAGGACTTGAGGGGGTTCGTCGGCTGGGGGATGGCCTTCATCTTCATCCCCGGGCCCATGGGTGCTCCCGGGGGCGGAGGGATCCCCCCCATGGGCGCTCGTCCGGGAGGAGGAGGGGCACCGGGAGGAGGCGGCGGAGGCGGCGGAGGGGGAGGCATCATGCCCCCGGGAGGCGGTGGAGGCGGAGGTATCATCGCGAAGCCGGGCGTGGGAGGCACGGGGCCACCAGGGGGGCCGGGGGGGAGGGGAGGACCCCCGGGGACCATGGTGGCCTGTCTCTGCCGGGACAGAAAAACATCACAAGGGAGAAAGTTGGACATGTTTCTTATCGCAACCACAACATGGGAGGGCAAGATGTGAGAGAAGGTCAAAGGTCGGCCGTACGGTGCTGAGCTCGTGCAGTCGGGCGCTGAGCTCGGCCACTTGCTGCTTGACGTTCTTGTGCTCGCTGCTCTCCTTCTCCAGCTTCTCTTTCATCTTGTTGAGCGTCTGCATCATGTCCTCCTTCTCCTGCGTCTTGGCGTCGCACTCGCGCTCCTTCTTGTCGAACTTCTGCTGCAGCTCGTGGTGCTCTGGGGGGGGAAGGACAGAGCGTTCATGGCTGTGGCGTCACACAAAAGTACGAAATCCCCGTACGTATTGGGTCTGGCGTTACAGTCGTTCGTACCTTTTCTCATTTTCTCCGCCTGCTCTTTCCATTGCTTCACCTCGTTTTCGTTGACCAGCCTGGACAAAGAACGACACAAACCCCGTTAACTCTCTGCTGCCGCTATCACACCGGGGTGAAACGCCAAGAGGTGGAATGACAGGACTCACATCCGGACGACGTTCTTCACGTTGAAGTTCTCCAGTGGCGCCACATCGGGGTCGTGATCTTTATCGTTTTGCAGGACCATCTGCTGGACGATGCGGTCCAGCAGCAGCCAGTACTGCACTGTGTTGCCGCTGCGCTTGTCTGGAGAGGGGGAGGGAGGAATAAACATATATCAAATCACATCAGGCGACATCGCTCATTCTCCTTCTTCCTCTAAAGCACCGTTGCGTTTTATTAAGTCTCCTGTACAACCGCGTTAACTAGTAGCTGCGGCTGAAGCACTAATTACGCCGGATCCCTGGGGGGAAAGTGGCAGACGGGGGTCTCGTTAAAAGGCGGAAGGTGCAGACTTTAAGAGCAGAAGGTGAGCGGAGAGTAAAGTGACTGTGGCACCTCGGAGGAATGTTACTGCCTCCCTGTGACTCCATGTCTGATGCTTTAGATTGGACCGAATGCGAGAAACCTGGCTGAGTTTGTCTGCCGAGTATCGAGTGCGGCTGGGAAAAGCGCTTATCGCATTTCTACAAGACTTCGCACGGACAGAGTCAACATTCTTATGGTTTCTTTTGGCCCGGGAGCATTCCGGGGGACACACTTACGTGGCATGAGGAGACAGTGATGCAGGACGGACATAAAGTGCGGGTATGCGTCGGTGTGGTTCATCTTCTTGCGGATGAGATCGAAGACTTGCGTGGCGCTCTTGGTGTCTATGTGAACCTGGAGCGGGGAGATGGAAGCAAGCGGCCCGTCGTCAGCGTGGGGGAAAAAAAGGTTTCAGAAATGCTGTCAAGTCCAAAACCGTTTCCTTTCTTTACTCACCGACTCGAAGCGTTTGGATAGAGCCAGCTCATCCTCATTCCGCAGCATCTCGAAGTAGTCTAAATGCCTGAGAGAGGGAGAAGGGGACAACTGGATGAGACTGCGGAGCGTTCACATACTGGGAAGGCATTATTACATTTCTCCGTCTTCACTAAATGAGGAACGTTGCGTCTCTCACCTGTCTAACGTGGAGTTCTCGTGGGAACGCAGTTTATCGATCACCGGCTGAATTCCCAGCATGAGGAACTCGTATCGGAGATGGATACGGAATTCCAAACTTGCCTGCATAAATAAATAAACAAATAATGAGAACGCGTCTTGATGGATTTCAATGCACGGATGAAGGAGGAGTATCAAAAGTGTTCTTCACCTCTCCGGCGCCTTGACTCAGCACGGCGTTTATGAAGGACATGATGGCCGTCTTCAGGCTGACCTCGTCTCGGTATCGGCCGGTGCTTCGGTCCAGATCGTTTATAAGAGTCTGAGGAGTGAGAAGTGATAGCGAGGTGGTGAATATCCTCATATCTTCGTCTTTTAAATGTTGTTTTTTTATCTGAGAACGCTGTTAAAGAAATTCCCACAGACCTGGAAGCGCGTCCTCTCGCAGGCGAAGCGCTGGTAGTGCAGCATGGCCTCCAGGATCTTCTTGTGCCCGCCGGGTACCAGGCACACGGCGCCCATGATCTCCAGCACCGCCACCTTGGTCTTGATGTTCTCCGTGGCCAGGCTCTGGGCGATGATGTTGATGCTCTCCGAGTGCGAGAGGACGTGGGCGCGGCCCTGCGAGTTGTTCATCAGGGCCTTGATGCAGCCGATCAGCGACGTGTGGATCTGCGACTCGGTGGTCTCGTAGTCCATGCTCTTCAGGAAGTTCAGCACGCACGTCAGGCCGTCCAGGTCGATGAAGCGCGTCACGAACCTGAGGGAGGAGCGAGCGCGGGGCTTTAGTCATCACTTCATCCAGTCAAACAAGTCAGCATGCGTTGGTTTTAAAGCAAATAGGTCTCGGAATAAAGCTGTGATGTCATTTACTGCAAAGTGTGTTTCTACTGGTTTTTAGCTGAAGCTTCACTGAAATGTGCCCAGATGTGAAATGAATCAGGTGAACAAAGGTGACGTTTGCTCGGCTTCCCCTAAAATGCAAAGGAAAAGTTTCCCTCTTCCATTTATTCACATGGACGACAAATCGACCAAAACTGTGCAGCATTAGCGAGTGTGTTAACGGGAATCGTTTTCCGCAGTGAGGAAGAGAGAAGTGAAGACGACGAGAGAAGAGAAGATCAAATGAAAGGAGATTGTTGACATTACATGAAGAGAAAAGAGAGATGAGAAAGAAGAGGGGAAGTGTGTGTGTGTGTCTGTCTGTCTGTCTGTTTGTCTGTCTGTGTCTCTGTCTGTCTGTCTGTCTGTGTGTGTCTCTGTCTGTCTGTATCTGTGTGTTTGTGTCTCTGTCTGTCTAAGTCTCTGTCTTTCTGTCTGTCTGTGTCTCTGTGTGTTTGTGTATCTGTCTGTCTGTGTATCTCTCTGTCTGTGTCTCTGTCTGTCTGTCTGTGTCTCTGTGTGTTTGTGTATCTGTCTATCTGTGTATCTGTCTGACTGTGTATCTGTCTGTCTGTGTATCTGTCTGTCTGTCTGTCTGTCTGTGTCTGTGTCTCTGTCTGTCTGTCTGTGTCTGTCTGTCTGTGTCTGTCTGTCTGTCTGTGTATCTGTCTGTCTGTCTGTGTCTCTGTCTGTCTGTGTATCTGTCTGTCTGTCTGTGTCTCTGTCTGTCTGTGTCTGTCTGTCTGTGTATCTGTCTGTCTGTCTGTGTCTCTGTCTGTCTGTGTATCGATCTGTCTGTGTATCTGTCTGTCTGTCTGTGTCTCTGTCTGTTTATCTGTCTGTGTATCTGTCTGTCTGTCTCTGTGCGTGCGAGTGTGTGTGTGTGTGTGTGTATGTGTATGTGTGTGTGTGTCCACCTCATGGGCTGCGTCCTCAGAGCCGTCTTCAGGCTCTCTATGGTTTTGTTCCTCTCCTCCTCGTCTTCTTTCTCCAGAGCGAGGAGGGTCGTTCTCTGTTGGATGAAGCATATAACAGCATCAGAGCTCAGACTCCTGCTCGCTGTGAGCGTCCCCACCTGGAGACGGACACAGTTTCTATCATTCCTAACTCATTTCTGCTTGTTGTTACTTACAGCTGCCATTGAATTGAGCTGATCAATGTAGAACTCTGGCCAACTAGTCGCACTTTTGTTCTCTTCTTGTTCCTGAAAGAACAAACAGAGACAGAGAGTCAGAGAAGAAGAAGATCATCAAATCTGATCAGAGAAGAAACAACACAGTGTGTGAGTGAAGTAAATATCCGTTTGTTGACCCGGTTCCAAAAGGAAGGAGTGGATTTGGCGGAGGTATGCTTGTATTGATTCGTATCACATCTCTGCTCTTCATCAGGCCATTAACGAGTGAATCACTTTGCCGACCATTAGCTTTGATTGATGCACAAACAAACCAGATCAAAGCCGGTTCCGGGGACAGAAATAGACCAGAAGCCTAAAATGGAGGAAGTGCTCCTCAAAGTGGGGCAACACAGATACTCAGCCTAGTTTATCCTGCACTGGAGTGAGAGGTAGACGTGGCTGCTCTGATTCACTTCTGAGGTTTGTCCGAGCTCTGAGAAAAGTGCGGCAGCTCGAGAAAATCACGAGACTAGCGAGTGTATAAACGTTAAAGCTGCGAGATTAAAGACGTCTTGATTTACGCTCGGATTAATCTCCTGCAGGCACGTTTCATTACCAGTTAAACACAGCTGCTGGCGAGGCGGTTATGGGTTTTTACGTGACTTCGTTTACTAACCGAGGAGGAAAAGGCCTTGAACTGGGCCCCCTCTCTTTCTCCCCCTCCTCCTTCTCGGCTTCCATTCATTTCAGCTCTATTGAGCTCAAGCGAACTGTGACCATCAGAAACTAATTGAGCAGCGGTTAATAACGCAGCCTGCAGAGACTTGGCCCGGCTCGGACAGAAGCCGGCGGCTCTTTGGGCCGACCTGCCGGGCGGGGGGATCTGTGCTGGGACATGAAGGCCCGATCCACAATCCCCCCCCCCCCCCCAAACCCCCGACCCCGTGTCAACTGAAGCGGGCGGCTTTACTGGAACGACTTCAGTCCATTAGTGGAGTCGTGGCGGGCCCCGCTTCCTTTTGCATCTGAATTAAGGAGTCCGTACTTCAAACCCGGAGCTTCCTACAGTTTACTTAGGAATTTATTATTTGGGCTTTTACTTTTTACATCGTTTGAGGGAAGTACAGATCAAAGCCATGAGACGCATTAGGGATAAAAGGCTACAGGAATCGCAATCTAAATGTATTATTTAGCTGTAATGGGACGTTGTGCTTGAAAAGAGGCATTAAATTACAGCTGGCTCCTCTCGGGGGAAGGGGGGGGGCGGGGCAGGCGGGGGGACAGAACGCACATACATCCTCCTCTGTGCACTTGTCCACTTTGTCCTGCTGCGGCGGACAGATTGCAGGGATTTATGGATGTGGGCTTGTTTGGGTGAGTCTGGGTTTGGATCAAAACACGACACGCAACACATAATTTCACTTCTGCTTAAAAGGATGGAGGAAGGTGACATGAGGGAGAGGATAGTCCCACAAATAACATAATGTCTCCTTAGATGAGACTGTGTGAGGAGTGATGACACGGTGCGGCTCGCAGCTTTAGCAGAGATGGAACAACTGGGTGATTTATGTACTTTAATAAGGGGCCGGATTAAATTTATAGGCAGTGAAAAAATATTACAGTTCACCACATTCAGGGGTCGGGGGCAGATTTGTGTGTTTGTCATTTCAACAGGAGGACAAAAAGATCTCGAGGCTTTTTTTTTGTATCTTTAATACCCTTTGCTGAACATAAAGAGGAGGAGGAGGAGGAGGAGGAAGAAGAGGAGATTTATTTAATTTTCTCAGTTCAGTTTTATTTGTTTGGTACATTTGCATCACCGAATTAAAATAAAATAAACTCTGGGTTTAGAAGAGAAAAGTAGCTACATTTAAATGATTGTTATTTTTCTTCTTATTGTTTTATGAGTGATCCACAGCCAGCGTTTGCATGACAACATCACAAATCTAACAGACGTATATATGGACTTATATTACAGATTTGTCTATGTTCCAAAACGCAATTAACAGCTAAAAAACCCATTTAGGCATTCAGCTCTAATGCATGTTTCCATAGCGATAGATTAACTGACCCTCTTTAATGAAGTCGTAAAGGACAAACACATTTACACATCTTATCTCCGCTGATCTCTGATATGTTTGTCCTTTGAAATGTGGAACCCGACAGCAGAATCTGGGCTAATAAGCAGTAAATCGGGCGTCTTGGCGCGTGACGTCGGCCAGACGAGCGGCAGGATGAAGACGGATTCCCTCCGTGATTTCATCAGCTCAGGTGCTCGGGCCAAAGCAAACAGCTCCGGGGGCCTCCAGCGGCTTTCAAGCAACGGGACTTTTTTTTTTTATCTCCTTCCTGCCCGGACCACCGCCTCTCAAGGGAATACGGCGTGCCAGAACGAGCCAGCGACAGACGAAAAGAGAGAAGAACAGAGCGCCCGCATCACCGGGGGCCCTGATGATGACCCCCCCCCCCCCTCCCTTATCAGCCCCTTTGCCTCACATAAAGCTGCACCTGTGGAAGTGAAGCTTTCCTGTTTGCCTTGGACAACCGTGCTCTTCCTTTGCCTCCCCTCCCCTCCCCCACACACACACAGACACGCACACTTCCTCTCTGAGCTCATATGGCTTCAGAAACCCGATGGGAATGATGCCAAGCACCTCTGCCTGCTGCTGCTGAATCAGCGATATTGCTGTCTTTGCCGTTTTAACTCCTCCTGCAGGTCGATGCTGCACTAGTGCTAATGCGTGATCTCTTACAGTGGAACACACAATCAACCAAAACCGGGCCCGGAGACTCATTCTGGCAGTGTATTATCACAACACCTGATGAGGCCGCTAAGTGGGACCCGGCAGGAACGAGAGCGAACGCTGCGCCGGTTCCAATTCCTCGCAGAGAACCTTCCCTCCGTGTTCTTCTGTGCCACTCAGATTTGTTGCCGCCGGCTAGAAGAGGCAGCCAGAAAAAGCAAGGAGAGCACAGGCGCGTACAGTAGGTGTATTGTTACAGCCTGAAAGCAAACAAACCAGGCCACCGTGTAACACAGCCATCAAATTCATTATTTCCACATTAAACTGGATGAATTGTGTGTAAGAAAATCCAGATATTCCACAAAATTACTCTTTTTTTTTTATCAGATCTGAAACTATTCTCCCACCAATCTCCTCCAATTGGGAACAGAAACGGATGGAGGAAGAGATTAATATGTGTGCGTGGCCGGTTTGGCTTATTAGTCAGGACAGGATATCCTACACACTCATACGTACGGCCTTGGGAAACACTTCTGGGAAAACACAGACCGTACTGCACGCACGCACACACACACATGCGATGTCCATACTGTGGAAAGCTGTGCAGCTCGACCTGCGCCGACCTCCTGAAGTGGAGTGTTTGTCTGCATGTGTGGTGATGAATTAATGCCGAAGAGGGAGAGAGGCACTGTTTACATTCACCTGACAGCTCTGTAATCGTGCGGAAGGAGAAATAATGAGACGTGGCGCTGCTGAGGGGGCGCTACGGGCGATTACAGCCGCAAAAATGCCTAGGAGGGCTGATTACGGCCTTACAAGAAGCAACGATTACAATTCATTTTGCACATCTTATCGCTGACGTACTGCACATCTGCATTCCGTAGATATGCAGACGACACGCTCATGTCCGTGCCTGCAGACGGGATACAGGGATGTTTTGTGCCCTCTGCATCTCAGGACACACACAGCTTGGAGTCGAGCAGGGTGGGGGGACAGGGAGGGATGAGGAAGGAGATGGAGGGGCTGATTCAGAGTTTTTGCAATGTGTCAAAAGTGTCGGCGAGAGATTGGAGGACGTACTCACCTTCTTCTTGCTGCAGTAGATCTGCCATTTCTTCTCGGCGGGCAGCGCGAACATGGCCTCCCTGTGCTTCTCTGAGAGGTCCAGCTCGTCCTGCGGGGCGGAGAAGAAGAAGAGGTGGAAGGAATTCAGGACATCATTCTCAACACGGGGGTCAGGAGCATATCAACGTTATATATCAAAACAAGTCGTAAATCATTTGGGTTTTCTCCCCACCCAAGAAACGCAACTCTGTTTGTAGTTACGGATACTCTTATGCAAGAGCGACGTGCAACCGACGCAGCTTATCATAAATTAAAGGTCTGAGGCAGAATCGAATCTGACGTGTTGCAGGCTTGAGACGGGTGAGTCATGGGGGGGGGGGGGGGGGGGGGGGGAGATGAGGCGTGGCCTGTCTGCTCAACATGTGGTAACAAACATCTGGAGACAACATGCGTGTCCCAATGTAGAACAGATACTTTCCAGGGGAACGCCGAGGGTGCCGCTGTGAACCGTTTGGAGGAAATCTGTTCCAAAACACGACGGTTAAGTTTGAAAGAGAGCAACGTGAAACTGAAATCCTAAAAGGTGACGGATCTCCATTACAGACGTGTGTGTGTGTGTGTGTGTGTGTTTGTGGGCCGACAGGGATCGTTTCCAAACCGAAGACATGACGCAAAAAGTTACACCATCCGATGACTCGACCGGCGGCTAATTAACGGTTTCGAGTTTTGTAATGAAACTTTAGCGGCGAGGTTTTTTTTACGAGACCCCACGACTGAGCCCTCTGCAGCGTTTATGGTTCAGTCCCATCGGGTCCAATCAGAAGACACGTATGCCCTAAATGAGCCCCAATGTGAGGCGGATTGTGAAAGCCACCAGAAGGCTTTTGACTCTATATACAGGATAGGGGAAAACAAGTTTACGCACACGAGTGTTTTTAATTAACTGCCACTTTAATACATCCAATCTGATTACATTTAGTTGGTTTTCGAAAGTTTTAATGGCAAAATAATGTTTCAGAGAGGGGGAGTTTGCTTCTCTAATGCATTGGAGCCTTGTGAGTCAATATGAGGCAACGATCAAATGTCCTGAGTGGCTTATTGATCGCTTCTGCTCAATGAATGGAAAAGACTATTGACTCCTGGGTATTTGACTGTTTTATGCTGTAAAAAAAAAAGCTGCATCGCTGATACGAGACTTCGTCCTGAGCGGAAGGAGAAGCACATGGCCGCTCTCCGTAAACAGAGCGAGCGTAAGCCTCCTTGTCGTCACACTCAACTTACTCAATTATGTCTTCATAAAGGGTGGAGGAACGAAAACAAGCAATTAGCGGAGACGGAGGAGGCAGCGACTTTGTGAATGAGGTCTATTGATGTGCTAAAGAAAAAATGTCCCGCTTCGGTTACTGTGGCGATGGCGGCGGGGGAGAGCGAGGCGGGAGGCGGGAGGCGGGAGGGAGAGCGCGGCAAATTAGAAGCGACGACACAGAGAGGAAGAATAGCAGCCGCAACCCCGTTAAATGCGAGTCAGAGGTAAATGTTTGGGATGCTGTGGTGAAACAATGAGATAAGAATAGCAAATATTTCCATAACATCTTCGGGGAAAAATGTCCCAAATGTCATTGGGACAAAAGATGAGACTGTTCTGAACACACTGTACGCGTCACTAACGCCCAAATGTGAAGCGCACAACGGTTTCTAGCTCTTCTTCTTCTATGCTTTGTCTCGTTTGTGCGGCGGGTTGGTTTGAGGGTTTCTCAATGCACAGCAGGCGCAGGAGGGAAAACGGATTCGGTTACAAATCGCAGCTCTGATGACAAACTTGTTCTTTAATCTTCACACGGAGGAGAAATCGATACGCATGCAGACTTTAAAGGTTCACCTGAAAATAAACATTTCAATAGCTAGAAAGGTGTCAAAGGATTCAAGGGACGACTTTTCTTCTGAGCGAGATTTGGAAAAATACTGGAATGTTGAATAGCTCTTACCACCAGCTCGGCGAACATGACATCCAGCTCGTCGTTCCCGGGCATGGGCAGCGACGGCTCCATGGACTGCAGGGCGAAGTCGTCCCGCAGCCTGTAGGTGATCTCCGGGTGATCGCTGCCATTGAAGCAGCACATGAGGAAGGAGAGGCCTCCGCCGCCGCCGCCTCCGCGCTTACGGGGCGCCATGGTCTTTCCGCCGTGTCCGGCCAGTCGGGGTAGGGAGGGGGCGGGAGGAAGGGAGGGAGGCTCGGCGTGAGCCCCTTTACTGCCTCCTCCGCCTCAGAGCACGGCCTCCGTCAGAGAGCACTGTGGAGACAGAGGAAGGGACGCTGTGAGACGTCAACACCAAGCAACGACCAAGTCACATGTGAAGTCTTCAACCACTAACAAAGCATTTTTCCGAAATCCATCACGAGGATACACCTGAAATCCACTGCAGGAAGAAGACGGCTCAACCGTACAATCCTAAAAAGGAATTGCTATTCATTTAAAGTCAGTTATATTTTCCACATTAGTCCTCAGCGTTCATTGTAATGGTTAATGATGTGTGGTTATACTGTTTGGAGAGGACAGTACAAAGCGCCACATCAGTCACGGCGAGCACGGCGAGATTTAATTATATCGTTTGGTTTACACAATGAGGCCCCGAGAGAGTTTGGCATTTGAAATAGAGACCATAATTTGGGCGGATTAGCGTATTCAGACCTTTTCATTTGTCCCTTCTCCCCATTCGGCATCAGCTTCCCTCTGAGGACCGCGTGAGTAACGATTAGACGGGCGTGATTACAAAGGCCGTGCACGGTGGGGGGGGGGGGGGAGACGGGTTGTGAGGGCGTCAGACTTGCCACACACTCACTCGCCACGAGCAAAGTGCAAAAACAGGCCTCCTGCCTCTAAACCCAGGGAAGAAGATGAAGAATCAAGCGCTCGTCTTCCTCGTGGCTTCCACACATTTGTCTGGCACTGTCAGGACGCTGCAGTTTTACCAGTTATGCGTGAAATGCTCTCGCCCTGTTGGACCGACGCCCCGGCTGCCCTGCCTCAGTCACAGATAACCCCAAACATACGGGCGGCCCTCAGCTGTCATAAATAACCAGCATGACTGAGGAGGGTTGAGCACATCACGGAGAGGGGTCCATCCCACTGAGTGAACACGCAAAAATGCTTAAGAGAGGATTTGCTATTGTTAATGTAAAGCCATTTCCATGTGCTCAGAGGGCATTTGGACTTGGAAGCAGATGGTTGACTGGTTGAAGCTTTTCCAACATTAACAAAATCAATATGATTACGTGCATGTTAAGACGTAGATGAAGCTCAGATGAAGAAAATAAACTTTTTTTCGATTACGCAACTACAAATGAATGTAATCCAGAATGGAATCGTCTGATTAAGACGCCGTCACGACGCTCCTCACACTACCATTAAGCAACGTATTGTGTTTATTTGGAAATACTGAGGAATCCAATTACTCATTCCCACACAGTCCAGAAAAACAATGTCAGTGAAAGTGTGAGTGTGTGAGTGTGTGTGTGTAAACGTACAGACAGTTTGATTTGTTGCTTTTATGAAATGCCCATAATGAGCAGAACTACGGCGATGTTTGAAACAAGACAGACGTTGATACTCTGCTTAAAATGTAAACATCGCTGTTCGGGGGGGGTCATCGACTAATTCACGCAAGTATTACACACAAACACACCCGTACAGTAAGAGAGGAGACAGCTGCAGCGTGTGACCTTTGACCCTCTGAGCGAAGCCTCCAGAAGGGAATAAAGGAATAACACGCTAAATAACTGTTGCTTTCCTGGTAAATAAAGACGTGGCGGTCAAGTCTATACGTGTAGGAATGGCGCTGTCAGCATGTCTGGGAAAACGTCTCTGTGACCTTCCCTTCCAGATGGTTCGGCTCGGGATTGGCGACCACAGAGGCTTTCGCTTGCCCGGCAGGAATTCCCGGGCTGTCTTTGGGTGACCAGCACCCCTGCTTAACACAACCACGTTCACCTGACCTTTCACTGTGGCTTCCTTTAAAGCCAGAGATGTCGCTCCTGACGGCACGAATCCAGCACAAACAATCATTTCTACATATAACGCGGTGACACACGCTAGTCCCTGTAATCAAAGATTGCGGGGTCACTGTGCTTTGTGAGGACGTTTATGAGGTAAAAGAACAGCAACTTTGTCCGGGTAAAGTCTAATTATAAATGGTCATATTTATGGTTGACCAAAGTCTGGTGCCATCTCTGTCCCATTTTAGTTTCCCCTGCTGTTGCATTTTCATGTTTTCTAACTCTCTGGAGTGAATCTGGGACTATTTACCGCCACCAGATACTTTTATACAGGTGCATCTCATTAAATATCATGGAAAAAGTTCATTTATATCAGTAATTCAATTCAAAGTAGTGAAACTCTCATATATTATAGATTCATTACACACAAAGTGAAATATTTCAAACCTTCATTTGTTTTAATTTTGATGATTATGGCTTACAGCTCATGAAAACCCCAAGTTCAGTATCTCAGAAACTTTGAATATTGTGAAAAAGTTCAATATTGTAGCCTCACAGTGTCTCACTCTAATCAGCTCGTTAACTCAAATCACCTGCTGAGGTTTCCTGAGCCTTGTCATTGTCTCTCAGTCTGGTTCAGTAGGCGACACAATCAGGGGGAAGATACCGTATTCTAATTTATTGAGCTGCACCTGTACTTAATATTACCGGCTCATATTACAGTGGACGGTCAAAGTAAAACACTTAAAGACTTCCCAATTAGTTTGATCGAGGCATGTGGAAGTCCTAACTGGAACACGCTGCCTCTTGCCTCGTGCTGCTGATTACGCAACATGTCATGTTTACTCGGACAGCGGGAGATCTTATTGAATCTGTGCATGTCAACAGCTTAACCACAAACAAACACGCAGAGTGCCGAGTGCCTGAACGTACACACTGAACGCACACACTGAACGTTACAGTTTAAAAATCAGACCTGCTGTATGTTGATACTGGACAGTTATCGATCAAGTTGCAATGGACACTTAATTAAGAGGAGCAGGAGACTATGAGGCCACCGGCAGTGAATTCATACAATTACTAGGATGATAAATGTATTCTTAATAAACCTAGAAGCTTATAGTGGAGGATGTATGCAGTGTGCTTGAGGCGCAACGGCCACATGTGGGCTGAAGCACACAGCAGCTCGCTCTTACTAACACCGTGAAAAAGTGTATTTATTTTGACACATCCTTGACTTTCCCAAACAGACTACCAAAGACCTCGGCAGCAGCTGTCTGGCTTCACGCTCTCCGTCTATTCTAACATGAAGGGACGAAGCCTTTCAAGAGCCTCCCTGACCATATTAGTCCAGAAACCTGCCCCCATCTTTTTCCATTAGCTAAAGCGAGCTGTAAACTTTGTGTAAACGTTTCGGGCCAGAGCAGGGGGGAGCGCTGGTCCCCGTCCAAACGCTGAAAAGTGTGCGCGGGCTGTCGGCTGGGAGGGAGGGTGTGGGTACGAGACCAACCGAGAGAAAGCGAGGGGGACTGTTAATGTCTGAACATGCAGACTTTGTCATGTAATGGAGGTACCTTTGTCTTTGGAGTTTGACAAAGTATTAACCTCTGGTGGCTCCCGCTGCAGCCCTGGAGGTTGTCTGTCAGACGGTCAAGGTTTCCCGGCGTATCGGAGGGCCTGTCGGAACAGGCGAACATTCCAGTCATAGCCAGGTGAGCCTCGTGACCTCAAACAACTCCCGCACAACAACACCTTCCACCTCAATCACTCCAACAGACACTATAATGATTTAGAGGCAACCATTCCCACTGAGTTACAGGATTGTATAATCAAATTTCAAATTTCCAGCTGTCTCCCTTATAGTCGGAGTAACGTAGTAATGTCACAAAACAGCTGCGCGCCAACAGAAGAGAGAGAAAGCTGTTTATACCAACGGTCAAGATAATCCGTGTCCGTCTCTTGGCCTGTGCTGGAAAAACGTCGAGCTCCTAACAAACTGCTGCTTACAGTACGAGGCAGATTCCTTTATACTCCTTCATTCATACGCATCCAATGTGGAAATCCGCCCACCCGTGTTCAAACAAACACTTCCCTCTTTGTCGGAGACTTCTATCCTTGGATAGCCTCCTTGTTTTCTTGACCATGTGGTTTGGCTGGTGACCTGGCGCCGGTCCAAAGTGTAAAAAGAACCCCAGTGTTTGTAAAGTGTGCGTGTAAGCCTGTGCGTGGTGCCTGCTGCGAGGCTCCCCCAGTCCAAACCTGCCGGCCTGTCAGGTCCGTGGGACAAAAAGCAGAAGCGGGGAGGAGAGGAGCATCTCCACGCTCACGTTCCTGAACATGTGCGGGGGGTAACGAGGAACAGACAGCAAGGATCCAAAGACGACCCGACACTTCTCATCCAGCTGTCTCCTGGCGGTTGGGGCCAAGGCCTTTTTCCTTCATGTTGTTCTGTCCATTTCACTCAAACCTCATCCTCTGCTCTCTGGTACTTCAAGATCTGATGGACACTGTGTACTGGAAATAACGCGGGCTAGATCTCTCGGAGGAGATTGCGGGTACAAATGTACACCCAAACCATGCCGCCAAACCATGCCACGTAATGTGACTGCGGCTTTAATGACTGATTTCCATCTTCAGAGTGGAATGTGGGTCTGTTGGCATTCAAAGATTTTAGGAACAGCTGATAAGAAGCAAATCAAGAAGAATCATCTACGGTATGAGGAAGGAGATGCACAGAACTGTGCGCTCAAAAGAGTCTTTCAAAACAAAACGACACTCAAATCTAAACCACACAAACACACATACACACACCAAAAACTAAACTGCATAACAGTCAAGTTGTAATTACCTAATAGTCTGTCGTAAAATATGTTTGTGAATGGTTAGCGTCCCTAGAAAGCAGCTGTGTGAGTGATTTGTAAATGCGAACAGGTCAACTTGAAGCCCATGTCGACAGCCCGGCTCATGCTCGTCTTGTAGCAGGAATTCAGCCTTGGACAGGGTTCACCGTGGACAGTAGTGGATTAAAAACAGATGTGTGAAATACCTTCTTCTGCACCAGCTGGCACCTCTCAGTAGCTTCTGGCAACTGAGACAGAGTTGCCGCGTCTAATCTGAGATATCTATGCCGAGTAGAGATCCGACGGCTAAAGCGCTCGCCCGCATTTCTCTAATTGAGCGAAGTGGTGCGGCCGCCAAACACAACAGTGGCCTGAGAGTGTGAGATGAAGGAAGCAGCTTGTTAGGCAGCTGGTGACCCGGTGCCTTGTCTGTCCTTTGTGTGTAATTGCGTTGAAAAGTGCTCCATAAATTAAAGCTCGCTTGCTCTTTGTCAGCAGTTCAGTTACCTGCCCTATTGAAACGTCCTTGAGCAAGACACCAAGTCCATAACATTTCTAACTGACCCTGAGCTTTGACCTCTGCCCTCTGTTATGGGAAGGGGGTTGACTGAGAGTAAAAACTGAGAAAATGGTGCGTCACTCGCCCCCAAATATGAGAGGACTAGACTGGACTTTGGTCATTTATTTTGGCTCAGGAGTCCCACAGTCGCCTGTTCATTGGAATACCAAGTGAGCCAAGTGAAAGTCAATCACCTGACGAGTGAAATTCAACACCGTCTACCTTGATAGCAACAACACTTCTTCTACATTCCACGAAATGTTCAATAATTTAGAGATTGCCACCTCATCTGCGTCATTGTCGCTAAGAACTTTGTCAGGAACAAAAACAAACCAAGCGGTCACGTCTTTGAGTCCGATGGAACAACAGCAAATTCAACACTCAATAAGTAAACACTGACTATGACAGTGACGCTAGTGATGGGAATTCCGGCTCTTTGACAGAACACCATTTTATAACTTTGTAACAGACAGGAAGTGGTGGTTTTTGATGTCCGTCAATCATTTGTCAGGGAAACTGCAGTAGCTTCTTCATCTCTTTCTTGTAGTGAAGCACTTTCTCTGTAAGTCAGTTTTGGAATGTTTTTTTCAGAGAGTGTTTTCCTGCTTGGAAGAACGCACACTGGATTGAGAGCCTGGGTGGAGCTTCTAAATCCCTTGTCCTCCACAACTGAAGAGCCAGAAGACCATCCTATTATTCTGTCTTGTATTAAGTTGCAGAAAAAAGAAAAACGGCTCTTGGACGGGAGCTGGCTCCCATCGTTCACCTCAAAGTGCTGGCTCTTTGAGCCGGTTCTTTCACGAACGACACATCACTAATATGACACAATTCATGGCATAACTAGGCCATGATAGAAATGCTGACTGTTGGGTTAAAAGGAGATTAAAGCCGTTCAGATCCCTGTTCATCAGCCGTGTCCATAGAGTGGAAGCGGGAGTCTACAGTAGCTACACTCGGATACATTTGCGCTGGTGTGCATTTAGGTAACAGGCCCGGCCCGGCCAGATATGACAAAGGCATCGCCCACGGAGCATTAATGTCATATGGCTGAGAGCTGTGGGAGTCGTGCTGCAGATCCCTCTCAGATTACAGGATTAACGGACAGAGACGCGGCGGGCAGAGGGGACGAGACAACAGCACAGAGACAAAGGAAGGAAGCAAGGAGTTCTTCCACCAGCTAATGAAACCTAATGGCACAAAAGCTAAATATTAAGCTGTAATTTAATGAAATGTACATATTAAATTGAAACAACTAGAGCAGTGAATCCTAGGAGGCGGAGCTGCAGTAAACCTGTCTAATGCAGCTGAATTATATCATGCCGGTGTATTTTAGGATCTACATATTTTACTTTCTTTATATTTTGACAGGATAAATGAATATTCCGTCAGAGCAATAATAAGAAAAGAGATAGGACCCAGAGTTGCTGGCACCGTTTATCACCACAGTGCTGACAAACACGTTGGCTTGTAACGTTGATTTAGAAAGATTCAATCAGTGCTCAATCCCATTTGTGACGTCGCCTTTTTCCTCTTCATTTCCCAAGTCAAAGCCTTAAAAGCTGCGGGTGCTTCTTTAAATAGCCGACTAAGCTTAGAAAAGTGCCAGGACTGTTTTAATGTGTCCACCTGGATGTCGTTCTGTGGATTCCCAAATGATTTGGGGGAGAAAATTCAGACCCCATCAAAGACGCGACAGCAGAGTAACTCATAGTCTGTATGATGTATGAACGGCTGAATGTTATATCAACGGTATTCCCCTTTAATTCCAACATGAATGATTAATGGGGCCAGACCACAAAATATAAATTTCAGATATGGGAGTGTCAGGCTGAAATGTAGGGAGGACAGAGATTAAAGTGCAGGTTAAAAGGCTGCAGCTCTTTCCACAGGCCAGGTTGTCAAACTTGTTCTCCAACCCCCCCACACTTCACATGTTAGCATTCTTCCTCAGGTCAAACCTTCAAGTGGAGGTTACGCTCAGGGCAAAGGAGAAGAAGAAGTAGAAGAAGAAAGCCGGCGCACATGTGACAGGAGGCTGGCCGAGGTTTCCCCCAAAAAAACAACAACTTCAGGATTAGACCTCATCGTGACTGTATAACTTAGGCGTGTAACAAAGATGCTGAGCTTTCACTTTGTGCACTGCCAAGTTGTCAATTTGCAATTCTGATTTGAAACCACCATGTTTGTATACTCTGCGTGAACATGTTCCCTTGCTGCATTGACTCGCATCTGATCAGACAAAGCATCTCAGTGTGCAGGTGCTGGGAAAAGAGCATTTATTAATTTAACTCGCTACTATCTGAAATGGATTGCATTTCATAATCAGGTCAAACAATTTTCACGTTCGCACCATCATTTGTTAAGTGCTGTGGAGAGTCAGCGTCAGTGTTTATGGACATGTGGCCAATAGTGACTCTACTAATGGATCGACAAGCCCTTAGGTCATGACTGTGCAACCAGTCAGGGTTTCGTTAGTGAAGGGGAGTGATGAGCTGCTGAACACAAAAAGGGTCAACTTGATCTGGATGATAAATTACAGCCTGTAAGGATTTTATGGCATAAAAATGTAATATAAAATCAGTTTTACCCTCTTAAATGTGAGTATAGGTGCTTTTCTCTGTTTGATAGAGTTGTAAGATGAATACAGTTAGATTTACTACATTTATACCTTGGTAATTTAGAGCAATTACACAATACAAATATTAGTATCGGTGTAAATCAACACTGAAAATATACAAAAGAAAGAGCTGCGGAAAAGTCCTATGGCTCTTTAAATAAACATCATGAATCACTGCTAGTCATCCTCTTATCTGGCTGTGTGGCACAGAGAACATGGAACAAGGTTGTGTGTGAGCCACAGCCGGGCACAGGTCCATATCACTGCCCGGCGTGTGTTTACGTCCGGGTAATGAAGCAGGCCATCGTATAGAATGTCAATAATGGGCGTGGCGAGCGATGTAATCTCATCCAGGATACCCCGAGCCGCAGCCAGACCTTCAAAAATCCCTGCCTTCTCCTCAGTTGCTATGGCAACCGGAGCGGTGGGTGACCGGCGCGAGCTGGGTGGGTGATTTAATGTAAACCACCCCCTCCGCCGCACATTAACCCTCCTTTCTAATCTGCCCTGGATGTTTAGAGGGGAGAAAATAGGCTTGTCCCTCTAATTCTGTGGACGAAAACAAATACAACAAACAGCCATTAAGGATTAGAGGGGGACAATCTGTTTGGGCATCAACGCAGCCGCACACCGACATCCTGCTGAAAGGACACACGCCAGCTCACTTGTTGTCCATCCGGAGTATACGCTTGAATAAGGTGTGAAGCACGTGGCAGAGGGCAACCAGGAACCTGAGAAGGACGGGTGGCAGCAGGCAGGAAATGAGCGAGACAGAGCGGAGCAAAGACAGAGCAGACCCCCGTCTCCCCTCAAGGTGACTTTCCTTTTCATTGACCCCATTATCTGCACTCCGCCCCTTCATGGAAAAAAGTATGCCATCCTCTCTCTCTCTCTCTCTCTCTCTCTCCCCCCCTCTCTCCCCCCCTCTCTCCCCCCCTGTCTCTCTCACACACACACACACAGTGATATTGGTCCACGTACGCCAGCCCACAGAGAGGGAAGGTGGTGGGTGGCAGCAGCCTCTGAGTGTGTGAACGCATATTTCTAGCACCACCTCACCCTATTCTCCTCGGCAGCCTTGTCATTATTGGGCATTCCCCACATACAGAGGACAACTCTCTCACCAGGAAATCAGCCCCCGGGCTTGGTGGGAGCAGACTCCCATCCCGTCCAATCCCATCCCCCCCACCCCCCGCGCTGACAGTTTCTACGGCAACATCGTTTTCCACACCAGCACCTCCTAATTAGATAGACATGACACGATCACCTACGTCTTGTTGACTTGGAATCCAGTCTGTATCAGGGGGAGAGATAGCAGCCCAACTCCCCTCTCTCTCTGTCTCTCATAAACACACACACACATCACACACACATACATAGATACATACACAGAGATAGCGTCAGCCTATCTACCGGTCACATGCATGTCCTCACATACATTCCAATCAGAAGATAGCCGGCTTTGGCTCTTGCTCTGATGAACTGATTCTCTCTCTCTCTCTCTCTCTCTCTCTCTCTCTTACCCTGTCCGGGGGCTTCGTTTCTATCGTGAGCATTCCCTTTATATCCTCATCTCACTGCGGTAACCGGTGACGGCAAGAAACGACGCCTGTACCCGTTGGAACAGTGGAGCCTCTCCTGCCAGAGGTGTGTGTGTGTAAAATCCACACTGAGCCAAAGTCGTGCGCGTGGGGTTGGAATGACTTAACAGGCACCTTGGCCGTGCGATTCCAAAAGGTTGTCAGAAAATCTGCAGAGAGGTAAAATCCCATCAGTGGCACCGGTTAAGATGCAGGATGTTGTTCTGTGATGTCAGGGGGGGATACGTTCACCGTGCAGCCTGGACTGAGCCTGATAATAACCAGCTGGCCAGCGAGAACTTCTCCCTGGCGCGTCCACTCCCTCCCTAACCTCCGTCTCCCTCTCTCTTTCTCTGCAGAATGCCGTGTGGGGGGGCAGAAGGGGACAGGCCCAGATGTTACTGGCTCCCGGCCACGCCCCTTTTCAACGCTCGCCCTCCTAATAGGACGCAGCCGAGCGGTGGCCCCCGCCTCGCTCGCCCTCTGCCCCCTCCCCCTCCCTCTGCCTTTTGGACGGCGTGTTTAGGGTTTGTTTGGAAAAGCAGTGTTTGGAGAGCTGTGGCGGAAAGTGAGGCTGAAAGGTGCAAACGTGCGTGTGTGTTGCGAATGTGTGTGTGTGTGGGAGAGACACAGAGTGAGAAGAGAGCGAGAGACAGAGAGCTCTGTCCTCTGATGATGAGACAACTGACAAAACATCCATCAAAAAACACTCCCACATGATTCATAGAGAGGCATCAGCTAATTGTAGACTCACAAGATCGGCTCACATCACTCCACTGCGTCACAGTGACATTTCTGAACCAAACAACACAACACAACGCAGAGAAATCACAAGTTAATATGCAACATAGCGATTCTACGCAACCTAGCTTTCTGTGCAGGAGGTTTACCAAATAAGCAACTATCTTAAATCAAAAGCACACACTGTTACAGTAATTGCGAGTCAACCTGACCTCCTCACGGTATGATGTCCAACAAAAAGCTACAGGGAGCACTTATGTAACTGTGTCAGAATCGGGGCTAGTTTGGTCGATTAGGGTTTGCTTTGTTTCTTGTGCGTTTCGGTGCACATGTCGCTTTGAGTGGATAAGTGAAGTCATGTTACTTTAATGTCTGAACACAGAACCTGTTCTACTACTTCTACTTCTCCCCGTGACTCCCGACCTCAGAATTGCCCCCTTTAAATCATTTCAATAATCGGTTTTGCCCACGTGCAACATTTACAGTGTCCAGGGTCAAAACAAAGGAACCGACCTGCTGCTGTACAAACACATCAATAACTCATCTCCATGTAAATGTGAGCGCCGCTGTTAGTGAGATGATATCAGGACACTGGTGCAGCTTTAAGCAAACACAGGAGGCTGAAACAATAAAGGTAACAGCTGTACAATCAAACACGGTACAAAAGCCCTTCGGCGGGATATTAAAGGCCTGAAAATGCATCACAAAGGCTCATTTTACACTTCTTATCATCATCTCCTCATTATCTGGATGTACCGACGTCCATCCGATCATCTTGCATTATCACTTTGCAGCCACAGGAGAAGTGAGAGCAAAAAGGTGTTGGTTCAACTCCCAGACACCCCCACAACATACTTAGACTTGACACACACAACGCATCCATTACAGTGACGCTCGAAGGCTCGGCGCATTAAGACGGAGTGACACAAAAGATTACGCACAGGTAGCGAAAGTCTTTCCTCAAAAAGCTTCAGGCCCTACAGGTTTTTGAAGTACTGTAGAAGCTCTCGAGAAAAACAGTCATCTATCAGCTATTCACCTGCTGTTCCTCAAAGTTGAGCCAAGCAGGAACTACCGACGGGTGACGAGCACTCTAGCTAAGAAGTCGCCACTCTGCTGCATTAGATCTGTTTTGGCCTTTAGAGATGGGACGGCCAGTCTTGGACACTTCTCTGCTCAAGTCAAGACACTCCTAAAAAGCAAAGTCAAACTTCTTTCTGTGTGTATAAAAGTAAGAATCTTTCCGGCAGCTGCCTCTCGCTGACATTTTGTAGTCGACGTGTGAAGTTGCCCAAAGGCGTTTGCTTCTCTGGAGCCCTTCCAAAGCGACGTGTGTATAGCTAGATGCCCCGCTGAATGTCTACTCTGTATTCCCATATTTGCATAGTTGACCCAAGAACCCGTATAGTTTCACCTCTTATAAAAGTGTAGCAGATATCAGTCATGAGCCGTGAATGATAACACTGGAAGACGCCCAGTTTTGGGTAGCTGCCTCTGAAAAGAATGTCATGCAGCTGGAATAACAGACAGGTCCTGTTCCCAAAGACGGCTTCTTGTTTCTACTGAGACGGATCGTCGCTGCCAACAACAGCCTGGACTGAACTCCGGGGCGAAAGCTATGACCAGCAGAACATGTTTGGGCCTTTGAGGACGGTTTAAGGACATCCAGGTGGTCCAGGGACTGTGGCTTCTTTTCGCATTTGTATGTCTTTTTGCAGGATTTCAAGATTTAAATGAACATCAGGGATGAAAGGTTTCTCCCTTATGATGATGAGAAAGGAGGTTACAGGAATCCAGTGCTTCTTTGGACCGAGATAAAAGCGTTGAGTCCCACTTATCTCTCTGGAATTTACAATGAAGTTATGAGGTTTGAGGGCAATGTTACCATGGAACATTAACCAAACCAACTCCAAATCCTCCTGACTTCCACTCTCGGTAATAATTCAAAACGATCAACCCTGCTGATGATAAACTGCCGTCGGCAAGCGCTAAATAATTTTCTCATGGCGCTGGATAAAGCTCTGTCTTTTGATCCAAGTGCGCTTAAGGCTATTTTCAGACAACAGTACGATTACGCGTGCCAAAGCAAGAGCAATCAAGCATTGGTGACATAAAACACAGAACCCGCTTTGCTACAGCTTAAGCCCGGGGCGTGAGCATTGTAGTGAAGCGGCAGAACGCGCTTTACACTCCTGACAGAAAGATACCGGAGCCAAAACAACATGACGTTTGGGTGAAACTTTCTTTCCCGTTAATCATTACACACACAGGGGCAGCCGAAGCTCCACATTACCAAATGCTTCCCGGTCAGTCTGTAGTGAACAAGTGAAGGGATGACATCATCGTCATCTTCCTCCAGCTGGGTGGCCTGTTGCATTCAAATGTATCTAGCAAACGTGTTATCATATTACAGGCCGATCACGATACGAACAAACTGATCAAGGGATTGCAGCTTCAAGTCAACTTCCCTTTCGTAACACTTAGCAAGGACACAAACGTACCAATAAACCCATTAACAGCATCATTTCCTTCTTTGAAAAACAACGAGAATTAAGTGAAACGTGGAAGCCGCTGGGGAATGACTTTGCATGCGTGTAGAAGGTGCATCTGCTTAAGAAACCAAATCACATTGACATGGAAACAAGGAAGCGTGGAAATCTGATTGGTTGTGGACAGTAGAGGAGCACGAAACATTTAGCCGTGATTACAAGCGTGTTGGCCATGATTCTCTGATGGCTGTTTAAGAAATGAAAAGACTTAAGTCAAGCGTTAATCGCTCTGCTTCAGCCAAAGGTCACGCATCTGAGGTAGCTATGGAAACGTCCTCAGAGTACATGGGATGTGTTGCGCAATCAAAAGAAGGCCAGGCTGCCCATTGAGGTCTGTGTCTGTTACTTAGAATAAGCAAACTTCATTTTGTGCTGGTTTCAATTCGCATTAGGGCGAATACAAGACGTTTTTCGTTTGACCGTCCCGTGGTAACATGAGCTGGTAATATTTTGGGCAAGTGTCTGGTGGCTGTTAAAGTCCCAGATTCCCTCCAGGGAGTTAAAAAACACGAAAATGCAACAGCAGACGGAAACTAAAAATGGGACAGAGATGGCATCAGACATTGGTCAACCAGAAATACGATTTATAATTAGACTTCACTGGGACAAAGTTGCCGTTCTTTCACCTCGGAAACGTCCTCGCGGTCGGTTGCCTTTGGGTGCTGCTGCTTCTATCTCCGATTACAGCGAAAGGACCGGACTAAATCTAGAAAGCGTGAAAGTCTGCGAAAAAGAAAAGACGGTTTCCGAATAGTGACTGACAGGACCTGAATAGCAAAAGAGTAGAAGCTCAGAGTGCTGCAGAGGAATGTGTGAAGGGGAACATTATATTATGGCCTGTATCATGTGGTGACTGGCTGCGGGGCTACACGCTGTACACATGTTTCACTCAGGGCGAGGCTACATCTCCAAATTCCACCCGTGCTGCCCTTCCCATGTCGGAGACCCTAATGATCACAAATTAAATGCCAGGATTAAAAAGGGTCCTGCCGCTCTCTGCCCACCCTCTGGTAAAAGGCTTGTAATTACCCTCTGGAATAACAGCGTCCATCCCAGAAGGAGCGTGCGACTTTCTGCATCCCATAATCGCTCGACCGTGGAACTGAAGCAACTGGAAACATGAAAAGGAAGTTCAAGGACGGCTGCAACATTTTTCGGTTACGGACATGAAAGAGCACATTAGTTCCACAGTCTGGCTGGACTCATCAGAGAAGCTTGTTGTTCAATCGCGGATCGTCTCAGTACTTGATTAGCGTTGACAGGAATTTGTTTGCATTACAGTAAAGTATACATGGATGTAGGTCACCTTCTAAAATGGGAAAAAGCGTTTTAATTTTTTTTGTTTCACCCTTTTAAATCCCAATTACTTCACTTTGCTCTAAACCTGGAGGGCTTAATGCCACCAAAACAAACTATATCTTAACGGAAGAGGTGAAAGGCACCGCAGCAGCTGCAGTGAACGTGCTTGTAACGGATTGGCAAAATTTGAGGGTTAAAGGCTCTGGCTTAACTGGTTGATCCTCCAGATGGAAGCTTGCTTACTTCCCTAAAAAAGACAGTGGTTCGGGTTTCCGTAAGGACGGAGGAGACGCCCTGCTGATGCTTTGAGTATTACAGTGGAGCCAATGTAAACAAACAGACCAACAAGAGCAAAGTTAATCCAACATAATCCAATCAGTGTCCAGTGTGCTCTCAGGGTGAAGACAGCAAAGGCCTTCCTACCATCTAATGTCACGTGGGGACGCTCAGAGAGTTGGCTAACCATGTACAAAAAAGGTCTGGACCTCGTATTGAACCAGACTGGCTTATATCCAATCAGATGGATGACTGACGAGATATCCAAAGAGAACCCAGCCACCTTGCATGACCGGATACCCGGAGTTACAAGCTGCGTATCTCAAAGTGTATCACACTATGTGCGGGGGAAGAAAAAAGAAAAATACTTGAATGGTCCGACTGAAGAAGACGAAACTAAAGATTACAGCTGTGAAAATCGGCAGAAAAGCCAAATCTGTGGGCCTGGGCGATGTTGTGGAAAATGGAACCAAAACACAAACAGCAGAGAGGGATGTTTGGAGACGTTAACAAGGCCACCTGCTGTTTAACACCGCCGCCCTGACAGTTTTTGCCCTGTGGCGTCGCAGCCTATCAGCCAAGCAAAGCACATTTCTGAGCGAGACAGACGGCATCCGAGGTAGCAGCGGTGTGTGTCAACCTCAGACCAGAGCTACATTGTCACGTCTTAGATTACCATTAACATCGCAGTCTGATGTATGAACCTGTTGTTCTAATAAGGCAGCTATAAATCACACCGCGTTACATAAGTGCACGGGAAAGGAGGAAAGGTAGAGGACAATAGTCGTCACTAAAAGCTGTAACACAATCACGCCTGAAGAACGCTTTGCTGTTGACGCAGCTGGTTTCGTCTAACTGCGGCTGTTTTGACGGCTTCTCTGCAACTCTGGTAATGTTATCGCACAGATACGTTATACTGTGGGAAAGCGGCTCCTCGTAGCAGCGGCCTAACCCCTGCCCGAGGAAACCAGGACATCTTCTGTGGCGGCGGAGACTACCTTTTAAGATAAACCCCAGAACACGACCTACTTGTAAAGCCGATACGCCGCGAAAGGACGACAATGCAGCAGATCGTGTCTGTGTCTAGGCTGTGAATACGCTATTATAAAACCAAATTGAAGTCGGAATGCCTTTCGCAGCTGAAACAAAGAAACAGTGGTGCTTTTTAAAACAACCGCAAACTTAACAAATTCAATAAGGATGTGCATGACTGACATTATCAGCACCATTGAAGCCAACTGAGTTAACGGGAAATGACATTACTGTGACAAAACACGCCAATGTCGCAGCCTAATGCATATAAGTGTTGTTCAAGTGAGCATATCTTGTTTAAAACTGCTGCAACTGTAGAGCAAGTGTGTGTCTGTGTGGGTTACTGTTTGAGTACGTTTATCCGTTAGTTCGGAGTTCCTCCAATCGCCGCCAAACATCAGGTCAGGGGTCCAGGAAGCGTTTTTCCTGTTATTTCCATTATGATATTACATCTGACTTGCATAGAGTAGTGGGAGAGGGATGACATCATGAAAGATATCACGGGTTAATGACATCAGCATGAATAATGTCATAGTTGTTCATGACATCATTGAGACAGACACTTCTTTGAGACTCATGAACGATGTCACAGTTCAGGTCGTGTTACAGGAGACGGGGAGAAACTAAGGGGAAGCACCCAAAGGGCCCGAGGGTGCTTTTCGCTCTCGTCACCTTCATCCGTGTCCAACTTTCTTCTACCTCAGTGTTGCAGCCTATACTTTTCTCAGCTATCAAAAGGCACCAGAGTCTCATCTGAGGTAGTCGACGAATGAAAGAAACGAGCGATAAGAGAGAATAAGAATTATAGCCTCAACATATTTTTTTCCTGTCTTGGCATTTTTGGGCGCTGTGCTTGTCAGAACTTGAGGGGCTTTGTGGCGGTCGGGCGGGGGCGGGCGGGGCAGGCGGGGCGGCATGTTAGCAGCAGGATAAAGAATGCCAAGCTCTGGCACGGACGGTTGCAGAATCTGATATCTGTCTGCAAACCCAGCTGCTCCGAGGTCTGTTACACATGCCATGATCTGTGTCCGAGGAGGAAACGGCGCTACAGGACTTATTCCTCTGAAGATAGTAACAGTTCGTAAACATCAAGCAAACATCGTCACGTTCCAAATCTGAGATGTGTGAGACGAGCCTCACCACAGCCACCTTGAAATGATTCCGTACTCTTTCGAATTGGCAGGAAATAGCTTATCAGATAGATAGATGGACACTATATTTATTCTCTTGGGGACATTCAAGCATCCTGTAGCTCACAGAAGACAAAACGCTTAATAGATAATAGAAAAGAAGCATAGAAAAGAACAACACACACATTAAAACACTCACAGAGTCAACTATTGTGCAGTCTGCAAAATTGATAATATTAGACACCTTATGAGCTTTTATACTAATGATTGATGGGTTACTGGTTCTTACTGAGTACAAATAAGCTGTGAAGTCTGGGGAGGAGCAGATCAAGCCTCACTTGCAGATGTTGCATACAAATTTGCTTTAATGATTACAGTACAAGTATCAGCCTGAACTGACGAGGACAAAATGCTGGCGGGCGACCAGCTGGAATCCTTCCTGACACATAATCAAATAAAACATATCCCAAAGTCAGAGGCTTCACTGATTCATCCAAACCACAAAAATAATAACACAACATTCTAATTTCCAATGTCCCTGCTTTGGGAATTAACATTAATAATGTGACCTAGATGACAAAGGGGATAGAGGAGGCCCCGGATAGAAACATGACTCCCATTACACCACCTCACCCACCCTCACAGACCACCATCTCCTTTATGCCCCCCCCCCCCTGCACGCACACACACACACACACACACACACACACACACACACACACACACACACACACACACACACACACACACACACACACACACACACACACACACACACACACACACACACACACACACACACACACACACACACACACACACACACACACACACACACACACACACACACACACACACACACACGGCGGAACCCACATGTTCCCTTTGTTTGAACGGCTCCAGAGCTGCACTCTTTCAACATCTTGCGGCTGACGCACACAAGCGATTAATTTTGATGCCCATTGTCATGATAATCTGGGGTTCGCCTCAACTCTCAGTTCTCTAACTCTCTGCCTGGCAGGACAACAGTCACTTTGTGAATACAACAACAACAACAACAACAACAACAAAAACAACAACACGCATGGGTAGGATAAGGGAAGCAGAGCTGTAAATGATAATTTAGAACAAATCTACTTATAAAAAAGCTTACTTAAGTCCAAAACAACCTCTGCATCCCACAGGGTAACAACACTCATATGTCTGACTTCACATAACGGAATCAATCATTGATAACCACTGAACATGAAACAGTTAGACTTTGAGCAAAATTATCTTTAGTTTATAGCTGAGGTTGACCAACCAAGACTGTTCTGCCTGACATGTTACTTGCTGTCAGGGAAGCTCCAGAAATACATATTCAGTTAAGGGATGTACTGAGTTGAGTGGCAATTACTTTATAAGAAAAGGTGGCCGAACTTATTGCTCAATGTGATAGTTTGGTATTGTACACGTTTACAGCGCCGGTTCCCGCAATAGCGAAGGAGTTAAGGGGTCAAGGATGAGCAAATGCAAGTATAAAGTAGGTTCCACGCTATAGGGGCAGCAAAAACAGGTGATGTAATGATGGTTTGGGTTATTCCCTTTGATGTATGACACAAGAATATTATCTTAACCTGAAGGTCCATTGATTTCTAAAACCGGGTGCTGCCATTTGATGGATATCTTTTGATTACCTTCACCTCTTCAAAAAACCGCAACACATCTCAGCAGGTATCAGGGAGTAGCACAGCCTGTACTGTTCTCTCGAGGGTGCAACTGCAACACGTTCAGATTGGCCCAAAATATCATTTCATAGGTCACCTAGTTCCTTGTTATAGCACCGTAAGGCTGCAAATCAAGGCTTGTTTCTCTGAGGAGGCCTTCTGTGCAGAGATAGAGCCGTGCCGCACCAGTGCCGGGGCTGGATTAAGCTCGACACACCCAACGATTACACTGATTTATTGGATGTAGGGTGGAGTGCGAACGGCGGCAAACAGGTGAGGATTTGCGTTATGTAAGTGTGGCGGGTGGGTGTGAGAGGACGGGTCACTACAAGGTGCTTAGAAGTGTATTTTCAGACACCGGCTTTCATAACAGTTTTTAGGCGTCAACATCAGCTTTCATCACAAACAGACTTGGGCACCGTCAAGTGGCTGCGACACATTTTACACCGCGAATGGATCGACTTGAGAAAAGATCCATTACTCACTGGAATGACAGACCGTTGGTCCGCCTAAGACCCATTAATTAGAAACCTGCCACCGTTCAGAGGTCGGGCTGGAAATGGACTGCAGTGCCCTTTCAACTCGGAACAATCGCACAGGTCAAGAGTCAGTGAACTATGGGAGGGGACAAGAAGTGGGTAATCACTGGGTGAGTGTAATTCATCCACAAACTTCAACGTTATTAGGCAAGTCGCAAAAGTGAAAAGGCAGCAGAAGAAAAGAAAAGAACAGACCACAACTAAGATGACACTACGCATTCAAACTTCTCCGGTTTCCAATATAGAAACCGTCATGACTTTGGAATGTCTATCCACAACGATCCTTGTTTTGTTTCCTCTGGTAAATAAAGTTAATGTGCTCTGCATCAAGTTCAGGGTCAGGAGAGTCTCTGGTTTACACACTCCGCTTTTAGAGTGAAAATGAGAACAAGCTGCTGGTTCCCCGACTCAAAGGCGAAGGCAACAATCTTCAAAGTATGAGGTTGGGTCTTGGGCGTGTCCAACAATGGCCGGCTCACCCCAGCTGTCCCTGCAGCCGCGAGCGAGGACAAGTGCAAAGCCCAGGCCAGACTTGGGGGCAGGGTGTGGCACGGCAGGGGTACCATGGTGATGGAGCAGGCTCGGCAGGGAAGGGATGCTAAATGAAGCCATTGTCTGGCCCAAGTGAAGCACACCGCACGAAGAATGGCACATTCAAACAGTCACACAGGCCTATTGTTGTGGCCGGCCAACAGAGTGGCGCAGATCTGCAGTTTATCCCACAGGATCTACTACACATCATCACAGAGAGCTGGCCATGAGAACATTAACCTCCACTTTGACACTCAGTATGTTTACACTTGCACTTTACGGCTACGATTACGCGGCATTTAAAAGCAATAAATCCGCCTTTTCAAACAACGTGTACACACCCGAATTCGTCAGTGATCAAAGTGTGTTTACCCTCGGTAGCAAACCTTGATTATGCAATAGAAAGTCGACTTATTCAGGTATGCAAACCTCTTCATCAGAATTTTTTCCTCAATGGGCAGACTCGCCTCACACTGCTATGATGGACCGCCTCGTGTATACTCAGAGGGCGGCGGACTCCTATTGATTCATTGCAGATATGTAACACTTCACAGTAAAGACCAATACAGTATTGAGTACGAGCAAACGTACGGACTGTTAGGATTAGTACTTCATCGTTCAAAGTTAACACACGCGTCAGACTAGTTCGGATAGTAGCTGCGAGGACCGACATCCGCTTGGAATTCAATCCGAAAGAAAAGATACACGCCTCATTTGACTAACAATAACTCAACCCGCAGTGTAAACAGATCGCTCTCTCCTCTCGCCTCATCGTCTGGATTGGAGGCGGCGCCGTCGACAAAGAGAGGAAATCAAGACACGACACATGGCGGCGCGAGTCAATATTTCAACCCACTCCAGGAGATTCCCTGCCTGCCACGAGGCCCCCGTGCAATCAACCCTCCTCCGCCATCTGTGCCACACTCCAATTACATCAACTAAATGCTCAAGCAAAGTAATTACAGACATTAACGTCCTTATAACAGGAAGTGTTCTGTAATGCCACCATCTAGTGTAATTTGTATAATTTGGATTATTAACGCAATCTATACCCCCCTAATAGAACCCAGGATACTAAGAGAAGGACTTAACTAACACTTAAGGACGGTCCAGTCCAATTCTTCTCACAGTAAAAACAGTCATCATGGGGCCACAGTTCAACACCTGCCACTATACATTAGAGCCAACACAACATCTAGACACCACGCTGACATATGGTGGTCTCGGGGCCTCAGCTGTGTTTGAGCTACGCCTAAATGACGTCCAGCACATTGAAAAAGTAATTATGCTTTACCTCCCCTGTTGTCAGCGCTGTGGTTTACCCTTTTCACAATGCCGTCCTTAATGTCGGCCGACCATGGAGGGTGGTCTCGCCCCCCTGCAGCACTGCCAGTCTTGTGAAATACGACCCCTGAGCTCATTAGTCTGGTTGCCCGAGAGAGCAGAGGTGGTTTGTGTTTATTAGACACAAAGAGGCAAGAAGAGGAGACGGCACAATGTGTGAGCGCCGTTTGTGGACCTGTCAAAATGGACCGGAAATAAACACATTAAGGGTTTTCATTATTCGCCAGGGACGATTGTAAGTCTATTTGTGCTTCGATTGACGAGTTGTCGTGCTGTGGTGATTTTAATTTGACAGATTTTGTTGCCGGGACAAGAGACAAACAGAGACAAACAGCGCGTGATAACAGTTGCTTTAAAGAGGAGCTGATAAGCAAGAGCTAATATTAGAATTGTTATTGTTGTACCTGCCCCTTCTCAATCATACACCATTGATAAGGTGTTGTGTACATTTTGTGTGCCATGCTTGTGTTGACCATATGATAGGAACCTCAGCCCTAGCAACCATGTAAACATCAGTTCTCACCGTTGTGCTGGTCAGAGCATTAGCAGGATGCTTCCTGATACACGGACAGAAAGCACTGCCAGACTTGGATGTAATAGTTTTAATGGACTCTATAAACCACCAGTACAGACCGGATGCACACATACATAGTTCAAGAGTTAGTTAGTGCCGAAATGTTGCTCTAAGTGCTAAAATACAGTATAATGCGTTCAGCCACGTCCTCTCATCTGCCTGAAGAGAAAGCCATGGCTGCAAAAGGAGAGAGGTCACCTGAGAGTAACATCACCCGACATAAAAATGCCTTAAAGCGCAAAATACCAAGAGCAATTACCTGCAATGTGCACCTATTCACACAGACAAGACAACGTAACTCAAACACCGGGGCTCAACAAATCTCACCGCCAGCAGCCAACTTCCTGTCTCATCAGAGTGAGAGGCTGTGGACAGAATAACACCCCGGTGCGCCATGTAAGGCTTCTGCCGCGTTTACAGTGAAAACATGTCAGTGGATCTCAGCCCTCTCTCGCAAAGGCCGCAGCCCCACTACAAGCACACGCATGCCCGCAATGATTTAGAGCATTTTAATTCTCGGGAATGCGAGACTTTTCTGATAAGCCTCTAACTGGGTAGAGAGCTACACTAGGGTGATTATACTGTGTGCTGGGCCTGTGGTGGGTGCTGACTTGGCCTGTGACTTCACGCCTTTCAGGAATGAGTCACGTCTATTTCTCAAGAGAGCGTTATAGGTGAATAACACAACCGCAGGTGGAGTGTTACAGTCTAGACCTCTGAAAGAAAACACAGACGCCACTGGCGTTCAATTTTGGGTCAATACAGGGTGTCAATTATGAACCCAGGTGGATATGGCAATGATACAAACACAACTCTGGTTTTGTCCAAATGTAAACATATTGTCACAGCAGAAACACATTAAGTGTCCAGTATTCACACAGTTGTGGTCACAGGGGCCTATGGAGGTTGGGTTACACACTTATGGATCACACAACGTAACATTAATGGACAGCGAGGCTTTGTTCTCTGTCACACACGCCAACAATCACTCATGACCCGCATCAACCGGGCTACTTCCACATTCTACAGGGTTTAATATCAATAACTTCCGTCCATGAAACTACCATGAAACTAACTTCAACAGTACATGTGTATGTGTGTGTGTCGATGCTGTTACTCATTAACACACATGAGCTCGCCGGGGATTCTCGGGGCGGACAGGTCAGCTCCCCGCACAGAATTGGCAAAAAAAACAACAACATTTTTCAAAACAAGATGCAAATGTCACCGGGTTGCTGTCACGTCGGCCCGTGTATGTATCTAGCTTCTCTTCCCCCGCCGACGAAGCTACGAGAAAGCTCCGGGAGCTCGCGGCGTACGGTAGACCGAGCACGGCTAAGCTAGGACGGCTTTGTATCGACTCGCCACACCGGCACGGAGGTCAACGCCGACGCCACACCGCAACCAAACGGCCCGGTGAAAACACACGGTTGCTGTTCCGACACACACACACCTTCGGCTTGGTTCGGTTCTTACCTCGTTGTGTAGCGCATTTCTCTCGTTAAAGGTGTCCACAACTTCATCAGGTACGGAGAAAAGTAAAGCAATAAGAAACCGAGTCCAGACAGCAGCGGATGATTCAACCGACTGGTTGGTCCGGGCTGCTTGTGACGTCACCATTTGGTTACCTACGTTTAACCGCTAATACGCATGCGCAAAACTGCTAATCCATTTTTATGGATAATCTATCCATCCAACATCCGTCCACCCATTTTAAATCGTCTGCTGTGTAGTATTATGTTGTGTATTTGAATTCATGTTATGCTATTTATGACGTGGCGGCGGTATTTTTTAAATATATAGTATTTTTTTCCAACATTGTTGAAAATGTGTCACCAACATTGCGACCAAGAACAGAACAGAAAGCTAAACCTAAAGTGCTCATGACAGCAAGAAATAACAAATGCTGAAAAGGTGCTTCAGGTCTTTCCACCTAATGCTGGAGTAAATGAGAACCAAATGTCTGTGGTAATACAACGTGATATACTGGCATTTTTCAAAAGCGAAGATACTTAGCCAACATCTTTTCCCTCAGAACATCAATAAAAATATCACTGAGCTTTCGTCTGTTCAGTTTGTTACCAGAAGAGTGCAGAGCTCCTCAATGTCCCATAGCAAATCTCCTTTTCTACAGATGTCTCATGAATGTATTTTCTATGTAGAATCCTCTTTGTGTTTCCTACCAAAGAACATCATCATCATCATCAATGTTTCCCACTGGGCCTGAGTTCGGCCTTGAAGCACGTCTATTCAGGGAAACGTTGTTGGAGCAGATGAGTAAATTCTGTCCTGTTCATCATCATCTTTCTAGCCTGTTGGCGATCGACGCCCAAGAGGTCCTTGAGTTTCGTCCATGTCCTAGTTATCGTTCTCTTGTCAAAGCTCTTGTCTGCTTTTGCATTGCATCATTTTCCAAGCGGCATACATGGCCCATGTGCTTTCAACATTGAACGTGGCAGAAAGTCTCGAATGGAGTGAGAGCTTGTAATTTCCCGCAGTCGCTCATTATGTATTTTGAAAGACCAGTTGATCTGTCCTTGGGTTGCTGGGTCTATACCCTTCTTGCGCTGCCTACGAGATGAAGCATTCTTTCTAGCGTATCCTCCTGCCACCATCTTCCTTAAGAATCCATTCCAGACACTTTCAGTCTTTTGGAGATCTGAAGTCAACAAATCACAGGCTTGAATTCCATACAGCAAACGAGACCTGACGCATAATGTGAGGATTTCGATTTCACCCTGGCCGATCATGCGGGTTTCTTGCATACAGCAGATGTCATGCTGTAGTGCTTTGGCGTGAAGCACACACTCTAACTTGCTCTCGCACTTTGTCGTTCTTACATTTACTGTGCCAATACGAATATGGTGGTAATTCATGGGCTCAACTTTGTGTTGCCTACTCTTCATAGCTACGAGCAGACAGGAGCAAAACTATATAAACATCTACAAAAAGTTAGGAAATTTGTGTTTGGCAGATTATTTCTCTGTTGTAACAATGCTTCTTGGCAATACATTTTATACCGTTGAAAAGCCTGTTTAGTTCCCTTTTAAATGGTTCCCCATTTGTAAGGAACATGCATTTGTGGGATGGGCAGCACAGCTGAGTATGTGGGTTGCGCTCATGAAAAATTTGCCAAATCTTCTCTGCCAATGCCAAACAGCTTATTCTGCTGTTGCTATTGACTGTTGTTTGGTGTTGTTTGGTGGATTAGATGATTGAAGTCTATCAGTAACAAGGACAAAACAAGACATATTGGCAATTTTACAATTTATTCATTCACCACCAACCTTAAAACCCAAACCCATGAACCTTACCTGGCATCCAACTGGTCCCTCTGAGAGCCTGGATAGAGGAAGGGTGGGTCACAGTTCTGTGGGTCTTAAAACCTTCTAAACCTTAAAACCTTTTAAACCTTTAAAACCTTTTAAACCTTCTTAACCTTCTAAACATTAAAACCTTTTAAACCTTTAAAACCTTTTAAACCTTAAAACTTTAAAACCCTTTAAACCACCAACCTCCTAAACCTTAAAAACACCAACCTTTTAATACCAAGACAAGACTGGTGACCAGCATGAGGAGGAGGTGCTAGGCTGTTTGTGGCTGTGTATGGTTCTTCCACATGCTACTGAGACTCCTGACCGTTGTGAATGTAAATTCACCGTAAATGAATAAATTGTGAAATTGCCAATATGTCTTGTTTCTTCCTTGTTACTGATAGACTTCATTCATCCAATCCACCAAACAAGAGTCAATAGGAAAAGCAGAATGAGCTGTTTGGCATTGGCAGAGAAGATTTGGCAAATTTTTCATGAGCACAACCCACATACTCAGCTGTGCTACTCATCGCACAAATGCATGTTCCTTACAAATGGGGAACCATATAAAAGGGAACTAAACAGGCTTTCCAACGGTATAAAATGTATTGCCAAGAAGCATTGTTACAACACAGAAATAATCTACCAAACACAAATTTCCGAACTTTTTGTTCAATGTTTATATGACCCAAACAGGTCGCACACAGAAGCAATGATGTAATAATACACGATTATCACATAACGAGTCTCAGAATTTATCTGCCTTTGACAAAGTTCCCCCCAAACCCAGAGTGAAAGAGAACAGAGAACTTTATTGTGACTGAAAACTGATCTGCATACACTTTTGCTTAAGAACCATTCAAACAACCTGCACAGGCAGAACATGCTCACCACATGTGCATTTATCACTGCCTGGTGTTCACCCTGTTCAGTTTATTGACTAAAGATGACTCCTCTCACACACACACATTATTATAAATGCCCAAATTGTTCCTCTGAAGCATGTTTATGGTTTATGCTGCCACCTAGTGGTAGTATCTCAATACATTCCCTGACTTTGGCAATGACCACTAAGTGCTCATTGCCCATAATGGCCGGTGTGTGTCTGAGTGTGTCCCATTATCTCCTCCGCATAATGTGTCAAGAGAGCCCTTGCACCAACCCTACAAAATATGCACACTTATTGCACAATTACAGTTTGGGAATGGCAATCAGTGACATGGTTTATGAATGATGAACAAGGTGATTATTTACTTCCTTGGAGGTAAACATGGCAGCTCAAAGGATGATTCATTTTGCTGATACGACATACTGACACAGGACATAGGACATTTCTTGTCATGCCAGAGCTTCTGTTTTTATTGTTCACATTTACAGAATCGAATGTTGTGAATACAGTGTTTCTACAGAAAGCTTCACTTGTCCATACAGCAAACAGACATAATACATCTCCTCACACTATGTACAGGTTTAAGCCATGATAAAGCTTGGGTCACTCACACACTTGGCATAATACTCAAGATGAACTCTAGCATGTTGAATGATTTCATAGCTGTGTGTTTGGATCAGTGGATTGGCGAGTACCTGAAAGGGGGCACCTGAAGGAAAAAAACTGGACAAATTCAGGATTGTCAGAATGAATTTGTCTGAATTTGAACCTTTCCATTTAAGACACAATATAAATAACCTATAACCAATGATATATGCCCTTGATTTGTTCAATTTAGGACTGACTTATGATTGGTGGTTTGGTTCACTGCTTAAATGAAAGTAATGTTCGGTGAGAGTAAAAATAGAGATGAGATCACTAGTTTAGTGGTGGAGGAGTGTCAGCAGCACCATGTTGGTCCTGAGATTAAGTGTTTCAAGTGGGATTTGTCACAGCCAAAGCAATAAGATAAAATTAGGTAATTACAGAATGACTGAGAATGTGTAGGTGGTTGAAATTAAGTGAGTGTTACTGTAATTTTCTGGGGTATATTGGGGGAAAAAGTCTTTAGATGGTTGGGTTGATGGTTTCAGGTTTTTGCAGGTTACAGTATCTGGGTCCCGTGAAATATTAGCAACAAAGTTCTCTATTCTATATGGAAAAACACTGCCTCCAGGTCGGCCTGGCATGTTGGAAATTTGAATCAAAAGTTAAATAACAGTAGTTCGAAATCTATGGACCTTTAAAGTGAACTTCAACTTAGTGTGAATTGAATGTCCAGACATACTGTATTAACAATAAATTAAGATGAACGACTTTATTAGAGATGACCCTCCAGCCAACAGCGTGTTCTGTTGTGCGAACACGCTGTTCAATGTATTTGGCAACCTTTTTGGTAAAGCTAAATACTGTCTTGTTACCCGTGACAATAACATTTTGGCCGCTGCACTGTATGATCCGTTCCATTTTCAGGGAGAATTAGATCTGCAAAAATAGAAACAGCACATAACTAATCTGAGTTGCTCATTCAAAAAGAGTTTTTCTCTACCAGATCTCAAAATGGATTATAGCGCGGAGCCTCACTTCATGGGTTGTTAAAGTTTATTCATGTCCTTGTCTCACATTCACAATATTCACACATCCAGTTTGTGCATTTGGAACCGATGAAACTGAAATCAGCAAACATGTGTCTCGATGACTCATGACAACTTGTGAGGTCATGAGCTTCTAACTTGGATCGAGGCGAAGAATGCTTTAACACACTGGCCTGATTAAGTGATAATACTGAGGACTAAATATATATATATATCTTTTATATCTTCCGAAACCAATTTCCTGCTCCATGAAAGCAAATCTAACAACCCTAACATAAAACCCTCTTCATCTCTGTTCGTCAGGTCTTAAGGAGGAACGCATTTCAAATAGTTAAATCTTCTTTGGTGGTTTGTGAGTGTAGTCACATAAATCACAATATGATCAAAGAAAGGACCAAATCCTGCTAAACAGTGTGTTTTTCCTGCAAGGGGGATCGTATCGGCATAAACAAAACACACACACACACACATGAACTCAATAAACTACTCTCAAATCAGGTTTCACTGAAAAACAAATGAGGGACAACATTTCCAGTGCTAACACAGTTCCATGGAACCATCATGCTGCATGGCTGATCCTGCTGTGCATGAAACTGGGAGGGGGGAAAGGAACTGACTGTGGAAGTGCTGCCAGAAATACTGAGACAAGGTTAGTGTTGTATTGTTCGAGTTGCTGTCTGATACAGAGTTGACACTGACGTAGGGGTTAAATTAAGTCGGGACGATGACAGAGCAAAGGAGTGAAAGGTGGAGTGGGGAATGACGTGGTGGAAGATTTAAGCATTTGGAGCGCTTGTGATTCAGTGTTTGACAATGTGTGTGTGTGTGTGTGTGTGTGTGTGTGTGTGTGTGTGTGTGTGTGTGTGTGTGTGTGTGTGTGTGTGTGTGTGTGTTCGGTGTGTGTGTGTGTGTGTGTGTGTGTGTGTGTGTGTGTGTGTGTGTGTGTGTGTACACATGTGTCGGGAGTTAAGTGCCCGATGCTTCAGAGAAAAGGATTTTGTGAGAAGCAAAAGGCAGAGGGGGCGGGCGGCGGGGCGGGGGGGTTATGGCCACAGGGAAGAGAGCACCAGGCTCCTTTGTTCTCGGCTCTTTGTTCTGTCACGAGTCCAGCTGTTTGCCGTGGGTCAGCGGAGTGAGAAGCTACGCGAGGGAGCGCTGACGAGGCTTGATCCTGGGACAGAGCTGGAGAAGGATTCAAGGACAAAGAGTAGAAGTTTAGTGTTAGACTTTGGACATCTTTTTTTATGTGTTGTCATTCTTCATATCCCATCTTGTGTTGCTATTAAGTGAACCTAAGTAATGAAAAACAGGCAAATGTGACACAGCGTGCACTATCGTTACCCCCAGCAGATTTCGAGGCACGTAGCCTTCGGTGTCTTCCAGCCGCGCCCACCACCAGTGTGTTTCGCTGTCGTCCTGTCGTCGCAGAATGGTGATGGCGTCGCCCTCTCTGAACGACAGCTCATCTGGGTTCTGCGACTCGTACTCCCACAGAGCGTACACCGTGCCCTTGTTCATGACACCCAACTTCTCCTGCACTCCTGCATATGAATGTCCAAGAGTAAGCATCACAGGAACACTGACACCGGCACAAAACAAAAGCATTCGAGGCTAAAGGCTCGACTGGAAACTCACCATAGAGGAACTGGGAGCACTGGATGTAGCCCTCCTCCATTTCTTCGCACTTATCCGCAGCCGTCTCCACGTCGCTGATGGTACTGGCGAAGATGGCGGCCCCCGACTCCACCAGCAGCTTACAGAGGTGGACACTGTTGCAGGAGGCGGCGCAGTGAAGTGGAGTCCTGCAGAATCAAATGAGTTTCTGGTAAATGGACACAAAGGGCGGATCGTGCGCAATCAAACGGGTCAAAATTCCTCCCTGGACTCACCATCCGTCACTGTCCGCTGCGTTGACGTTGACGCCGAAATCCAGCAGGAACTTGACGATGTGGTGATGTCCCGCGCAGACAGAGTTGTGCAGTGGCGTGATGCCCTCATCATTGGGAGTGCTGGGATTCTCCACCTGGAACGAGATGGACCGAGGTGAGAAGATGAGCGCCTACCTAAGAGCCACTGTGCGCCCAGAGGTTCAAGTACGGGGGGGCAACATACCTCATAAATGATCCTTTGGACGAGGTCGAACTCTCCTTCCAATGAGGCGTCCAACAGGAGGGCCAGGGGGTTGAACTTCACTCTGAAGCCGTGGCCGATGCGCTCCGAGTCGGGCTTCTTCAGGTTTGTACGTTTCTCCTGCAAAAATGGAGGTGAGAAGAGGACAGGAAAATCGGACGAAGTCATGGAGACATGTGTGTCTTTTGTATTTTGTCTAAGTGTGTTACTCACCAGGAGCTGCGACTCCACAATGCCGCACTCTTCTGGGCTGCTGACTTCCAGTACAGGGCTGGGGAGCTGGGCCTCACAACTACCCATGTTGTTGTTGTTGTCATCGTCCTCGTCCTCGTCCTCTTCGTCCTCCGGTCCCTCGGATTCAGCGGGGTCCTCGAGATCCTCTGGCGGCGGGGGCAGCGGCTCGTTGGCGTTGGCGTCGCTCGGTGCGTCCTCAGAGCCCAGCTCCTCTGCCCCGGGTGGCGGCGGGTAAGAGGGGAGGTTGCCATTGTCCGTATCGGCCCCAGAGTCACTACCTACATAGCCGGGAGGATTGGCCGGCTGGTAAAATGGAGTCCCACTGCCTGCGCCGTTGCCCGCCCCTCCTCCGCTCACTCCGTTCCCCTCTATCCCTCCTGCTAAGGTGTTAAATCTCTGATAGAGCAGCTTCTGGATGTTGGGCCCACTGGGGCCCTCTGGTTCTGTGATGGAGCTGCGTTTCTTAAGGGGTCGAGGAGCGTTGGCCAGCTTTTTGCGCAGGACATCGAGGTCGGCGTCACTTTGGTAGCGCAGAGGGGAGTGCACCATGGGCGTGAGTTTAGTAGGGCTGAGTGGACGCGGGATGTTCTCCACGCTTGGGGGAGGGGCTGCGGGCTCCAGGTGTTGCAAGGCGTCCAGATCGTCCATGTCTCCATCCAGGTTATCCTCGCCGCTGGGATGGCCTTGAAGTAACGGGAAGGCCCCTCCTCCTTGGACGTAAGGCAGGGGTGAGGCAGGTGTGGAGCTGGAGGGGAGAACGGGCTTCCCATATACTGGAGAGAAACAGTGAGTGGAACGGATCATAAATCATGGACACAAGGAATTAATCAGGCATTAACAATCATAATACATAATACCACAGTACTGGTCCATCTCTTCAAGCCCGTACCTGCTTTGAGAGTAGCTTTGAGTGGCTGGCTCTTGGGCGCCGCCTGCTGGAGGTACATGTGATAGATGGAGCTGGAGTTCATGGTAGCTGGACCCTTGCGCGGCGACTGAGGCCGTGACCCTCTGTCCGGGATGAAGGGGCGCACGGCCACAGCCGGCGGGGCGTCCAGCCGCTCGCTCAGCCCGGGAGGAAAGAGGGGCGTGTTCGGTTGGAAGGTGGGACTCGGCGGCACCGAGATGCGCTGCTGGATCTGCTGCGAGGACGAGCCTGTGGCGGGCGGGACGCGGGGCCAGGCGGGCGCTGGCGGATTGGGCAGGGGCCGGGGAGGGGGTGCGTCTTTGCGGCGCTCCAGGGAGCTGCCCGAGTTTGCGGAGGTGAGGTGGGAGCCGTAGGGAGGCGGCTGGGGCTTGGATATGGCGGGAGAGGAGACGGCCAGTTTGGAGTCGAGCACCTTTGTGGGAGTGTGAGGAGACACAGATAAAAGCAGTTTGCGATTACAATCCAACAAGAATGCGAATGAACATGTCCTTACTAAACTATTTCTGATCATGAGGTGGAAGGCTGTACAGCATATACGTATTAGAGGGGATTAGAGGAGAGAGGACTAACCTTGTCTGCATTTGGAGCCACAGGGGAGCCTGAGGGAGAGCTCTTGCCCTGGGTGTCGGTGCCTGAGTTCCTTCTCTCAGGGGGCTTTAGGGTGTTACTCTTACCCACTGTAGACCAGCCAGTATCATTAGCTGGGGGAGAGATGAGATTCGTTAAGGGCGTTTCATAGGGAGACAATCATTTCCACTAATTAAGAAGTCTTATTTCATATGATGTCCAGCAGAGACAGACCTGAATGGTGTCGCATTCCTTAATTCATGTTTGTAATGAAACTAACAGACCAGATGAGATGAAATAATTGGTTGGCATTTGCTTTTTATACAAGTATTTGTATCTGTACCAGTTTGATCTGTAGCGTGATTTTAAATGGAGGATTCAGGATTTTCAAAAGCGTATCTTATTCACCAGAACATTATGAGACAGGCAGAAACTGTCCTCTTTGTATTATTTATAGGCTTCTATTACCAAAAGCTCACAAAACGCATATGCAACGTTGTTTCGCAAACACAGCTTCATGTATCATTGATTTGAGCACCAAATACAAAATTGATGTATGGAAACAGAACATTTCAGGGAGTGGCTGCTTATTCTGTTCAGTCTTGAGCTGTGATAACATCAAATTAAAGTAGATTAGTGGGGACGCATTTCCAAATTGTCATTTTATACTCCCTCATTTAACATCAGGAAGACTCATTATGTTTCAAGGTCATTGATCAATAGAACAACGATCCTGGGCCTTTATTTACAGAGTAGATGTGATGGGGATGAAATGCTTCTAAATTGGTTCTTTTATTAAGAAGTCTTTGTATTTCATCATACACAGACGCTTTTAACTTGGTTAAACCTGAACTAAGGTGGTTTTTGAAATATACTTCAATGAATAAATGAAGAATCACTGTAAGTCAGCAAGGACAGCGTGAAAGACAAAGGACGGAGAGAGAAAGCAGAACAATAAGAGGTACGGTGTGTGTTGACGGCGGTTTGAGTAAAGAGGCGACATCAGCAGCTGTGGCTGTTCCCAATATTTCCTTGAGAGATTCAAGCTTTGTTTAAACATTGTTTTAGGATTAGGTGTGAGGCTCAAGTAAACAGTAAGTAACACAAGAGTTCAGGCTTGTGATACTTGATGTGGATGGATCATTACAACATGCTAGGAGTAACAGTAGCTTAATGGATCAAATAACATCTGAAGGTTATTGTTATTGTGTTGGATTAGGGATGTTAGGGATTTGGAACATTTACCGTCGGCACTAAATACACTCAATCTTCATTGTCTTGACATGGGGGGTATGATGTCAATAAGGATTAGGGGCATAACAAAGTGTTTCAAGACGGCATTCTCATATGTTGATGTCATTAACAAACCCACAGTGCCGGGGTGCCACGTTTTAAGTCGTTCAGAAGAATTGGAGCCATACTACACTGATGGGAGGAGCAGGAGAGATGAGTTACACCTAACATTCATCAGTCAGCAATTTCTGAACTTCACAAAATGCATAGGTGCATCTTGTTCTTTGGAATCTTACATTACTAGTCAATTCAAACACACAAGGATATGAGATTTGTCTCAAATGACGCGGTAGTTGGGAGTAAAAGCTCAAACGCATGCCGACGATCCTGTGCTATCTATCAGAGAGAAGGTTCAGAACGTGCCATCCCTCTTGCGTAATGCAACACTGTGCACTCACGGGACGTGCCGTCAGAGCCAGTGGAGGCTCCGGGCCCTGGGTGTGACTCTGGAAGGGACGGGGGTACCGGGTCCACAACGATGTCTAAATCAGACACCTTCCAAGGGCCAGGAGGCTTTCGCACACCGTCTGCCCCCGGGAAGAGTCGCCCCCACCCGACCCAATGAAACAGAGACATCACAGAGAAAGGAAAGGGACGAGACGAGAGAAGAGGGAAAGGAAAGGAAAGAAGGCGTAAACAACAGAGCACACAGGAAGGAAGAAGGGTTAGAGAAGAAGGAAAGGGAAATATAGAAATCAAGTGCAGGTGGAGAGTAAAGTCAGATGTACATAAGACATAAGGTAGGAAGGAAACAGTTAAGCAGTTGGGGGGTCCTGGGGGGGATTTTAGTAACAAGCTCCTTCAAGCAAGATGTGTTACATGTGTAGTGGTGAAAGACTCCTGCCTCTGGGACTACAGGAAACCAAGCTGCTCAATCACAGAATCCATCATCCTTCTCATCTGCTTATCCCTCTCTTCTCTGTCAAACTGAATCTGTTCCTGCTTTCTCCATAGGGGGGAAATAAAGAACTAAAAACTTCATTTTAGTCAAGTGACCACATCTCGTGCTTGCTCATTTTTCTTTTTCTTTTTAACAAACAACACAACACGGTAAACACACAAAGATTTGCCATTTGACCAACCTGTCTTGGGGCGCCCTTGGTTGGCCTGGTTATTGACGCCCAGAGTCTGAGGCTTCAGTGGATCGGGTGGTATGGAGTAGCCTCCTTCCTGGCGGCCTGGTACGGGGACTTGGATATACGGGCCGACGGCCGCCACGCGTCCCAGAGTTCCGGGAGCGGGCTGGGGAGAGGGGGGCCCATTGGCTCGGTTAAGCTGTGAGAGGGGGAAAGTCAAGAAAGACATGTTTGAACGGGACAACGGTGGCTATTATCGTATCATTGGTGGCCTAAGACGGATGAACCTGCTTAGTTTTCATCCGTCATCCATTCAACTGCAGCAGAGTTGGAATTTCAATCTGGACTGAATAATTATGGCAGTGGCATTTCATCTGAAACAATCTGTGTGAGGAAGATGTGTCGAGTGCTCCTTGTCTTACTGGAAGGTTCTCTTTTTGACGTGCCTCAGCTTTTTTCTTATAGAGGCGCTCCCGTAACTCGCTGATGCGTTTGTCCATGAGCGTCACCTCCATGTTGCGCTTGTTGAGAAGGTCCTTCTGTTGCTGCAGCTTAGTGTTTTGCTCCTGGTTCAACTTGTTGCGGATCTGGGGACGCGCAACAGAACAACACACATCGATTAAGATTCAACAATACTAGAGATGATGTAACCTGTAAAGCCATGTGTAAGGACTTCTCCCATAGTTGTCCATCTATCCTACCTGAAGCTCCTGGTAGAGCTTGCGAAGTTCTAGGGCTGCAGTGCCGGTGACATGGCCACCCAGGCCGGTCTGTATCCCATTGAGCTTGCCCCGTCGCAGATCCTCCAACTGAACACTCAGCTGCTCCACTCGCAGCACTGCCGATTGCAACTCGGCTTGCTTTTCTTGGAACAGGCTGCTAACTTGCTCAATCTCTGCCGCTGGTTGGGAGGAAGGAATTAGGATCAGCTCAATTGTGATGTGAATGCAGAATGTATTTAACATTTGAACAAACATCAATGATTCCTGAATGAATGGAAATTGGGAGCATTAACACAGCTGATGTACTTACACAGGTTACCGTTGATGACCTTGCTGTAGTCCACCTGGCCTCTCATTGCTCGAATCTTCTTGAGCTTTGCCTCCTGGCTCTCCACGCGATCCTTCAACCTCTGTAGCTTCTCAGTTTCAGAGACGGACTGCTGCTGACGTCGCTCCTGTTGCTTCAGGTAACGCAAACGCTGCTCCTTTAGAGAGTATGAGTCGGTGATTAGAAGCAAACAAGACAAGACATTTGGAGGTTATTTGAAAAAAGAAAAGATCAGTATGATCAGGATAAAGAGAGACAGTTGGCCTTTAGTGGACCCAAACAACAAAATCCTGACTGTTTCGGTGAACTCAAATGAAATAATGAACTTAAACGGCATGTTCATTTCATCTACACACACACATTTAGAGCTTTTATAGATACAGGATCTACAGTATGTGGCCAACATAATCAATCTTCCGCTGTATTTGAATGAAATACTTTGCAATGCTGTGTCAAGCCTGCCTGAGGGCTAAAGAAACGGTCAGATGACTTCATCTCTATATCCAACTGAGCTTTGCTCCAGTTTAGTTCCTAAAATAAGAAATGACAGGTTTCCAAATGACTGCGGCGCTTCAAGAGGCCCTACTTTTGAGACGCCACGACAAAGCAATACACTGTTCTTCCATGTACTGGTTTAGAGGGGGCCTTATTTCACATGACTGGTCAGCACGCCACAACCACAGTGGTCACATTGTGTTAATAAAATGTAAAGGCATCAAGAGTGACAAGATACATTGGACAAGTGGAGATCTGGTTCCAAAAGCCATAACTGGTTTGACCGCAAAGAAAAAGACAGCACAATATGTATGCAATATTGTTGCCGGGTAACCCTGTATGACAACATATACAGGTGCATCTCTATAAATTAGAATATTGTGGAAAGGTTAATTTATTTTAGTGATTTAAAAATTGAAACTCATGAAAACCCCAAACTCAGTATCTCAGAAACTTTGAATATTGTGAAAACGTTCAATATTGAAGCCTCACAGTGTCTCACTCTAATCAGCTCGTTAACTCAAATCACCTGCTGAGGTTTCCTGAGCCTTGTCATTGTCTCTCAGTCTGGTTCAGTAGGCGACACAATCATGGGGAAGATACCATATTCTAATTTATTGAGCTGCACCTGTATATCTTCATATAGCATGTCTGCACACATGTTGCAAATAATTTAATTCCCTAAATATGAACTTCTATGGGTTGGACAATCCCTACAGTATGACTCAAACTGGGTCACATCAAAGGATTTCCTGGTTCCATTAGTGTTTGTCCCCGTTTCAGGTCGCGCTGGGTTTAATTGGTCAGATTTGTGCAGCAGTCACTCGTTCTCTTGTACAGTAATTCTCAGGACTGTCATTCATAGGTTTAAGTGCCCAAATCAACATTCAACCTAGAATATGGCACAGGCCCAGTATGCAGTGGAGATTATTGTTACAAATGTTCAATCACTAAATGATCAGAGAAAACGCCATATAAGGAAACATCATTGTCTAAATCCATGGAATCATTCATATTGAGACAAAGCAACAAATGAAGGATGCTACCTTTGCAACGAGCATCTGCTGCTGAGCCTCAATTTGCTGCTGCTGTCTTGTGGCCATTTCCTGCAGCTCTGACAGAGTGAGCTCCACACGCTGATTACCCACCTACAAACACACATACACACACAAACATAAAGAGCCGGTAAAGACAATAACACGTCCCAAAGTGATTCCTTGACAGTTTGATGTTGTCGTTGAATCTGGGGGTCATTTCCTTCTTACAAACACCAGGGAGGCGCTGAGCAGATGCTACAATGACAAATGTTTCCAAATGTCACAGCGGGAGAACCTTCAAGACTAATGTGGTACAGCTCATACACATTACACTGCAAAGAAATCTGCCAAAATCTGGTTAAAAGCCTTTGAATGCTAAGCATCGACATGCCTTGTATTGTATCATATGATCCTGTATATGTCGACAGAGTAAAGATGCTGTTTATATGGGAGCATGCCTATGTTCCCTCAGCCCTATGTTCCCACAGCCCTATGTTCCCACAGCCCTATGTTCCCTCATTTCTAAGATTATTTCTAAATTAGGCCCTATGTTCCCTCATTTCTGAGATTTTTTCAAAATTAGACCCTATGTTCCCTCAGCCCTATTTTCCCTCATTTCTAAGATTTTTTTCAAAATTAAGCCCTATGTTCCCTCATTTCTAAGATTTTTTCAAAATTAGACCCTATGTTCCCTCAGCCCTATGTTCCCTCATTTCTAAGATTTTTTTCAAAATTAGGCCCTATGTTCCCTCATTTCTAAGATTTTTTTCAAAATTAGGCCCTATGTTCCCTCATTTCTAAAATTAGATTACCCTAACCCTAACCCTTATTAGAAATGAGGGAACATAGGGCTGAGGGAACATAGGGCCTAATTTTGAAAAAAATCTTAGAAATGAGGGAACATAGGGCTGTGGGAACATAGGGCCTAATTTTGAAAAAAATCTTAGAAATGAGGTAACATAGGGCTGAGGGAACATAGGGCCATATTAGAAATGGGAGAACATAGGGCTGAGGGAACATAGGATCTAATTTTGAAAAAAATCTTAGAAATGAGGGAACATAGGGCTGAGGGAACATAGGACCTAATTTTGAAAAAAATCGTAGAAATGAGGGAACATAGGGCTGACCCCGTTTGTATCACTGAATACAAGTTAAGTACCTATGAAGGTGCAGTTTTAAGATAAGTCTGAGCAGAATTTCCTACTATAAGGGAATGAATGGACCATCACGGCATTTAAAAAAAAGAAACTAAGCAATAGCGGCATCAATCTCAAGGTGCATATACTTGGCGTGTGTACGTGTGTGTGTAAGTGTAACACTCACACATGACTTGGCGTCCACCTCTAACAAAATATGTTATTGGTTTTTGCTCAGACAGACTTTTTTTCCCCCCCGACCACCATTTATTATGGCGAGTAGGTAAAATAAATGTGTTGACTCAGAGGCTGAATAAAGAATTACGAGACATAAGATGGGGGGAGGGATGAGGTGACTCAACCGAGGCGGATACAGGGGAGGCAGGGGAAAGCTAGTGGCACACTCTGCCATGCTCAAGTGCACTCAGGCAGCTCCGCATCAGTGACAAGTCGCCCCGGGGAGAAACAGACACACATTCTCAGACAGGAAGAGAGTGACGGGGAGGGGGGGGGAGAATAGAGTCGACCAAGCATGGAATGGAGAGGGAGAGAGAGAGGGAGAGAAACCACAGCTTTGTTTACCAGAGCCTCAACCAACTGTATGTTCATATAAATGTGTCTAACTGTGCATACACATGTGAAATCAGAGGTGTGTACAGATCCATACAGGTAAATGGATCCTTATCGTCATTATTATTTGACAAGATGTGGCAGCGTCCTACTCAAGAGGCCGATCAGCTCTGTTTGGAGTAGATAAAGGCCGCCCCACCCTCCGGAGTCTGTGCAGCAGCCTGTGTAAAAGCCAGAGCAATAAACCTCTTATACCATCCGACAGGCTGACCGCTATAATCCCTTAAATCAGATATTGGAAATGGCACTCGGGAGACAATGAATCTCAACACTTGGGAGGTCAGCCAGTGCCACCCAATGCGACCGATAACATTTTGCTCCAGTGAACATATAGTAATGATGAAATAGCCTCGTCTAACCCGGCGGCCCGTGATGTGGCTGTTATGGATTACAGGCATTGTGCTTAAACAGGAAATGACTTTGCAGGCTCTTTGGCCAAACTTTACAGCCAAACTTAAGGCACAAACCTACTTAACCAAACGAATGGCTGCCTGCTCTTCCACTCAAATGCTATATAATCCGTTTTCCCTGCTCCATCTCGTGCTGTGCTGAAATGCTCCCTCCGCCTTCAGGTGAAATTATTTACGATTGCTTGACCGCAACATTTCTCGTTGAGGGAATCTGGAACAGACGGTTGGAGATGGAGGATAAAGTGCCGGAGGACGCTCTTATCGCGTCTCTTAGCCGACGTGTCCTCAAGCCCACAGAGCTGAGAACAATGGGTACACCTGGCGGGCAAGGGAAGGCCCAGCTGCGGTGAGGTGAGGTCAGTCACATAAGCGCGGAGCCACCGCTTTTGACCTTTTGCTCCGTATTCCTGTGAGTTAAGACTGCAGAGGTACTTTTACTGCCCGTACACAGCTTATATTTGCACAAAACGGAATTAATTTGTGCTTACAGAAGACTGATGACCCTCATTAAGCTGCTGGCTCCGAGTCCCTGATGTTCACACACACGCAAAAAAAAAAAAGTCCACTCTAAGTGTTTATTCCCGGGTACTCGCCTGCTTCTGAAATTGGAAGCAATTTCACCTTTGCAATGTGCCTCATTAAATGTGTGTGTTGAAAACATTCATTACCTCCCACACTTTTACCATGAAAGGAGACGAAATTGCAAATGATTACGGGCGACCGACGCGACTCCCAACCTTATTTAGATGCTCATCGAGTCGACTCACCCCGTTCTCATTGTGCTTCTCTCCGGTGTTCCCACTTCTTCTGCTGCTCTGTTCTTGAGACTGTTGACTCCCTGCAAACAGACACGGGCACCGTCACAAACCCAGAATAGAGACCAACAGAGCACACACACACGTTAAAAGAAGAGGCAAACTCATTCAATACCATCGCAGGAATATTAGACTGCCATCGGGTGTCTGTACCGCCATCAAAAATCAGACATCGTCATTTGGAGAAGGTATATTTTGATTTATACTGAATTAAATCACATTATGTAGTACACTTAACATAAAAAAATATTTATTGGCTCAATCTGAGTGCATTTTAAAGTACTGATTGTCTGAAATTGTTTGGAAATCCACTGATATGAAGTATTATAAAGGATTATGGAACAGGCAGAGACCAACAAAGCATCTGGTGCTGGTAACTTCACTGCAAAACAAAGTTCATAGCCAAGTTCCAAGTTTGCGACCTCGGAATTCCTTACAAGGCGCTATTATGTGGCTCTCTGTGACGAGACACAGGCATTGCAAAGAGGGAGGGAGGGAGAGAGCGAGCCCGACTGATTTATGTGGCCGAGGAGCCTTTCAGGACAGACGGCAGGAATTCCCCGATGACCCTGAACTCCTCCCTCCGGACTCTTGACCAGGAACGGGGGAAACATCCGTAACAATACTCACCCTGATCGCTGCTCTCAGTGGGCGAATCTTCGTGCCGGAGGAAGAACTTGACTTCTTGCTTCCGAGGGCCCCATTTTTGTAGATGTTCATACATCATGTGCTCGAAGGGAATCGCCCGCTCTGCAGAGATTACAACAAAGGAGACTTATTTCTCATTTCATGAAGTTATACTGTAGGTACCGAGTGAGAGCACAGGCGGCTGCAAAGTAGCAATAAAAAGGCTTCTGCTCTCCGTTGGTTTAAGGGTTGAGTTTCACAAGGATGGACAAGGTCTGCCTCACAGTTTCATTGATTATGTTGGGGATGTTGGGAGGCAGTGGCTCAGTGGGTAGAGCTTCCGCTTGGGAACCGGAGGGTCGCCGGTTCTAGTCCCTGCCGAGGTGCCCCTGAGCAAGGCACCAAGCCCTCAATTGCTCCCCCCTCTGCGGAGGGTGGTAATGTAATGTAAGTCGCTTTGGATAAAAGCGTCTGCCAAATGATCGTAATGTAATGTAATGTAATGGATCGATTCATTGAAAGCACCGCCTTTGTCACGTTAACACACAACGCATCATCAGCATCAGTTTCTGCCTGGAGCTGCACCTCATTTTGCTCACACATCAGACATTCAAGGATAAGAAAACTAAATCCCGTGTTGATGTCTCTCTGGCTCCAGTGACTGTTAGTAATTATCATCCTCATCTGTGTGTTATCAGTGTTTTGCAGCAGTGTGTGTGTGTGTGTGTGTGGTACAGAGAGCGAGCCAGCGCCGTGTCAGGGATGTTTGACAGTTGTATTGTCAGGCACCAGTCGAACGTGATTGCATAACGTGGGGTAATAAAGCCTTTGGCTGGATGTTGTTCTTTCTATCGGGGGACGGGGGGGGTTGGCCCCTCGGCTAAAACGCTGATAACACGGGTGTGTCAGCACAATGCTGCTGATGGGAGCCATCGTCTGAACAAAGTGTAATCTGCTGTGACAGTTCAGAGTGGTGACGCTGTGCTGTCGACTATAATAAGCCACAATGCTTTCCCGACTTACTTTATAAGTCAATTCTAAGACGGCTGATGGCTGCTGTTTGGAAATAGCAATGTGTATTATTATGATAAACGCATGCTTGTAATCCCGTTGAGGGTGGGGAATATTCCTCCCTCATTTGTCCGCGGCCCATCTATCATGATGCCCCGCACTCTGGTAGCCGTGTGCGTCTGTGTTCCACACCTGAACATTCTTGACAATGTGCTTGTTTTTCCATTAGTGAGGAGCGCTGGAGGCGACGGCCGTCTGCTTCATAAAATGACTCTCAAATTTCTTCACCTTCACACATTGACGCAGCTTTTAATAGACAAGAACTAAACCGAAAGGGAATCGGGAGAGAGAGAAAGGACTCAAACCAGGAACAATGGAGTTAGATTGTATTTACCCTCAACCGATTTAACACCAGGACGCACACCTTCATCGATTATCGGTGAAACCCACTTTTCTTCATCTTCCTCACGGTTAAATACTGAATGTTTTTTCCCACAAGGACACCTGAATGTGGGGCTGAGAGTGTTGTGTGTGTGTAGATGTAACACGCCTTACCGTTGCCTCGCCACACCTCAGCCAGGTGGCATCCGCTCTCGCCGGGCTCTTTGCAGAACTCGACCACATCGCGGCACGTCGTCTCCGGAGTGATGGGCACCTCAGTCACAGCCTGTTCCCCGTCACTGAGGTACACCGTCAATATCATCTGAAAGAGCGGACGAAAGGGAACTTCATTATGACGAGGAGAGGATGTGGAGGACAGTGTATGAACGACGGACTCTGTCACGGTGCTGCTTGGAGCCACAGGTGTGCTCATGCCCGTGCCTGCCACAGCGGCGTCTAGCATTATCTTGGAGGTGAGACGCATCACTACATGCCCGCACATGTCACCCTCTGTAATCATACACAAAGAAAAATTGACGTTCAAAGACTTCTTTCTCGGGGGCTCGACAAATTACCTTCGGGAGACAATGAACGCACGGAAGTGTGACATTCCAGCAGCTGGAAAAAGGCTGACAGTGACAGACTGGAGGGAGAATGCAGAGGGAGAGAAAATGAACTCCATCAGAGACGCCAACAAAACGCCATCTCTGGTCCATTTACCCAGCTTCACGCCGTCACCTAATGCTGCCAGATGAAAGCTTTGTGTCCAAACCGTGAGAGCTCAACCACCGACCAGGCTGACGAAGCAGAAATGCATGAAAAGGACTAAAACTTATCAAAATGACAATTCTGTAAGGGGAACTTTTGACTGAAGACAAATGTCTGGCTGTGTTATTTGGGAGCAAATTGATTAAAATGGACACTGCTCTTTCTTCCAGCTTAGTGCACAGCCACACAGTATTCTCTACCTCTGCAGCAGCAGGGCAGATTTTCATTGTTTTCTGAGCTACAAAGCACTCTAGCGCAAACAGATGTGCCTGCCGTTCCGTGAGACAGGCCTCACAATTTTCGTGTCAGAGAGGACAAACAGGATTGTGCAGAGTCCACAGTCAAATATGAAATACCAAGAAGCAGAGATTTCAAATTCTCTCACACTCGCATGTTAAGCAAATACCTCCAGCGCCCTTGTATGTGTCTGTGATTCCATGTGGCTCACATATCTACAACCAAATCACAAGAGAAACTGCTCGACATGAAGCCAATGAGCCACTAACAGACCAAGTGACTCAATGACTTGATGGTATCACCGTTGCACTGATTCATATTTGTCTGCGGTCATTAGTGCTTCAGAGCCTCTGTAGAGATCAGCCAGAGTGATGACTGTGACCCAAACTGCACACGTTCTTTGGCCAATTTAGACATACGGCGACGAAATGTTAGTTGAAGCTGAAGCACGTGCGACCATCTTGTTTGTCAAAATGTCCTCGACCACTGTTGTGATCTGTAAGGGCGCTCGTAACTGGAGAGAAAAATGAACTGAAGTAGAGGCTAAACGGAACGAAATATTCAGCGCAAACAAAGTATGTTGAACACTGGTAATGAGATTTTCAGACGCATTATTACTTTCTTAATCCCCAAGAGATAGAATGCATAATATAACACAGCATAGTATGGATAAGCAGAAGAGGAAGAAACTGCATCAATACCAGTTAGAATACAGATAAGATCTCTGGGAGAAATCAAAGGGTTAAATCCAGGTAATGCTGCCATAAGCTCAACTTCAAATGTTTAGATTTCAAAATACAAGCCGATTAAATTGGAATAAAATAGTCTAAAACAACAACAACAACAACAACAACAAATCACCATCGATTTGGAGCAATGAGCCCAACAAGGAGCAAACCTCAGTATAACCTCCATCAACAGAAACTGCCTGATCACATCCAGAGAATGATAAAAAGAACAACATCGCCATTGATTCAGCTGAGTGAAGGAATTACCGACCCCCCTCATAAAGTTGCGTCTGCCCATGTTCTTCGCCCGTTTGGCCGCCCTCCGTTTCCTCCTCTTCTCCCTCTTCGGTGGCCGGTGATGCTCTTTTGCCCAAATGTGATTCTCTTTGGACAGGCTAACCAGGCCGTGCAACACCATTGTCACAAACCTCTTCATCGTGGCATTCCCACCGTGGCAGGCACAAAACGCAATTGCTATGCCATCCCGGGCAGACCTCTGAGAGCGGCGGCAGTGCTTGCATTAGCACAGGCACTGCAGAGGAGGATTCGGAGGAAAAACACTTGCTGCGAGTATAATCCAAGGAGGGAGGGGGGGGAGAGAGAGAGAGAGACAAACAGCAAGACGGAGTCACTGGGTGGTGGGTGACGGGAGGATGAGGAGCTTTGTGAGTCTTTCTAACAGAGAGTCTCCCTGGGATGTGCTAGTGGCAGAAACAGCTATGGCTCCCTGCTAATGAGAGCAGTGTGGCCCGCAGCTGTGACTGCAGGCCAGGTCAGGGGGACCATCAGACAGATTCACGTCTCCAGGTGGCGGAAAAATGAGAACAGGTCGTCTAGATCCTGGATGTTGGCTGAATGCGACGAAAAACAGACAGCCTATTGTGCCCAATGCATAATGCTGCAGTGTTATCAGGAGAGAGTTTTATAATCAGCAGCTAGGAGGCCCAACCCAAAGATAAAGATTCAAAATCTAGCGCAGATTTAAATGGCTTCTCAAGGAAGTCACGCTGGTTATCACCAATTGGGTATAAAGCTTTAAAAGCGTATAAAAAGGAGCCTAAATACAGGCCCAAGTATATACACTCATTTTATGATCATTTATGCATGAAATGGAAAATGAATGAATGAACTGTGATTCCCGCAATAACCAATTGAACTCTAATGTGTGTTAGATGTGGAGGTTTTGCACATTTCAGTCCTCATTGCCTGTTCAAACACAAACACACAAAAGATTGTCTAAGAAAAGAGAGGACGTGAGGGGAAAGTGGGGTCACTAGGACACGGCATCTAATGCTGGAAGGGAACGTATATCCCTTTGACTGACAGCTGACCAAGTCCTATTAATAATATATATGCTGGTGGGGGGGTTAAACAGGTAGACTTTGCTAAATAAATCAACAGCTGTCACTTTTTATTTATTCTGGTGAGCTTCCACCATATGCATCCAAATGTACAGGTGCAGCTCGTCTTCCCCCTGATTGTGTCGCCCTACTGAACCAGACTGAGACAATTCAAAGGCTCAGGAAACCTCAGCAGGTGATTTGAGTTAATGAGCTGATTAGAGTGAGACACTGTGAGGCTACAATATTGAACTTTTTCACAATATTACAATTTGCTGAGATACTGAACTTTTCCCACGATATTCTAATTCATTGAGTTGCACCTGTATGACGTAGATAATAAAGGAGAAAATCTGCTTAAATGCTATTCTGCCCGCGATTCCACTGCGTGAGATTGATGCCGTCTGACAATCTACTCAGCTCAAAAGTTCCCCTTAACAACAGAGCATTCGTCGACACAGACCTAGATCTGCCACCGTCTCATTGGCTGCTGCGATCACATGCCGACCAAGTGCAGGGCAGTGTTCTCTGCTCCACTGGCGCTTTGAGTCTGATCGCCTGTTGGTGCCACGGGGTAAAAATACACACTAAGGCTACAATAACAGTCAATCCTACCAGCTCAGTAGGTAGAACTAGTTATTCTATCAGTGTGTTAGTAAATACATACAATCCACAGTGAGGGTTTAACGCGACTGGAGAGAGACAGACGATGACAATGACATACATCTCCTACCATATTAAAGCTTTCATCATGTTGAACTAGTCAAAAGTAACAAATAAATAGCTTTTCATAAACCTCAACTTACTTCATCTTTGTAAACCGATCCTGTATCTGCGTTCGTGTTCTCTACCCTAAAGGCCAAAAGGCTGTGGTCTCTTTTCCCACAATCCATCACTGCATTCTCAGCACTAAAGGCAAACAATAGTAGGTCCCAACAAAGCTCCGCTCAGGTAGGTGTGTCATGAAGCTATTCTTTCCAACAATAATGCTTGAATAAAACAACACGGAGAATGAAAACGGGTCAATACAAGCCGTCTGTGCCTTTCTGACGCCAGGTGACGTTCATCAGGCCCATTTGGATATACGACCTACTTGTACTTGTTTAGTAAAATAAACCACATCTCCACACTTTAAAATACAAACACAATTGACTTAATCTGCTAAATGCATAGAGACACAAGATACACCAAAACAACAAGCTATTCAAAGCATTGTTTTCTTCTTCTCTGTGAGGTTTAACTCATTTTAACAATCAAAAGCTGAAACAGAAATCCTGTAGCTTTGAAAACAGGCAGAAATAAATAAATGACACCAGGAAATCATCAGTCAAATCTCATTCAACCGTGATGTGTGACAATGAATGAACTCCAACCTTCTCCTGACAACCCACAACTAGTTACACTGAATTTGACATAAGAAATAGAGAATATTGCCCTGCTTTCCACTTATGGACCCAAGGGAAATGTGCAACACGGGTACCGGAGCTTATGTGCACTCACCGGCATCATACTGGCATCTGTGTGCGGTCAGAACCAGGGGTGCATGGGTCACTCGGCGGTCTTCAACGATGACAACAGCGTCAACCAGGGACCCACCTTGCTAGTTGTAGTCTTTGGTATCACCAACGGGATAACCAACTGGGCCTCAGTCCTCTCTGTAAACCATAACACTGCATTATTCTGATTGAATTTGAATAACACGCAAAGACTAAGCGATATTAGACGTATAAACGCGGAAGTAACCATGTTACAACTCGCTCAATTTAATCTAAAAAAGACTCAATCGGACACGGGTCTGTGCAGCTGCTTGTGTTAAATGGTGTTCAGCTACTCGGTGTTAGCTTGCAAAACAAGCAGAAGCGAATCAAAACACATGACAAGCAACGGGTTGTTACTGCCAAATAATTAGACAGTCACTTTACTCACCAGTGTCAAAGATGAGTCATTGTTTCACGAAGCCAAGCGTAACTAATTGTTGAGTGTTTAAAGGGCACGTAACGAGCCAAGGCAGCTGTCAGCGCTATCTCACCGTACGGCTTTAGCTGTGTTAGCTCAATTCACAGGCGGCTAACGAACTGTATGCTAAGCGACGTCTCCGTTCTCGTCGCTCTTTCGGGACGCACTGATTGCGCACCGGTACCGGCTGTCGATGTAGCGTGATACGAGGAAGGAAAACGCAGATATTTGCCCCTCCCCGCCGGGTTGGCGAAGTCAAATTTTGGTAACGCAATGAATCATCGTTAGCTAAGGCTAGCCCCGCAACGCTAGTGGGAGAACATAGCTGGAATCCAGTTGTTGACTGTGAAAATGGGCGTGGCAACAGCGCAGCAGCGACAGCGTCACATCAACGTAATCTGTCGAGAATCTGAACGTCACCTGCGTGTGGGTCCATTATCGGACGACAATAAAGATGAAGCCCAGTCCAACAGATGATGTCACGTCAGCATTAATTGTGCTACTTATAGATAGTAGGCGATAGATAGTGGCAAGATAGATTAATTAACTTCAGTTTAATTGTGTTCATTCATTATACTGTGCATAGACGTTTGTAGCACAAAAAGGTTACAAAGATTACAAAAAAAAAGTTTTATTTGATACTTGAAACACATTTTTTTACATGATATTTCGAGAAGGAAATTATGTATGCAAACTTCCTAGATTATTCCAAAATGAATGTTCATTGATACAGAGAAAGACTTTCGCCTGTGTAACCCAATGCAGTGAAGGCAGAAAGATAAACAAAGAAGCGCTTTCTACATTGAACTAATGGATAGAATCAGGTTTTGTGAGTCTGAAAAGCAGAGCGTCCTTCAACACTGCAGCTGCAGTTTTTTTTTTTCGCCGCCAGATGCCGCTGCTTCGCTTGCCAGTGACGTCACTTTTGTCAAAGATAAAGCTCCTATGAGTACAACACAACCTCGCCGGGTGCGGTGGCGCGCGCCTGTAATCCAAGCTACTGGGAGGCTGAGGCTGGCGGAGCGTTTGAGCTCAGGAGTTCTGAGCTGCTGCGGACTATGCCGATCGGGTGTCCGCACTAAGTTCGGTATCGATATGGTGCTCCTAGGGGAGCCCGGGACCACCAGGTCGACTAAGGAGGGGTGCACCGGCCCAGGTCGGAAACGGAGCAGGCCAAAGCCCCCGTGCCGCTCAGTAGTGGGATCGCGCCTGTGAATAGACGCTGTAGTGCAGCCTGAGTAATACAGCGGGACCCAGTCTTTTTACCAGATAAAAACAACCCAGTTTTTTTTACCAGATAAAAACACCCAACAACGTTTTACATTTTACAACAGTATCAGCTGCTGCATCTGTTTATTATTGAAACTAAACACCGCTTGCTGTCGATCCTACATCGCCTCCTGCTGGACCATACAAGCCATTGCATCACATTTTTCAATCAGTATTAGAAAACCTTTTAATGCCATCATGGCAGCTCAGGCTCAAAGTGCAATGGAAAATGCATTGAAATAACAATGAGTGAGACTAAATAGAATAAAAAAAAAACCCTCTCTGGCAGAAGGGAGAGGAATTATCGGCCCTGATGGCTGCAGGGAGGAAGGATTTACTGTGGCAGTTGGAGTCTATCATTGAACTATGCAGTCGGTGTGTGCTGTTGTCCACGACAGGAGTGTGCACAACCTCCTCTCTTGAGCTCACCTTTTTAACAAGTTCAAATGATCGTAGCCACTGGAGAAGTCAAAGAAGGTGAGTTTCACAGCATCCATGGCTTATTATTGTGCAGCAAATTACAATAAACAACTTCAATTTTACCAAATATATTTTTAATTCATGAAGTCAACACAACTTCTCTTAACTGCAGCTTTTCTTTGGAGAAGATGTATGTATGAGACTGATAGTCATGGCAGACTGCTTGGCAGCACATTAGCAACAGGTTGTAATGTTGACTGCAGTTTTATGAGAAGAACCACAACAAAAATCAGTCACACCCTCTATACTTGCAGCTCTATTTCTATAAACACAAACACTTTAATAAATGTTGGAATATTCATTATTTACATGAATCAATTGGTCATAAGATTAATCAAGTAATTTAAATAATAATCTGTAGATTAATCGGTTAGCATTAGACGTTAAGTACAGCCCTACTGTCAAGATGCCATGGTGATGACATCGTTCCCACCAGACTTTAGCGGGACCATGATGTCATTTCAGGTCTACAGCAATGTCAGTGACGTAATCTTAAATTATAAAACTAAAACCACTACATGCTTGAGTAGTTCCTGTTCAATACGACAACAAAAATGTCTTCAAATCGTCGTTTCAAGTTACCCTTTCTCCCAGGTTACACTTTTCGGAATTTACAGGTAAGGAATGGATGTAATGTTGACAAAACTCATCTACATTTTGTGAGGATTCAAACTTTAAGATAACAGTGGCTAAAACAACATCTTTAAGGTTTATTTTGTTGATGTCAGTCTCCTTCTCTGGACATGCACAGTGCTGTATGATATTAACATTAATAGTTTAGATTCTATAGGTTACCAAGTCGTGTTTATGACTGTTGTACGTGATTGTGCACATTTTGAATTTTAATCAAACTTCAATCTTAACCAATCTTAACTTTAAACTTAACATTGTCACTTCCATACAGGTGTTATAAATGTATACGGGTACTATTGTAATTTAAGTGTATTACTGTTGAAACCAGTGAGGATGCTTTTATTGTTAATTAAATTGTGTTTCGTGGCATTTCCACCTCAAGCCAGTAGGAGGCAATAGTACACACTTAGTTTGGTGTAGGTGAGCTGATTGGAGGAACAGTGTAACGTATTGCCTCTCCATTGATTGTTCTACACAGGGCGGAGCTTCAGACTACCATCTCTCCCAGACTCTTGCCTATTTCAATGGCATGCCTGTGGCAAGTCCCTCCACTGCCAAACGTGCCTTCACCGCCTCACGTCCACCCCCTGTCCCACATACCCCGACTGCTGCCGTTGGACGGTCTCCTCTCAGATCAGAGCAGTTGAGCCGGCAGGCGAGCAATGAGCCGACCATAGGAGCCCCTGAGCTGACCTACGGCATCCCCAGAAGCAGCAGCAAACTGCCAGTCTTCGTTCCATCTTACGTGAACTATGATAAAAAGGTATGCGTCGAAGCAAATCAATTATGAATCATGACTATGAGCAACAACGTGAAGATCTCTGCCCAAATCCTGTTGGTACCGCTCTCATGTTGACCTCTCTCTTTGTCTCTAGGTGTTGCGGTTCCTGGCATATTTCAAGGAGCAGGTGCAGAATTCCACTCAGGAGGTCTGGCGTGTGCGTCCTGTCAACATTTACTACTACCTCGAGGACGACACCATGGAGGTGTACGAGCCTAAGGTGGAGAACTCTGGGCTTCTACAGGGCAAGCGAACCCAACGCCGTCCTATGCCCAAAAGTGAGCATGGAGAGTACTACCACTGGAGGGACTTGAACCTGGCCGTGGACCTGGAGGTGTGCGGGTTCACGTATCACATCACACAGTGTGATACATTCACAAAGGTACAGGCGACTCAACTTTACTCACCTTTTCCTCTCAGCATTAGAGGCTCTTTATTCATGTCTCTGTGTCTCTTTCACAGGAGTTCATGGAACGTGGTGGCATGATTCTGAATGACCCGGAGCCGATGCCCATGGATCCTTACACGGAACGTCGCAAGATCTGTCAGCCTACACACCAAACGCCCTCAGAATTTGACAGTCTGCAGCAGTACCTCGTCATGGACGGCAAGGTCAAATGAACCTCTATTCCACACACACATTTGATGTAATAACACACTTTTTCTTACCGTTAATAAGCTCACTTGTGGATTTCCTGATTTCCAGGTGCTGCGTTTCCATGCCGTGTGGGACAATCCGGACAATCCGGACAAGAAAAGTATTATATATGTCACCATAACGTACTTTCTGGTGAATGACACAGTCGAGATCAGAGAGATCAGCAGAGCAAACAGCGGCCGAGAGTCCTTCCCCATCCTGATGCGGAGACTGAAACTGCCCAAGAAATTCAAACCTGGATATGGTGAGAGAGATGAAATGCTGTGTTACGCCAACTCAAAGCATCTTTACTCATCTGATACTTAACTGTACCTTTTCATTTGTCGCCAGATTCCTTTCCTAAAATTATTATGGAGGTCTCGTCAAAGGAAGTGGATCAATATTATTCCCCCAAAGACTTCAAGCTGGGTAAAACAGTGAGGCTCCTTGACCGTGACTTCCTGCTGTACGACTGCGACGGCTTCACCAAAGGCTATTACAAGAAGCACTTCCCAGAGGTAGAGATGAAGCCTATTGAGATGCCAAAGGAAGAGGAGCTCCCGCCAAGGAAGATGGTGAGAAAACCTTAAGTCTAATGATGACGATGATGAGTATGTGAATTGAAATAGGCCCAAAATCCTGCTACCAAACAAACAAAAATGATGTCATCTCCATCCTTACAGGTGATTCCGCCCTATAATGGTTTCGGGTCGCTGGAAGATTCTGAGCAGAACTGTTTGCATCTGATCCCCAAACCTCCCACAAAGAACATGCTGAGGACGTTGCATATTGACAACAAAGTGCTGCGCTACAGTGCAGTGATGGTAAAGACACTATTCTGACGCTACGTTTGTGCCAGAGCATCTTTGTTATTCTGCACAATAACACAAGAAACTTTACACATTCATTATTTACAGACATTTGCCAGCATTTGGCTCATGTTGACTAATGGACTTTGACCTTGCTTGATCTTGTTAAACTTTCTCACCTCCCCAGGAAATGCAGAATCCCAGAGAGCGTAACTTTTTAATCACCTACCACCTGGCTGAAGAAATGATCACCATTTATGAACGGGCGACCCCGAATTCTGGGATCATCGGTGGCAAATTCCTGAAAAAGATGCGCATCCACAAGCCAGGATCAACGCCAGATAATCCTCTGTTCTACACACCTGCTGACTTTGCCATTGGAAACGTTCTGACTGGTGAGGTTCAGAGCTCACCCCAATAGATGATTAGTGGTTCTTAATTGCGTCCAGAACAAAGCATATTGACCTTTGCCTTCTTCCTCTTCCTCCCCTCTGTTGCTTTAGTCTTCAGCTACCGCTTCTTGTTGACTGATGTTGATAGCACCGTGCTGACCTACCTGGAGTCCATCTCAGACCAGATCCCTGCTCACACCCTGGAGTCGGTGCGTCAGCGGCTCGCCGATCGGGCAGCAGCCGAGCTGGCGGCGGCCGAGCAGGCAGCGGCGGAGGAGGCAGCGGCTGAGCAGGCAGCAGCCGAGCGGGCAGCACGCAAACACGGTGAAAGATAGCTTTCTTCCGAATTCTCTCAATAATCTGGCTTCTTCTTCAGCTATTATACGATCCCATCATTTATTGCTCCTCTTTTTTCTTCATCAGGCAATTGTGAAGACCATGGGGAAGAAGTGGAGACAGCTTTGGTTGGTACTGGAAAAAATGAATGATAATTAGTGGGAATTTCCGTCATGCACATTAATGAGATGATGTGCTAAAGATTTGACCTTTTAATATTAGTATAGTCTAGTTACCATTTACCATTAAGTGTTTAGTAACTTCACATATAATCACCTACATACTAACCTTAACCTGCCTTTTCCCTCCCGTCTATTAAAGCCTCCACTTTCCAGTTTACCTTTGTAAAGTTGTACCTTTCTTCCCGTCTGTCACCTGGTTTTTGATATATTTGATGAGTGACGTACACAATTCTACCATTTACCCTTCTTCTCTTTTCTTTCTCAGGTGCTGAAGTAGTGGAGCCGTCTTCGTAACGTCAAGGACGCACGCAACAGTTTTTCTTTCTTGCCGGACCAAACACGGTACAATGGATCATGTTATACAACTCCCAAACAAATTTTGGGGATTGTCATGCACTGCTGAGTAGACATGGTGCCACTGAGATGAGAGGCTTTTACCTGACAAAAGGAACATTTTAGGTTCTATTCAGCCGTTCTACAGTCTTGTGAATTGATCAAGTTTTTTATTTGATGAACAAACGTACAGTACATATCCTAACTGGCTGCATGTATTAGCTGATGATGAACACAAAAGACATCCAAATCATGGACATCTGTGCACCACATGCTGCTAATTAGCAAGGATATGGCCTTAATGGAATCTCGCGCAGTCATCAAAGTCAATTAAATATATTGTCTGTTGTATTCTGAACCATTAGGAGCTCCAGTATTCTCATTGTAATCTAATATCTGGGGGCTTCAGCAATGTGTTTTTGCTCCAAATGCTGTTTTTCTAGGTCCCAATAGACACGAGGATGTAGATGTGGACCCTTTATCACCTTTGTGAACATTTTTGAAAAGCTATCTTAATATCTACCTCATAGACACAAATAAATTAGCATACAGAGACGATGCGCTTGCTGAACATATTAAAGAAAAGAGAAGATTCCTTTGTTGTTTATTTGACCTTTCCACTAGTCCTCAACTGGGAAAGCACTTTGTCCACCTGCAACAGAGCACGACAATGAGCTCATACAGCGTTTACATTATACATCAACGCTAGAATGAACAGTCAAGAGGCTCACACTCACTGTGATGAACCAATGAGAGAGTGGCCCGTAGCGAATGAGGGACTTGGAGGTCATCTGACTGACTGGAGACAGAACGTGGAGGTGCAGATGTGGCACAGATGTGAACGGAGGCAGATGAAAGCCCATCCTGCACACATTCAACGCAATATAGGACCATTAAAGGAGGTTAAAGGGTCGATGATGTTAAAGCTAAAGTCTAAGTGAGTGTTGAGGAATTCTTTTAGAGATTTAATCCTTACGAGTCACTGGACATTGATTTACCTGACGTCCTCCAGGTCACTGACTTTGTTCTTCTCCAGTATCATCTTTCCCATTTCCACCATCTGCTCCACTATCAACAAGCAATTCAATACACCAATAAGGTCAATACAGCCGGTCCTGCACTGTATGTAGGTGTAACCTGATCTGGTCTGATCTGACCTTTGGCTCATGAAATTTAGTTACAAGAGCCCAAAACCTGGCACAAGGTTAAATTAGGAATGAAGGAAGGAGCAGAAACATTCTCCATTTCCTCACTATTACAGTCTGAACCCCCCCTTTGCTTTGATCCTAAACCCAATGAACAGCCCCTATTTGTGGATTCCTCACCCAGCCCGATGTGGTCGCTCTGGAGGTTTTTGCAGCTGTCCAGATGTGTCCTGGTAATAACCAAGTAATGATGAGCAGCACCTGGTTTGAAGTCCTGAAAACAGAGCAGCTCATCGTCCTGAACAGAGACAGAGACAGAGACACAGACAGACAGACAGACAGACAGACAGACAGACAGACAGACAGACACACACACACACACACACACACACACACACACACACACACACAGTCAGAATGAGTTGAGTTGAATTAGTAAAGAAGATTGTGAGCAGAGTGGAGGCTCTTACACTCAGGAGGATCTGTGTGTCACTGGGATTCTGGATTATTTCACAGAAGTCACAGTCTTCAGTTGTAACGTCCCGAGATTCCATTTCTGTTTTCGTCTCCAGGAAGACTGTCAAACTGCGGGCGCCGGGCGGGTGTGTTCGTCGGCAGGACGACCAGTCGAGCTCAGAGTTCGTTAAACGGGTTTCTTGCTGTGTTCAAGGACCATAGGAAATTACTGTTTCACAATCACATTCGGGGTCTGATTGAGTGTGAACTATAACAGTAAACTATAGTCTTTCAAGAGTGAAGTATTATCATATATTAATAAATAAATACGAAAAAAAAACGTTTGAGTCGGTGATTCAAGCTTTAAAATATTAACAAAACATGTCTGGAGTATTTGTTAATTACACTACGTCTTGTAGTACTGTCTTATTAATGACGTCATAATGAATTACTTTCCACAATTAGATAATGTTTCCTAACAATTACTACTATTACAATAGCACTACTTACTATAATAATAATAATAATAATAATAATGGTCCCAATTCATTGTGGGAAACAAAGTTGACAAAGTTGTGTAATTCATACATAATATATAATTTTATTTAAATTATTGTCTAAAACTGTCTAAAAAAACAAAAACAATTGTATGTATATATAAATACTGCGACAACGCTATTGATTTCATATTATATAAATATAATGATTATATATAACATTTACAAAAGATAACCCATAAATAAGCCATAAAACGTGTCTTGGTGGTGTCAGAGAGGAATTAAAATTACTGTTATCTTGCTGTGCACAAGATCACAAGAGTAAAATTCATTTGTCTACATGTGCATGCATACATAGCTCACACACAGGAACGCACACACAGGAATGCATACGCACACACAGACAGACGACTTTTTCCCCCCTTTTCTCTCTAGATGGTAGTTTCATTGTCGCTGTCTCAACTTCCTGTGTGGCCTCCTGTACTTCAGCTGAGGAGTCATTCAGACTGAGAGACTCGACCTCACAAACAACATCATCATTTTCTTCAACCAAACTTGAATGAAGGCCATTTCGTAAACGTTTACATAAACGCTGTGTCTGCAATGAGAAAAGCATAAATTTCATTTCATTTAGAGTAACTTGATGGTGTGCATGGAAGCCAGAGAGGGACTATTTGGCTATTTGGTTGATGATGTTATTCACAGCAATTTAGGAGTACTCACAGTGACAAATCTATATGAGCCTTGAAGGAACTTATACAACATATACTTTGAGATCTCACTGGAAGGAGCCAGAACGTGGAGGTGCAAGTGGTCAACTGAGGTGTAGGGGGGCTGGTGGAAGCCTATTCTGTGGAGACAAACACATCACTGCACTTAACAAACGATGGAGTTCGTACGAATAAAGGAGGAATGAAAAACAGCATTTAGGATAGATGAAATTCAGTGGCAAAAACTACCTCATGTCTTTGATATCGGCGATCCCTTGGTCTTGCAGTACAGCTTTCCCCATATCAGCCATCCTGTTTACTGTAAGATGCACACATTACATTACATTTCATTACATTCATTTAGCAGACGCTTTTATCCAAAGCGACTTCCAATAAGTGCGTTCAACATAGGTAGGCAAAAGAACTTAAGGTCACAAGAAACAACTCGGTTACACATCAAATATGTAAATATATAATATTAATATATATAAATAAATACGTAATACTTAGGTAGCATGACAGAACTTTAACTTAGTACTGAAACAGATTGAATAGTTGTAGTAACAGAAGTGCTACCAGTGGTTTAATAGTAGTCCTAGTGGTAGTAGTACTCCTTGTTTGGTTGTAGTATAGTAGTCGAGACAATAACAGCAGCAGGAAAGTAGAAGCAGCGGTGTTATCTTATACATTAGGATCTTTCTAGGACTGACCGAGGCCAATATGTTCCTTGCTGAGTGAGTGGCAGCTCTCTATGTGCTGGATGGGTACAACCAGGTAGTGATGAGGAGCCGCAGGGTAAATGTCTCGGAAACACACCAGCTCTTTATTCTGTTAGAGGAGAACGGAACATCAGAGGAGAGGAAGTCATTAAAGTGATTGAACCCACAGGCATTGAATTAGAATATCAAGGAAAAGTTCATTTATTTCAGTAATTCAATTCAAAAAGTGAAACTCTCATATATTATTGATTCATTACACACAAAGTGAAATATTTCAAGCCTTTATTTGTTTTAATTTGGATGATTATGGCTTACAGCTCATGAAAACCCCAAGTTCAGTATCTCAGAAAATTGTAATATTGTGAGAGAGTTCAATATTGTAGCCTCACAGTGTCTCACTCTAATCAGCTCATTAACTCAAATCACCTGCTGAGGTTTCCTGAGCCTTGTCATTGTCTCTCAGTCTGGTTCAGTAGGCGACAAAATCATGGGGAAGATACCATATTCATATTTATATTGAGCTGCACCTGTAAATCTGTACAGGTCATTGAACGCAGCACCCTCAAAAACCCTGCTTGTACGTTAATAGTATGATCAGGTAGTTATTGTATGGTTTCATAACGTGATAAGGAGGTTCATGTGCGTGTGTTGCTTTGTTGCTCTGATGGCAGTGAGTGAAACTGAGAGTACGGGGGTGTTATTTCCTTAACAAGAGTGAATGCCTCCCACTGTCCAGCCATGTTATTCAGGTCATCCATTGTGTTTTGCTTCCTCTTTTTTATTCTTTCGTCACTTTTCTTACAATCCTGAATGCTTTTTATCGCCCATTTTATTTTTCACTAAAAACTAACACTCTTAACAGGACTGATTCTGGCTGACCACAAACAACCTTACTTTCCTTTTCCAGCATTCTCACAGATAAAAATCAACATATCATGTAAAAGTCAGATTTAAACAAAACAAAACACAGTTCATTCATGTTTAAGATTCTTGACAGTTGCCACTGGCGGACCATTCAGCGACAGATTCTGTGCGATTCATTAAAAGCTCACAAACATTACGAATAAACAAACACACTGATAAGACAATCAATAGTTTTAATAACTGATCCCTTGTTTAGTTGTTGATTGTCCCTCTTTCATGCCGCTGCAAATAGAATAGAAGAAGAAACCAACTTTAGCTCTGGGAATTTATGAATACACATTTTTTAAATTATAAAATTATTCATAAAAAACAACTGATAGATTAATCGACAGCGAAAATAACAATTAATTGCAGATCCCAAAACTCTGGGCTGCTTTTTTTTTGTAATTCTCGCTTATCCTTCATAAAGAAAATTGAAAAAAGAGGATGTGGAAAGGCATTCTGGGAAATGTAGGCGGCTGATGAACAGGTAAACCAACAGGTAAAAATACCGGTGATCAATTACAAAACAGGCGATACGACGTTTTGTGATTGTGAGTGTCCTATATTAAATCTTTATCCGCCATGGTTACAACTAACCTATAAAGGTTCAGAATGGAGATCGTTGTCATCGTCAACTTCTCAGTCTGTGTTGAATGGTGAAGAGATTCGTACCTTTCTGATGATTTCAGTGTCTTTATCTTCATCATTTGCGATCGAACAGAACATACAGGATTCATCATTATGTCCACCCGGGTGTGAGTCCTTCCAAGGCATGTTTCCCTCCAGCAGTTTGTGAATAACTTGTTTCATAGCTGTGACTTCCTCGTTGTTGTGCCTGTCATTTCTCAGAACAGCGATGACAAAGATCGTGTGTTTAGGAGAAGATCCACCCCTCTGTTTCAGGCGTGATTGATTACTCTGGTTGGCTACAGGCCAGGCTAAGATGTAATGTATCTACTGACCAAAAGGTGGCCATGAACAGCATCATCAAACACTAATAGTTTCTATTAGGTCTCACTTTACCCATACAGAAGCCACTTGGTTCTCCTGAAACATGATGCGGTCTTGGTTTGTAACACAGATTTTGCAGAGGGAAATGTTTGTCAACGCGCTGACCTACATAAACGTCTTGTTGAGCCGACCTGAAAGTGAACCAAAGTGACTGTTAATCATCTTTGAGTAATATTGATTTCCTTCTTTTCTATCCGAAATGTTTTATCCTGATTTGTTTACAATTTGATTATCCGCTTGTTTCCATCAGTCGCGCAATAACAAGTAATCAGACCGAGACACTAATGGGCCACTGTAATGTAAACAGGGATTACATCATCAGAGCTCAACCCTAAAGAAATCCTCCCATTTCAATAGATTATATACTTAACATTTATTTAAGTGTAAATATACAGTAGTTGCAATAACACAATAAATAGATCCTGGGTGATATCACAGAACAAAAGCAGGTTTGGACTCAATACGAAAAATAATACTTGAGGAGCATTCACAGTTACAACACTGAACAGCGAAGACAACAAAGCCCGTTTTCACACGAAGCGACTCGATTTCTGCCATCAGTGAACAGTGTTGCAGATATGACAATGGTGTCAGACAGTATTGCATGTTCATGCACTTACACGCCTGTGTACGGTCCCTGTAGAATAGAACACAGGATAAAGTGTAAAGGAACATTTCTTTTTCCGTGTTAGTAGAACTTAATTTTTAGTTAGTGGTATATCAGAGTGCAATAATAAGTCAATATCCCTTCTTTCCACCCATTTTACATAAAGCCATAGCAGCCCTGTTTCCCTCTTTGTAGTGGTGATCAAAAGAACATTCAGTAACAATTGTAACATATAAGAAATGCCTTTTCAGGTTAATTAAGTTGGGTCACGTTGCAGAAAAGACTAGCGATGAATCCTGTAGTGCAAAGGGAGGCGTTTAAAGTAACACTATTTGTAACAATCTGGACAACAAATGAGCACGAAACATAAATCGGCGAGAGATCAAATGAGTCGGTGTGGGATATGGATTCAATACTGACACGCGGCTTACTTCAGTCACTTCTTCTGCGTCGGTCTATGAACTGGTCAAATCAAAAAAAAAAAAGACAGAACAGAACTATTTAGCACAACAGTATACAAAACCATTTAAAAACATTCCTCTGTAAAAATAGAATGAAAAAATAAAATGTAAAAAATTAAAATTATAAAATATATAAAATATGAAGAGCTCACAACAAACAGGAAACAACATAGTGTATTTGGTCAACGCTGAACCATCTGCTCGGAGCTTCTTCTGTCTTTCCAGCTGTGGGATTGGGATGGAAGGGAGAGAAGGGGGGATGGAAACGATACGATTAGGAGGGAAATCTAAGTAAACATTCACCTTCAGAGGGAGCGAATCACCTCACGTTGTAAACAATAACTGCACTTCCTGCAATTAAAGTAGGATTGGTGAAATTAGTTTGAGAATATGTCGCCGAAAAACCCTCCCCTAACATTTCCCCCTCGTGCTTCCCGCCGTTAAGTTTTAGGAATCGCTGAGAAAGACTTAGCTCCTCTCCTCGACGGTCGCAGGCTCATCTTCCACATTCATAATTACACAAAGCGTTATTTCTGTACAAATTTACCTACAGCATTTACCGGACATCTTCCTTTTCATACAGGCTTTGAGTCAGCTAGTCACCTGCAGCCTAGGGTTCACGGGGTCAACAGCGGCCTCTTTCCCTTTCAATCTGAAGCTATATGGTGGTACGGCAGGTCTGCATGCTGGGAGAGCAGCAGGCATAGTGGGACGTCTAAGGCAGCCAATGAACTCAGAGCCAAACAACAACAGCCACGTTTTCTCCATTTTTTTTGCTGGATGATAAACCAGACAACATCCGACAACCCCTTCTTTCGACGCCAGCAAACCTACGCGTCTGCCTTCGGACCACCAACACAGCAGTTGGGGGTCCGACAAACAGAAAACAAACATCTCTGACTGATCATCCGGCGAGTTTGACCTCACAATCAAACCAAGTACTGGACAGGCCCGTCACAGCTCTCTCTGGTCCTCGCTCACAGAGTTGAGTGTTGTTAAGGGGTCGCAAGCGGTGCATATAGATTCAGGGCGGATTTGAAGGTGCGGAGGGGGAGAGTGGATCAGGAGCTGGCGGAGGACTACTCAAAGGTCCAGACCTCTAGGCTGTGGATGTTGAAGTCCTGCTGGGCGGAGAGCGGCTGGTTGTTGAAGGTGGCACATTTGGTGGTTGTGCCTCGGTACAGCTCGGCGTCCAGCCACAGGCCCAGCTGACCACTGGAGAGGAGACAGAGAGGAGGAGAAGGAGGAGGAGAGACGGCAAGGGAGGAGAGAAAGTTGTACATTCCTTTACGCCGTCTAGCACAAACAGTGTAGATGAATGAAATAACACTCCAGGCTTCCAACGCTTACCTTCCTCCGCCCATCTGCAGGGAATCAATATTGCCTTTCACAAAGTACGAGTTCTCCCCTGTCCAGCGGTACACCTAAAATAGCAAACCATGTCTCTATTTTAAACATTTTTACTACTCAATAATTACTTGGGATGAGAGTTGGCGCTAGATACTACACAGGAATCTAAACCGATGAAGATCAAACCTTGATTTCGGGACAGAAGCTGTAGAGGAACGTCTCTCCTGTGCCATAGCAATGTTCACTCACTCTGAATGGATGAGTGGAAAAAGCCCCAAATACCTGAGGGAGGAGTCAGACGCACTTTAATAGGAAACGGGTATGACCAGTGACTTCTGTGAAATAATCCAGAATCACAGTGACACACAGATCAGAGTGTAAGAGCCTCCACTCTGCTCAAAGTCTTCATCGTCATTGGTCAATATGTTTGGCCGATTATCTACCAAGGCCTCCTATTACAGGTCTCACTTTAAGGGGCAGGAAAGGCCATTGATTTGCGTCAGTGGAATCAGCTGATTACCGGCTTGTAAACACATTAATGAGCAGGACTGGCTTTCATCAATGTTCACAATTATTTCCCGTTATCAAATCAACAGGTTTGATGGAGCTGCAGTGAATACAAATACGTTTTAAAACTCATCTGCTGGACCTTAACACCAACAATCTACTGACAGTGGTGAAAGCAGATCATCCAGTACAACACCACTGCTGTTTACCCGCCATCCGTTAGTCAACCTGCTGTTTCATTTGCACTGGATCTAACCTGGTTATCCATGTCTTTGACGACCAAGAGGACAGGACTGTCCACCTCAGCCAGGTTCCTGTACAGGGTTTTGAGGCTGGTGCCGTGTCTCACAGTGCTGTAGACCAGTTTCCAGGGGTAACCCTGCACACGGGCCGGCAAGCGACAGGCGAGCTGGACAAGCATAATGACATCATGAGTACAACAGGCCAGGACCTGTGTGCGTGTGGCATCGTCCTCATAAGTGAAAGGTCTGGTTTGATGTGCATATTTACCTTCTCAATGTGTGTGTCCTGCATCAGATCACTGTTGTCACTGAGTACGGGCAGAGCGTCCACTGATAGGTCTCCTTCACAGCTGCCAAAACTCTGCCGACGCTTGGCCTCGTCAATGGTGATGATCTGGAAGCAAGCGCATTACAAAACCAGTTTTATTACCAAAACATATTTTTACAAAACCACATCAAAGTGTGAAAACAAAGGAAGGAAAATCACATCTTTGTTATTATTAATGCAGTAATCTATCAATTGGAATTCGTATATATACATAGATATCTATATACAGGTGCAGCTCAATGAATTAGAATATCTTGGAAAAGTTTATTTATTTCACTAATTCAATTCAAAAAGGTAAACTCTCATATATTATAGATTCATCACACACAAAGTGAAATATTTCGAGCCTTTATTTGTTTTGATTTTGATGATTATGGCTTACAGCTCAGGAAAACCCCAAAAAGTAGAATATTGTGAAAAGGTTCAATATTGTAGCCTCACAGTGTCACACTCTAATCAGCTCATTAACTCAAATCACCTGCTGAGCTCTCATCTTAATTGGGCTGAAGTGTGGAGTCATGTTACATATTATGTTCGTTTTTAATCGATCTTGACCGCCTGAATTACATCATTATGTTCATTCTATGTTGCAAAGAGTTCCCTGCTCGTTTTTTCACTAAAAAAAAAAAAAAAGGAACTGACCTCCCAGCTGCAGCACGCCGGGTCGCTGAAGAAGTTATCGATCATGTCCAGCTCCTCTTTGTCAACCACTATAAAGCCCTGCTCCCGCGCCTCCTTCCCGTACACATCCGGAGACCACTGGACAAAAAAGGAGTACAGATGGTCCACCCTGGAACACACACACACACACACACACACACACACACACATATTGTTAACTGTTTTCCCGTGGCGCTTAACTTTGACTAATTCATGCATGTACTGGACATCGTATCACCTTTCCTGTGGCACAGCGAACCAGTATTCCGGCTGTTTTCCCCGGCTGCCACAGGAGTGGGAGGGGGTGGAGGTCATCCCAGAGGCGAAGGACATCCTCATTGGTTTTCCCACTTTGAAGCAAAGGAACATGGGAGGGTTTTTACTCTTCTCCTCTGATGAGAAAAGCATGTCTAGGCAGAAAGGGAAACAAGAACAAAGACGTGAGATTTGGAGAAGAGCAGCTGGCGTATTTTGTTTTTGCACTGATTTCTCATAACTGACAAATAAGACAGCTATTTGAGTTGAGTTTGAGTTCCTACCCTCTATTGGAGCCTGCATCCTCTCCAGCAGCCACGTCTTCACCTCCTCTTCATAGCTTTTCTTCCTCCTCTCCTCCTCGCTGAGTCCATCCTCGTCTGTAGGTCCATTCTGCCGATCTACCACTGGACAGTCTTCCTTAGGACTACATTTCCCATGAACCTCGGCACCCTCTTTCAGACTCGGAACTATGCTTTGGTCCGTTTGTGCACTGGCTACACTGCTTTCCAGCTCTTCAGTCACTTCAGGTTTTAGAATTTTGGTTTTATTGACGACTAGGCTTGTAGGTTTATCGTGCAAGTCCCCGTGTTTCTCTGTTTCGGAGGAGGACTGGATTGACTCGCCATCCTCAATGGAGCTGTTCCTAGCTAGTCCCTCATCTTCGTCATCGTCCGGCTTCCCTTTTGTTTGAAAAAGCACCGTCTTGTCCTGCACGTCTCCCGGACTGGGGGTGCTGCAGCAGAGGAGCTCCTGCTGATCCTCGGCGCTGGTGCTGTGCGTCTTGGAGGAGGATCCTCCTGCCTCTTCGGCGATACCAATGACCGTCTGCTCCAGCTCTGTGAAGCCTTCATCTGACGGTGACTTCTCCGTCTGTTCGCCCTCTGTGCTCGATGCCATTTGAAAGGGAAAATATGTTGGAGTTGAAAATACAGATTTTACACTCAAAAGTCGGATTTGAAGTCCATTTGCTAGTTTTCATTCATCATCTAGAAGTGGATCGTGGTTGAAGTTTGAACATCTTACCAGTTTCAGAGAGAGTAGATTCAATGTCATCCAGAATGATGGGTCTCTTACGGTCCACTGCTTCATAGCGGCTGAAGCGGTTGAGGTCTTGCTCTGATGGTAGCTGCTCCCACTCGCCAGGCCTGTATACAGGACACAGATCCTGGGGTAGATCGCTGTGCGGTCACGCAAATCGCACCATCGGTGACCATGAGGTATAATGGAAAAGCAGTAAGAAAAAAAAAAAAGAAAAATCCCAACAGAAATTATGAATGGTCAGAATGAAACACAACTGAAGAGACCAAAGGAATAAATGTGATGTGAAGACTACAAATTAATCTGCAAACACACAAATGATGAAGAACAATGGATAAAGGAAAAGCAAAAGGAAAAGAAACGCAGCCTCGGGAAAACCAGAAAGTTTGGAAGATGATGAAGTGTGAAAGGGGAAATGTTGCAGGAATTCAAAGTGCTTGGTACAATAGGTTAATATTTGTTCCCAAGAGAAAGTGAGAGGAGGAACAAAACAAGAGGAAGAGAAAGTAGCAAAGAAGGAAGGAGAAGCAGCAAGGCCAGATCGGTGTGGCGCTCTTACGATGGGAGAGCATCCTTCAGCTTCATGCGTGACACGTCATCATAAAGTGCAACCGAGACGACCTCCTCCATGGGGCAGATCAGGCCGTACTCCTCACAGCCGTGCTCGATGACCAGGGGGTCCGATTTGTGGGGGTCAAACATGATGTTGTTGGGCGTCACGATCAGCACCCCTCCCACCACGCCCTGAAAAAAAAAGACCGGGCACAGACGCAGCAGAGCCTGAGAGGTGCGACGCCGCATTAGCATCCATAACAACCTGCAGCCGGACGTGTCGCCACTCTCACCATGCCGTCCGTGAAGTACTTGCAGCTCATTTTGATGAACTTGACCGTTGTCGGGCTCTCGTCCTCCGAGTTTGGGGAAAGCTGGCGGCGGACGGGTTTTGCCGAAGTGCTGTTTGGAAGGCCACCCTGCGGGGCGAGCGAGTCGATCATTACACCATCTATCTGCAGTACATTCACCTTTAAAGAGCATTTGCTGTCGGCCATTTGGATTCGCCGTTCATCAGCGTTTGAACTGCACCGAATGTGAGATGGCAGACGCCCCCCTGAGCAGGAACTCTCACACTACTTACTACACTAATACAGAGTGTGGGAGCTACTTTATTGCTCTCCTGGCTAATAAACTAAATTACCTTGCACTGCATGTTGTAAAAGACAAACTACTCCGCACATTCAGTACGCCTTGTTTGTCACGACTTCTTCTCGTCATGATCACAATCTGAATCAGTGCCTTGAGGCTCAATCATAAAAAGATAAATTCCTGCTTTATTGCGGAAAGTGACAGAATCCACATTTCCACTAAAGAATTAAACATTTGTCACCTCATAAGCATAATTTTAATCCCTTTAAACAGATATACACACAGCATCATTTGGACTTACGTGTGATTCTTTCTCCAACAGTCCATTTGTGAAGGCGGGGTCGGAATTCTCTGTTTCCAGCTGGTTCACATCAGGCACAAACAGCTTCTGTGAACGTCATGGGAAGTGTGTGTGAATGTGTCAGCTTTTTAGTGTACTGATGATGAGGAGGAGACTGAAGCTGTGCTGGTGTGTGAGTCTGGACACACTCACCTGACCAGGGTACACACTGCGGGAGAACAGCTTGTTGAGCTGCACCAGCTTGTTTGGGGTGATGTTGAACTTTAGTGCAACGCTGTTGAGGGAGTCATTGGGTCCCACCTGCAACACCAGACGGACTCCTCTGTCAAATGTGTCTCTAAATCACATTTCTTAATGCAAACGATGTGATTTTCTGATCCTAAACTGTTTTGCGGAGGAGATCATCCAACTGCATCTGTGCCCGTGTTACTCACAGTGAACTCCACCGTGCCGGGCGGCCTCCTCTTCTCCTTCTTTGGTGGATTGTTACTTTTACAGCCATCATCTAAGAGACAAGCAGAAAATCATCTTATGTAACATCTTCGGGAAACGTGATTTTATGGAGACATACTGTACAGGTGCAGCTCAATAAATTAGAATATGGAATCTTCCCCATGATTGTGTCGCCTACTGAACCAGACTGAGAGACAATGACAAGACTCAGGAAACCTCACAGGTGATTTGAGTTAATGAGCTGATTAGAGTGAGACACTGTGAGGCTACAATATTGAACTTTTTCACAATATTACAATTTTCTGAGATACTGAACTTGGGGTTTTCATGAGCTGTAAGCCAGAATCATCAAAATTAAAACAAATAAAGGCTGGAAATATGTCACTTTGTGTGTGATGAATCTATAATATATGAGAGTTTCACGTTTTGAGTTGAATTACTGAAATAAATGAACTTTTCCACGATATTCTAACTCATTGAGCTTCACCTGTATATACAGATCATTCTTATTACGCCGCTTACTGATATTTAGCTACTCAACACAATTCATCATTCATTCATCATATTTAATTAATTCTGTGTGTTTTATTTTAATCTTTTGCACAGTTCTTGCTCTTATATGTTGATCGCACCGACGACCAGAACAAATTCCTTGTAAGTAAAAACTTACTTGGCAATAAAGCTTTTCTGATTCTGATCAGAACTAAAGCCACAATATAATATAATAATATAATAACTTCCCTGCGTGCCAGTGGACCTTAACTCCTATCATTATCTACTATATCATTATCTACTATATCTATACTTTATTAATGCACTGCCCCCGTAAAGGCAGAAGTAGTGATCGGACACACACACACACTGACCCTTGTCGTGGTTAAGGCCCATAGTCAGCACTTTCTCCTTGCCAAGAACACAGAAGTTATTAGGACACCACTCCCTTACAGCCTCGTTACACTGCTTCATTGGCAGAGAGGCCATGACTAAGCATCGGACTGGCAGACTCCAGCAGTGCAGCAGTGCTCTCCCTGTACCCAGACACCAAACACACCACTACAACATATCCAGTGAATCCGTGCTGGGCTGTGACTCATAATTCTAACACAAGGGGATTCATTAATAGATAACCATGGGCGCTACAGTGTGTTTGTCTGCTCAGTGTGTAATAAAATTATAAAGGGACGGGACGGCAGCAGTAAATGTCTATATGAGAGCAGCATTATTGCACTGCGACACATATTTGATTTGATGAGCAACTGGCGTGCTCTTATTACAGAGAGATATACTGCAGCGTTTACACAGCTGCTCTGCCAGCTGAAATGCTCAAACTCTGTCAATAAGAGGCCGGTGATACGAGTCTATTTATGCTCTAAACAAATCTGGTAACATCTGCTCACGAGGAATAATAAGGAAAGCCAATATTGCGGCACGCACCAAAGACAGTGAGCAGGAAACATCACGAGTATTGATTCTCCAACTAACACACTGGGGAAAACCCTGTCAGGTACAGATGCTAAACATGCCTAATGTTGTCGGGTTCATACAAATGTGGAGCTGCAAGTCTTAACCAGGATTGTGTCTTATTTGCAACGAGATGTTTCAAACACTCGTGGTTGGAAATGTAACGCTTGCTCATGTAGTTTGTTAATATATAGCAGGTCCCTGAAATGTCATTATCAGCAATCTGTGCAACAGGACAGTGTCAAGTTATGCAACATCCTGTCTAAACTGCAGAGGGGCAAAAAATGGGGGGGGAAGGACTTTCAAACTGAATTCTCAATTTTACATCACATGAGAACAAAACTGAACAAATGAGAAATGGGAGCACAACTAGAAATGCCTAAATCAATTTTTGTTTGACAAGCAGCATGAAGAAGAGAAGGAAAACAAGCCAGAGACTGCAGCTATTCAGCTTCAGTGTATGATGAATAAGATTAATGCAAACTTTAACACACATACACACACACACACTAATTCCCTCTTTAATTTGAGTGAAATAAGAAGGAATTTGTAGACAGTAAATAAGCCTGGGGTGCAGTTCTTACCCAAGCCTGCAGGTGGCTTTTCTGCGATTCTCTGTAGGTCGCCGCCCTTTGAGGTCTTGGGGTCACTGGCATTTGGGATGTCGGGACAGGAGATGACAGATGACTTCAGTGGTGAATTGGCCGGGTTTGGATCATTCACATTCTTCTCCGACTGGCTTTGCTTCAGCTGTCGCCTCCTCTTCAGCCTAATGGATCCAACCGGAGCGGAGATGTTTGTTTACAATCAAGACAGAACACCAGAACCATAAACCTGTGGAGGCCCATTTGTTGGAGAACCATATTCATTTAGTTCCCTTTTTTTTTTGCTTATTCAGCTGTACGTGTTGCTCTTTTAGTGTTCTCGTGCTTAATGATTGACGGGGAACTGAATGATGTAACAACTGCGCCTCCAGACTCTGCCGGGGCTTCGTCAAAGCGGCAGTTGCATCCAGTTGAGCTAATATGGCAGCACGCAGTGGAACCGCAGGTTTGTGTTACACTTGCGACGCAACCTCTAGCTCGAGTGACGATATGCGTAAAGAAAAGATAAGGCCTGCAATTGATTTAGTAGGGCCAGCTTTGTGTGATAACGCTGACATTAGCTCGGACCATTTAAGAGTGAAGGAATAATCTAGAGAGAGAGGGAGAGGGGGAGAGAAAAGGAGAGGTAAAGAGAGAGGGAGAGAGAGGGAGAGAGAGGGAGAGAGGGAGAAGCATCTTAACAGTCCAAGTGCCTTAATGGAATGGCAAGAGTGGGTCGATAACGCTGCAGACAGACGCGGCTCAGGCCTCTCCCATAGCCTCAGGTCCCGTTTGCACTTTAACGGCTGCACTGCACATCTGGTAGGGACCTCAGGAATCTGCAGCAGCATTCTAAAGAGTGAGGGTTTATCCCCGTCGCTCCTTTCACTTTGAATCGCATGCGGAAAGAGCGGAGTCGAGTGAAAAAGGAAAACAAGGACGCCTGTGTGGCTTGCGCTCCAAAGTGACCTTTGCACTCTTTGTCGGGAGCAGAGGGACCGTGTGGTGCTAAGCAGCAGCAGAGTTACATATTGTTGCAGTAGCAGTTGGGACAGAGATAAGGCTTGTTTTCCTTCCCGTCATGTTTAATCTCTCCTGTCCACATAGGAACATTGTAGCTGCTGCATATGCCCGATTGTTTTTCATCCTTTTAACTTTTGAGAACATCCTATTCGTGTTACAGAATCTGGGATAACCACCAAAACAGAATATGCTAATTGGTTTACTCCATTTGTCTTTAACTCGGCTTAAACCAGGAACAGCAGAAATGTTTGAAAATGTATCTCCAGCTCTGCCAGTGGACAGTAAAGGGACATTTGTCCGCAGAGCTGTTGACACCTTGGGGTTGCACTGGAAGTCACGTGAGGGTCGTCTCACCAGCTGTGTGAGTGTGAACCAGGTTACCATCAGGTCTTCTATGTAAACAACGTATCCAAGATGTGATGTAAAGAAAGGATCAGACTATAAACTGGACTTACATACTTTGTGTACATGCAGGCCAGATGAAACATGATCAAGCTAAAGTAATTGAACAACACTTTCACTATTCTTTCCGTTTTCATGAACACCAGCAAAGGAATCATTAATTATTCAACCGTGTGATTCCGCAGCAGGTCTCTCAGGTGAAGGGGGCGGGGGGGGTCTACTTTGTTCTTAACCTACCGAAGTCTTCATCTCCACTCTCTAGCTGACAAAGCTCTTTCCACACAATTCCCACTATCATGTTTCACTATGCAGCCAAGATCTAATTTGAAATCCAACACCATCCCAGCTGACCGGTGTGTGCAAGAGCTCCAATGTGCAGCTTCATCTAAAGCCTGCGTGTCATGTGGGTGCAGCCCAGCAAGCGGGAGATAACAATCATAATAACCCTTTGTTCATGGAAAAATCATCTGTTTATTGCAGAGAGATTCATAAGGTTAAACTTTAAGGGCAATTGGAAATGTGGCGGCTCAACTGTTTGGACATTCTGCATGGACCGGACAATTTAGGGGAAATCTAAGACGTGATTATGATCCCTGAAAGCCTGCAGACGTCAGGCAAGTGTATAAAATGGGATATAATCATGGATGGGTGGATGATTGATACCAATTCCAGTTCTGCTGTGGATCCGTCCCATCTATGATTAACTAACCTGCACCGACAGAGAGAACGTACACTTTGGCAAATACCACAATCAAAAATAAACAATAGACAAGGTTCAACATACAAACACATGGTACACAGACACACACACACACTTACCTGGCAAAATACCCCGGCTTCCTGTCTCTCTTTTCCATCAGCCCAGGATGCTAAATCTGCATGCAGTCCAGCACACACAACTCAGCTCTCTCTCTCTCCCTCTCACACACACACCCTTTCAGTGTGTCTCAGACAGCAGACACTACTTAATGAAGATCACCTCTCGCTCTGCGCTCACACACTTCTTCCTTATCCTGTAGAAAGAGAGAAACAACCAGATTAGCGCACTTAGCAGCTCCTTCTGTAGATCTGCAATAACGCAATATGTAGTTGATGATGAGGTCACTGATCCATCAGCGTCAAGGCAATGAAGTCATCCATCAACTAAGCTAAAGAGGACGACATCGTGCTGCAGAAGGAAAGACGAACCTGCTGATATTTAAGGTTAAGCTCAATAAAAGATACAACCCAAGTGCACGTCGAACATTAGCGACCATTAGTGTGGCGATCTGATGTAAACACCCACATCAGTTTAGCTGTAGCTCAGCATAGCAACGGGAAACGGGGTTTATCCGTTCCACAGACCCCCCACAAACTCCACAATAATTATAATTAGTATTCAAATACAGATTAAGGTTTAATAGTAGACAGCCTTGCACTGATTAGAGTCCAATATGCATTAGCGTTACCGCACCTAAATGTTTCAATGGGTATCTCTCTTTTCCAGCCTCTTCCTGGTGTGCAGCGGTTCAAAACCCCACATACGCGACCTGTTATGCTACAACAATCGCGGTTCCGTCCACTCGGCGATAAACGCGTCAAGTCCCGTCAACGAGCTCCAGTCTGCCAGGTGACAGACAGCTGGTGCTCAAGGCTAGCCGCGCTAGCTCCCCAATTTGTTTACTAGACAATAGCAACCTGGCGGTGGTGATGCTAGAAGAATATTCTCGACACTCCCGCCGCTAGCGTTTTCTCGTGAAGAGCATTAAGGTTTCGTGCAACGTGGCTAAATGTAAAGTAATCGCTGTGCGTACGGCGTTACGCTTTAACGTCGAATTGTCAGGTTGAAATAGGTAAGTTTAGCTCATAGCCCACACATACCTTGCGTGCATCCTTAACCAGCTACTGTCGTCAAAATGAGGCTTCGTCTCACTACGCCCCCTGCTGCCAAGTGCGAGTAGCTACCACAACGTAGCACATAAACCTTTACGTTGCTACTTCCTCCCTGCGTCACGTTTTTGTCATTTCCCTCTTGTGTGGTTGTAAAAATTTGAACTGTTGAAAGGTGACGTATTTCGTAGTGAGAGATCAGGGTTACAATATTAAGCTCGTATGGCATAAATGTCTTGAATTTCAAAGTTAAAATAGCACCCCCTGGTGGTACAGTGGCGAGGATTCGGCGCTTTCACCCTCGATTCCCGGTCTGAGCAACGAGCAGAGAGCACAGACCGCCGCGAGACGTTGCTGTGGTTGAACTCCAGTCATTTATATGCTGTACCGCTAGATGGCGGTGTCTTACAGTAAATTGTACAAGAAGTAAGGGCCCCAAAACTATTCAGTCGTTTGTTTATCCTATATAGAGGATATTGTGTCATTGCTCATACACGCACCATTTGCAAACGTTTACTAACATGCACCAGGAACACTGTAATTCTAATAATACATTTAGTTTAAACTGGATACCACTTAGAATGGATGAGACCATGAAAGATATAACGTAATCAATCAGCATGAGCAGCGTCTCTGAAATGATTATTATATCGTAACATTGTAAATTGGGAGGGTGCATTTATTTCTTCCTATTCATGGCAAAACCTGCTTAAAGTGAAACTGGATTGTGTGTGTGTGTAAGAGAGAGAGAGAGAGAGTGAGAGAGAGATATGTGTGTTTGTGGAACTTGGGTCCTCTAAGTTGGGGAAAGACAACGACTCAGACGGCCTGCCTGCCTGCTGATTGGTCAGTGCCCGAGTTAACCAGTTCCTGGCTGGCTGTGTATCTTGGCAGTTATTTTGACAGGCGCTATCATTGTGAGAGAGCAGATAAGTTGTCTTAGGGATCGCCATGGCGCCGGTGTGTCCCTCCTCCGGCCTGCTTTGACTCTCATCAACCACCCCCTCCCCTCCCCGCCCTGGCCAGAGCAAAGGATTGTGGGGGACTGCTGGTTTGAGACTGGGGTTTATGTTGGCAGGGATCACGTAGCTCTGGACCCTTCAAGATCATCAAAACCTCCACGTTACAGACCTGTAGGGCAAATGTGACCACTTTTCTAAATGTCTGTCCTTTTCTCTGAAGGCTTTGCTGGAGTACTTTGAAATATAACAGTGTTAGTTTGACAATTTTAACACTCTTTGCTGAAAAATGTTTTCAAAACTCCTAACACCACAATAAAAGTCAATCAGAATTTCTGCATCATGTACACTGCCGGGTCACAAACAAACAGAACAGCAGCATATCGTTTTTCAAGACATGTATTGTTCTGGCAAGACAATGGAAATGATTGTTTACAGCTGGCTTGTATCTTGTTTTTTGTAAGTCAAAAGTATTGTTGTAGTCTCAAAGGTCTGACCCAGGAGAGGCCTTGGAAAGGTTAAAATCATTTTGCTGAGACGTCACACACTCCCAGCTTAGACTACAGCCACTGATAACTCCAAGTACATTGTAGCAGAGAGAAGCCGCAAAACCTAAACACAGAAAAAGGATATGTCACACAAATGATAATTGATAGGATATTTGGGGGTTATTCATTATAACGAGGCAAACTGCAACTTGTTAAAAATGTTTAGTGTATTTTTTTTAAATCCTCCTTTCCTGGTCTTTTTTTATCTTGTTGTTTATGAGAAGAATACTGTCAGAATGTTGTGCAATACACCAATTAGGGCAGGAGATCTCTGAGGCGGACGGATGCGTTATTAATGGAGGTAATGACAGCAGCTTCTTACTCATCGGGGGTTGCAGGTTCCACTTACGCGGCTCAAAGATTCGACAGATTTACAAGCTTCTGAGCTCGAGAGGTTGATGCCGGGAGGGAGAGAAGCCCGAGATGAAGTTTATGGCCTGTGTTGAAAGCGTTCTAGGAATCAGTGTGTATTGTACTGTTGGATTTGGATGGTGGTCTATGACGCAACATATAACCTGGAATGGTGTGAGTGTGTGTGTGTGTGTGTGTCTGTGTGTGTGTGTGTGGGTGTGTGTGTGTGTGTGTGGGTGTGTGGTGGGCTTTGTGTTCCTTAATGGCTGTGCAATGGATGTACCCCACTTCTCCACTGGTGGTCCAGGAGAGTCGAGACGGAGGCCACCTCCTAGGTTACGATAAGGTTAATGACCCCTGACACACAAGTTCATATTGGATACACACACACGCTCGGTTTCAACAGCCGCAAACCGCACCGAAACTGAAAGAAGGGAATGAAAAGCGATGGAGCCATGTTTCCGCGTCTGAAAGGAGACAGGAGACGATAGAGTAAATACCACCAAGCGGCCTGATACTGTATACCATCCAGTGCCACTACACCCGCTGTCAATCTGCCAGTCAACTGAGGCACTGCAGCCCGTGACCTTTGACCCAGGAACTGAAGAGCAGGCGAAAGGTTATCAGTGTCTGGTTTTTGGTTCTTAAAACGTAATGTCCAAGATGCCACACCTCGAAAGAACCCCTGTATTCGCAGCTCAGAATATAATGAAGATATAATGAAGCAGCATTTTAACACCAAAACCTCCTCGTGCACACACACACACACACACACACACACACACACACACACACACAAACACACACACACCATCTCATCAGTGTTTTTGATCACATGACCGTGTCAGAGGAGCAAACAGTGCATGGTTGTTTACCATGCTTATCAGTGGTGTTGTAACAAGTAGAAGAACACACAGGCTGACCTCAACACACACACACACACACGCACACACACACAAACTAAGAAACCTCACCTTGGATAAAAGTTGTAAAAATATGATTGTATGGTTGCGTTTTCCCTTTTTTGGACTCATCATGTCAGGGTTCAGCTGGGACGTATATGCTGACACTGGCATATACATCACAGACTTATTAGCCAACGTGGCTAATAAATCTCCCTAAGCGCTCCTTAACTCCCTTCTGATCTTGGCTGCCATAAAATAGAGGCTTGTCCTGTACATTAATAACACTTTCACAACAAAAAGTCCAACTCACGGGTAAAACCCCGCCGCAAAACGCCGTCCCAATAAATAACAGCTATAAATTCCTATATGAGTTATGACCACGCCTGCCCCGTTTATGATCGCACGATAATGGTCGAGATATAAGGTGTAGCGTTGAACATGTGTGTCTTTTTGATGCGCGTGTGTTCTCCTGAGTGCATGTGTGTGTGTACCCTCATACACTCCCACCCTTACACTCAGACTTTGGTTAGTTCAAACCAGCGCCACATCAGTCCATCATCACAGATATGGCCTGTGGTTAGATAGCAGGTCTGGCGGCGCACAAGACATTTTGTCCACTCTGTCATGTTTACTTATAATGATAAGCTTTGATGGATTCCTCGCAAGCTATAGACGCCGCTGTCCGCCACACACACACACACACATACTAGGTGCTCCAATACACACACACACACACACACACACACACATATGCATGCTTGCGCACATAGGAACACACGTATTCTATTACTTAAAAAAGCAGAAAATAAGTAGAAGTAGATAAACTTAAGTAGAAAGAATGATATTTGATAAGGGTTATCTTATATAGTTAAGCACAAAAACACACCACAGGCATTCATTCAAATTCTGTAATACTAACGCAAAATCAATCTTAGAAGTGGCTCACTTTCTGGCAAAGGTGAACACACATGTGAACAATCAATGAATTGGTGTTTAATATAGCATAACACTAGAAAGTCTGCTGATTAATGTGGGCACAAGAAAAGGCCAATAAACTGTCAAGTGAAGGGAGTAGATGTGTTTATAACTATAGTTTTCTTGTCTTATTTGGAAAAACATCACAGATTTGCACAGACAGGCGGTCTGGGGAAAGTCCAGGAGGAAGATTTACTTTAGTGTAAATCCTCCGATGTTTCAGTTTTCAAGGTCGAAACAACTTTGAAGTGGCGTCAGAATGTAAAGAAGGAAAGCGGCAGATTCTAGTCTAAATGTGTTTTGGTTAGACTTGATGTTCCACTCTGTGATCTGTTGGTTGGGCCTGTATAGTGTTTCCATTGGTTTGGGTTTACTTTAGCCTGGCCTTTATCCAGATGAATAACCGGGCCTGCTGCAAATGTTCTGCGCCAATTAAAGAGACTAATGAGGCCTGAGACTTATCGTGTCACCCAGAGGGCAGAGAGGGGGGCACCCAGAAGGCAGAGAGGGGGGCACCCAGGCACCCAGGCTAGGGTGGCCAGACGTCCACCCTAGCCCGGCGACCAAGCCGGACGCGTATTTGTCCTCCTTTTTTAGGCACTACCCACACAGCAAAAAGACTCCACGGATTCGCCGCGGAGGTATCCGCTATATCATTGGTTAAAAACGTAAACAAGGCTCTGCAAGTGTGTGTCAATTTCACTTATTACTGCACAGAGGTGTACAAGAAGTTCATTGGAAACAAAAAAAACCTCTTGGATGCAGCCAGGAAAGAACAGAAGTATTGCAGATAGACAATCAACTATTTTGGTAAGTACACTAGTCTTATGATTTCACTGAGGGGCTACATGAAATATTTATATTTATTGGGTTGAAAAAAATACAGATTTTTGAAGGTTGATAACAGTATTCTTGCTATGTTGTTATTTGTACCAGTCCCTGCAGGATATAAACAGGCCGAGGGGCAGTGGGGGCTTGGAAGCCATGATGACAGAGGTGCTGTTGTCTCCTGAGCTGCTACATGTGAAGAGACCAAAATACTGACACACACACACACACACACACACACACACACACACACACACACACGCGCACACACACACACACACACACACCTAGTTGTTGACAAGTCCCCAAATGACTGAAGCACTTTAGAAATGCTATACTTTTTGAGCAGTTGAATGTAAATGTTGTTTTCTTTACAATCTCCTTTGTTGTTAACATAAAAGGTTATTCATGCTTTTCAAAAAAGCATTTTTTTATTATTATATATGTTACCTGTTATTTGTTTTTTACATTTGAGTCCACACATGTTATGCTTTGTGGCACAAAAGATTCATCTCAGTGGTCAGTTTTTGAACACCACAATGTATTGAATAAATTCAAATACTGTGAACAAACACTTTTTGACTTTTCATTAATATTTTTTACTATTCAGCTACACAAACATCTTCAAACCTCACAAAATTGTATTGTAAATTAGAGTATACCAGAGTCCTATGTACACCATGGTAATTTATTAATATGCCGCATAATGTCCTCCTTTTTGGTGTTATGGAAATGGTCACCCTAACCCAGGCACCCAGCATGGCAGCCGGTCAGGGGACCCATAATGCTCAGGGATGGATAGCTAGATAGATAGCTTGACAGATAGCTAGATAGCCAGCTAGCTAGCTCGATAGATAGATAGATAGATAGATAGATAGATAGATAGATAGATAGATAGATAGATAGATAGATAGATAGATAGATAGATACTACGAGGGACATATTTTGTTAACAATTACTAAAAAAAGGACTTTAATAAGTACACACACACACACACACACATATACAGTGGTATCATACAACATACAACAACATACAATGAATCCACAGTAAAATGCCCCCTGACATTCATCTGTGTCAGTGTGACGTCAGAAGGCCGAGGAAACGGTTGAAACATTTGACACCTTCAGTTCACAACCCCCTTACTCAGCTTCCCCCTAATCTCTCTCTTATTGTATAGTTTATTCATGCCCAAGGCCACCGCGGACACTGCTGAAATGTAGGGAGTGTGTGTCTGACAGACGGAGAGAGAGAGAGAGCGATAGAAGAGGACAGCAGGAGGTGGAGGAGAGGAAACCAGCTCATCGGAGACAACAGGCAATTCTTGGTCGACATCTCTCCCCCCCCTCTCTCTCTCTTTCTCTCTCAAGGACATTCTTTTCTTCCTCCTACTTGCTCGGCCGAGAAGAGGTCAGAGTAAGAGAGCACACACACACTCACCCACACACACACACAAAATTACAGCACCAGGGTAACCGTTACAAATCTCCGCCTTATCGAGGACAACACACTGATAACTGAGTCTCCACTCCCCATCCGACAGATCCATCTCCGAAAACATCTTACACAATATGGAAACGTGTGTGTGTGTGTGTGTGTGTGTGTGTGTGTGTGTGTGTGTGTGTGTGTGTGTGTGTATGGTTCAATTTACTCCCATTACTGTAAACGAGCCAAAATTGAATTGAAGAGTTGAACAGAGTTGAGTTGGGTGGTTTGAGTTCAGAGATAGGTTGATGCAGATACTGAGGGGTGATAATTAACAAGCAGAATGTGTGTGTGCGTGTGTGTGCGTGTGTGTGCGTGTGTGTTCGAGAAAAAGCGTGCACACTTTGGGAGTTCTGCACCTGCAACTAATGATGTGAATTTTGCCACCTTCATTTGCCGGCTCTACTCCCTCTGCACTGATCAAACTTGCACTCGCTGACCCCAAACAACACACACACATACAGAACACACACTCGCTCTGTCACGCGTACACACACTTTTTTCTTAACACAATTTGCTACTGTGACAATATCCATCCCGCCACTCAGAGCTTGAGTAGCTCCTTAACCTAGTCTGAGGTCATTTATCCCCTGATGTGAACTCTTAAGAATTCTTCTAAGGATGACATCATATTCTATCTTTTTACAGATACGCTTTACCGTGTTGATGTCGCTTTTATGTTTAATACACAGTGTTATCAGTGTGCGTTTGGGGAATTTGTGTGTTTGCTTTGTGGAAGTCGGTTACAGTTGAAATATTGTGACAAAAATGCCACATTGAGGCAAACAGACGAGCTATTTTTAGTGAAGGGAACCTTTGATAAGAAACGTCTCACTAACTCCACAATTTATATGTTTAATTGCACATTTTGGGATGTTGATCCTAGTGTTTATTTTGAAGTTGAAAATGCAACATTTTACAAGAACAAAACAATGTTTGTGACCTGGTTTGTATGAAACTAATGACAGTTTGTAAAATTGCAGGACTACTACTTTAAGCTGAAGTAACAATACTACAGTTTAACTCACCGTAACTTATCAGAAGTAAAAATGTATTCAAATGTCAAATTAGTGTCAATGATGTTTTGGAGGTGTTACATTTTTACATTATGTAGTTTTATGACCTTTTTTTCTAATTTAAAAGCCAAAATCTACTGTAAATTACATGGAACAAAAACCAGATAATGTTGTAATACTCATGTGCAGTACTTGAGTACACTTAGCAACAATACTTTCCACCTCTGTAAACAGGTCGGGCTGTTGCATCATTCCGATCACATGCAGACACCCTTTTAAAAAGTAGCTATAACTGTGTGTGCATACTGCTGCAATGCACACCCTTCACCTCCTGCCTGTGCCTGAGGTGTGTGTGTGTGTGTGTGTGTGTGTGTGTCTGTGTGTGTGTGTGTGTGTGTGTGCACACGCTCCTGGTGGACGTGCAAGGCCACCGGGTCGAGGCGGGCCGGGTCGGCGGTTCCCACAGCCTGTGCGGAGGCAACCTCTGCCGCGCTATCAGCCTCCGTCTCCGGCCTCCTCTCACCCCCCCCTCGACCCCCCCAAAGCACCGGCAGGCCCCCTGACGTCAGCCCCCGTGGCCTGATAACGGGGGTCCGCCATGAGCGAAGAAAAGAAAAAAAGGAGGAGGAGGGGTGGAGATGGAGGGATGAGGTGGAAGGAGAGGGAGGGAAGGAATGGGGTTACACTAACAGAGTCGGCGGTGGATAAGACGCCGAGACAGATAAGACAGAGGAGAGTGTGGAGCCTCTTTTGTTTTCCACCGCTCCTCCTGTCTGGTGGCATCTCCTCCACTTCCACTCCTCCTCTCTCTTTCTCTCTCCCTCTCTTTTCCCCCTTCTGCTTTTTACTCAGACACCCCTAGTTGTCAACCTCCTTTGCCTCTTCTTCCTGCGTGTAAATGATCTTGTTTTTGCTCAATCTAGCTTCAAGGGTTCTAGAAAGGAGAAGAGAAGAGGAAGAGTATACAAGAGGAATCCCTCAATTTGCTGTGTTTAATGAATTCAAATCTTATATCTCCAAGTTTAGGCATTTTCATTACTAATGCATGTAATGATTTACACGTGAAAATGTACTGCAGTATTGAAGCCCTCAGTAATCCGAGTACTTCTTCCTGCTGTTATCGGGTGTGCGTCCCTGGATTGTGGCTCCTTCTGTCCTCTCACTTCCTCATTGTGTTTTTGTCCTCTCCCGCAGTGTTTGGACACAGGGAGGAGACACCCCTTGACTGACGGCTGGACACAGTGTTTGACACTGGACACAACGTTCATCGCTTCCTTTAACCTCCCCGCCTCGCTTCTGGCACCATTTTTTCTCCGACACGTTCTTCACCCTTTCGAACTCTGCGCGAACTCAAAAGGTGGACGCCAGCATCCATTGTTTTGATGATGTCACCTCACCTTTGCCTAACCTGAGTCTTACCCCTGACTTGCCCCCTTTTGCGTACAAACAAATGCCGTCCCCCGCAAACTGCCACATCGCAATGCGACTCACCAATCAGTGTGTTAAGCCCGGGTTTTTCGATTTGTGTGCGTGTGTGTGTGTTTGCTCTCGAGGACCTGGCTAGCTTTCGGACTTTGGCCACTGCTTATCGCTGGGAGAGGTCCTGGGATCCCTGAGTCTTCACTGCTAAAAATACTCACATCACACACACACTAACGCACACACACACACCCAAACACACACTCAGGTCCCCACTATGAGACACAAGCAGGCCTTCCTCAGATATCAGGCCCATATGAGCGAATGATTAATCGTCACTATTCACTCACAACTCTTCATCGCATCACGATTATTTAGGTTGAACAACACCCAGAGGTGGAATTTCAACTATCAGCACGCGTGAGTGTAAATAGAAAGATCCAAACGGCTGTGCGAGCGTCGGTTAAGTAGCTTCACAAACATCAGAACAAAGAAGGATTTGATAATTGACGTCTTATCATCTGTAATTGAGTGTGGTGAGATATGTTTGCCCTCCTCTTCAAACAGTGTGAACTAAGACTCCAGTTCAACACTTCAGCCCGTCACATATGAGAACCTGCAGCTGAGAAGTTAATAATTTATTCCAAAAACACACTCCTGGTTAATAGCGTGTGTTGCCGAAGCCCCAGGTGTCTTGCTGGGAGGACTTGTGTCTTCTCAGTGTGTCTCTTGAGCAAACACACCTAATCCACAAGCACAACATACAGATACCGAATAACACACACACACAGACGAGATACACAAGCACACACACACACACACACACACACACACACACACACACACATGCTTGATCTCTCAAGAATGTTTCTGTTTTTTTACGTCAAAGAAATTGAAGTGAATCTCATGTGAGGAGGTGATATTCTGACTTTTATGTTAAACAAACCATTCTAATTTTGCCCCAAAATTAACATATCTGTTAATCTCGTGAGAATGAGAGGTGCTTCTTTCTGTTCATGATATAAATGCAGTTGATAATCAAGAGAACATTCGACTAAGAGGCAAATCAGATCAAATTCATTGATAAAGATGATGATGAGATAAAAGACAACAACAGATTGGCGGAGACAGTGAGAGATGGAGAGTGACGAGATCAGGGACAAAACCATTTCAACAGTCATCTTTCACGCAACGCACACGTTAGCACAGAGCGGCAAGTCATTGATTAGCACTGTCATCATCATCACAAGCAAACATGACTGATCGATAGTGATCAATGAGGCTGATCAGATAAAACAACAACAAGTCTTTAGAGAGGCCTTTAGAGAAGACAGAATGATTCACACTGCTAACGTGGCAAAACCGAATGCCCAGGAGGAGTGTCAAAACATCTGTGTGAGTGTATGTGTGTGTGGGTGTGTGGGTGTGTGGGTGTGTGTTGCCAGTGTATTCTCCCTTCAGGGTTTTCCTGCTTTTGCATTTGAAGTCTTCTTCCTGGAGCCAGGAGTCCCGACAGGAGGTCTACCACAGCTCCACGCACACACACACACACACACACACACACACACACACACACACACACACACACACACAGACAGCATGTTGTTTTTGTGTGTGTGTGTGTGTCTCCCGTCTAAGGAAGAAGGGCCAGAGTAAGTGACTGACCCCAAATGATAGGGTCTCTAACCCAGCCAGGACGGGGACAGTTTTCCTGGTGCCTGCTATGGACACACACACACACACACACACACACACACACATACACACACACTTTACCCTTCCTCAGCAACAGTCTCTCCTGTCTGCCACATACCAGCATCTCTATCTAGTCCCTCATCCGACACCTAATTCATACACCCTGACAGCAAACACACACACACTCACACACATAGTACACACACACACTTGGACAGCAGAATTGTAGTTTGAACACACACATATATATATATACACACACACAGAGTTTGCTTAGGCTCTGGGATCTGTCACTGTTTCAGTGATAGAGCCTGACATGTCAAAACACACAAATCAAAACACACACACACACACACACACACACACACACACACACACACACACACACACACACACACACACACTGTACTGTACATTATTGTACATTCAGTCTTTGGTAAATTCACTGTCTGAGGCTCAGCAGCAGATTCACAGAATGACCGTAAACACAAACTACACATAACATGAAAGCCTTATCACATGATGTATATGGAGCCTAATGATGATGTTTTTGTTGACACACACACACACACATCATCTATAGAGGCCCCTGACTGGCCTCCTATACGTTCCATTTTGCACCATAAAACCCCAATTGATCTGTGACTGCTGCTGCTTTGCTCAGCGGCGCGTTATCAGAGCCACGCCTTGATATTAGCCAGCAATCGCTGCTCCTGTTATCAGCTGCCGTGGTTACACATTGATGACAGTTCCCCATTTTCCACCACCGAGGCAATATGCAGTATTGCTGTGATCAAGGGAGTGTGTGTGAGTGTGTGAGTGTGTGCGGTAGAGAGTCAGTACCGTAGACTCGATAGATAGATAGATAGATAGATAGATAGATAGATAGATAGATAGATAGATAGATAGATAGATAGATAGAGAGATAGATAGAGAGATAGATGGATAGATACGACGAGGGACATATTTTGTTAGCAATTACTAAAAAAAGGAATTAATAAGCACACACACACACACACACACACACACACACACACACACACACACACACACCCACATACAGTGGTCTTTATTGGCAGCGTGTGTGTGCAGGGTCACATAATTCAGTGAGAGGCTGTCAGTGGGAAGTGGCTGCACAATGAAAGGGCGCTGGTGTTTACATTCACTTGTGTTGATGACAGGTATAAATCTGTCCCCGTATGAGGACAACAACCGCTGGACACATCCGACAGCCAGACTCGTCCACCATCAAGCACTCTGTCACTCTGTGTCAGGAGGAAGCAAACAGCACCGCAGGCCTTAATGATGCCTCAGAGAAATGTGTGCGTTCATTCAGCCAAGGCCATTTCTGTCCGTCTGTCTGTCTGTCTGTCTGTCTGCAGAGGTTTAAAGGGACGGAATAGCCCTTTAAATCTATATGGTGTATTCCCTATATGTTAGTCCATAGTGTCATATTTTATGTTGTGCAATTACTTTACTCACAAGATTTTATTTAATAACATTTACCAGACTTTACAATTATTATCATTATTTATTTTTCCAAATTTTTGTTTTTATTAATAACTTCAATGAGAAAAAGTTGTGCATGTTTTATGTTTCATTCTGCTAATGAGGTCAACTATTTATACTGCATATAAACATCAGATAAGATAATGATTTTTTAACTAAAACTGTGAATGTTCAAGGTCACATTAAACAGATACAGACGAGAAGTGAAGTCAAGACTCAGCAAACTTATTATGGAGGCCGTTTATTGGGGGATAAAACGCGAATACATCTTCAACGAAAATTCTATAGAAATTGAATTCAAGTACTGTATATATGAATATTATAGATGATAAGAAATTCGGATACTAAGTGAAGAACTCAATTTTACCATTTGGTAAGCGTTTATGAGAGGAACACACACTAACACAGAGTAACTGATCAACACTGAAACTATTTTATATTTGTACAAACAGCTGTTGTAGGAGGTTTAACGTCTTTGGTAGTTTTTTTTTCAGACAAGGCCACGAACCTACATTGGCCACTACATCTCAATGAAATTTAAATAAGTCAAAATTATAATTAGGTTTCATATATTTGACCGGTGTTTGGATTTATGTGCAGAAAATATGTCAGAAAGATTTACTACAGCTAATTGTCTCAAAATGCTGCTGTGGTGAGAGAGAGAGAGGGAGAGAGAGAGAGAGAGAGAGAGAGAGAGAGAGAGAGAGAGAGAGAGATGATAACAGCAGGGATCTTGATCAGTCTCTCCCTTGCTCACTCCTCCTCCTCCTCCTCTTCTCTCTCTCTCCCCTCTGTCAGTTTTGAGTTAATTTTCTGAAACTTTCGGTTACTTTGCTTGACTAAACTGCAACTCTGGTTTCAGCGAGGACGACAGCGGGATTGTATTCGATTAACTCATCCCTTTAATCCGGGCTATCACGGATGTGCCCCCTCCAGGAGTGGATATGTACCAGGGCATAATGACCAACCACGGACCTCCGTCCTACGAGGCCGGATTTCTCCACAATGCCGCGGCGGGCACCTCGCCTGTTTACGTGCCCACCACCCGGGTCGTCACCCCCATGATCCCGGGGCTGCCGTACCTCCAGACGCCCGCCGCGTCTCAGCAGAGCGGCCCCGTGTCGAGCCACTCTGCCTGGGCGCAGGCGGGCGCGGAGTCGGTCCCGTCGTACAATAACTCCCCGGTGTCTTCGCGCTTCACCTTCTCCACCAGCCCGCCGCTGTCCGCCGGGGTGGCCTCGGTCAGGGACACGGCGGCCTCCTACGGCAGCCCGCTCAACATCTCGGCTAATGGCAGGGACCACTACGGCGCCCGGGGCCTCGGCGGGTCGTATCATAGCCCCTACCCGGCATACATGAACCCGAACGTGGGCGGAACCTGGTCGACGTCCCCCTTCGATAGCCCAGTCCTGCACGGGCTCCAAACCGGCGCGCCTCCGGGAGCCACACGGCACCCAAACATAGGTGAGACGAAAACATCAACCAGCACTCATTTATAATCGCACTATCAAAAATAATCAGGAACTGTGATTTATTGAGATATTTATCTGTTTTCCAATTCTCAGTATCTGATATAGGCCAGAACCGAATTCATTATGGATTATTATTTATTTAATGACTGGGAAGCTAAAATAAATACATATGAAATAAATAAACACCTGCATAAAGTGACTCAAATCTATTTGAGCAAAATAGAAGTTGAAAACTATAAAACAAAATAAAATATATTTATTAGATCACCCTGTTGAAGAGTTTGTACGTAAATCCCGTTACATTGATTAGAGCAGGTCCAAATGTTATTATGCTGCAAGCAGAAATTAATACAGATCATCAACATTAAAGCAATCCTCGGTTAAATCACGCAAAATTTGTAATATTGGGATTTAAATATTTAATTGTCACATTGGATGCAACAATCTATAAGGATTTAAAAGAGTATTATTATCTGTATTTCAAAATATAAGACTATTTCACGTAAGAATCCATAAGAGTCCTAAACCGACAATAATCTGAATTTGATCATTTATTCATTTAGTTTACAAATGGGAAATGGAATTTTTATCATCAGACTACGCAACAAAACCGAAACAGGACGAATCATTCCGTGGAATTGTATCATTTTGTTGACACAACATGAGAACAAATACCTGTGATCCCGTAAAAGTTGTAATTCAAACTTTAAATCAATCAAAGCCAAGTGGAAAAAGTCACAATAAATTCCCACATTACAGATCCACGTGGATTAAACGATCATCCTGTGGGATTATATATGTGCAGACTGACAGGTGCAGACTTTCTATTGTTAATCTTTGATATTGTCTCACACATGAAAAGGTATTGAAGTATTTTGAATCGTAAATTATGGCTTAAACTTTCCTAAAAGATATATTTAAATATTCGTTTGGTGAAGTTACTGCCTGATGTGCCTGAGTCAGACCCGTTATTATTATTCTACATATCGTTTTGTAACCTTGAGCATGTATTCATGAAGTACATTTTAGGCCGTATACGTTTCGTCATTTTAAAGACCAATTTGTATTTTAGGTTGCTGTGATTACTTCAATTCAACTATTAAAATCAAAATTACTTAACAAAATTACAAAAATCCGATCACGCTCGTAACTTGTCAAACACACACAACCTCACGTCGTCATGTGACAATGTGCAATTATAGGACAAATTGTCTCAAATGTAAATATTATACTGTAAACTATACATGATCTAATATATATATATATATTCAATTCACGTATTTGTTTATACAAATACAGGTGCAGCTCAATGAATTAGAAATCGTGGAAAAAGTTCATTTATTTCAGTTATTCAATTCAAAAAGTTAGACTATCATATATTAGAGATTCATCACACACAAAGTGAAATATTTCAAGCCTTTATTTGTTTTAATTTTGATGATTCTGGCTTCAAGCTCATGAAAACCCCAAACTCTGTTTCTCAGAAAGCCTGAATTTTGTGGAAAAATTCGATATTGTAGCCTCACAGTGTCTCACTCTAATCAGCTCATTAACTCAAATCACCTGCTGAGGTTTCCTGAGCCTTGTCATTGTCTCTCAGTCTGGTTCAGTTGGCGACACAATCATGGGGAAGATTCCATATTCTCATTTATTGAGCTGCACCTGTATAATCCATAATATATATAATGCAATAATATATATATAAATCCAAAATTCATATAAAGAGTGAAAATAAGAGCAGTGGATTAAAGCAGAACCTGCATGGTGCGTTCAATGTCCCTGTTTAGATGTAAAGCGTCCCTCAGCTGCAGGTTGCTGTACTCTGCTCAGTGTGATCACACAGGATCACTCGGGTTTCACAACACAGTCATTTAGCTGAGGTTGTCAGATTTTCACGGGCTGCATCTGATCACTGATCAATGCTGTGCTTACTTGTCCTGGGATTTTCCCCACATCTCCTCTAATTCACGTTTTCTCCATTATTAGTTGTCAGTGTCTCACAATGTAGAATGCTAATCTGACATGTCAGTTATTAGAGGTCATTTTATCAGTTTAATCACTGATTAACCATTGATTATCTCTACACCCAGCAGCTCATTCTGCCAAGATGTGAGTCTAACTGTATTAAAACACACGCTTATCCTGTGAACCCTGTGAATCTTTCCCTTTGTGTGAGGAAAGAGAGGAAAATGAGCTGTACCACAGACAGATAACACCAGTGATCTAATCTGAGCTCTTCATCTGACAGCAATCTCACTCAATCACAAATGATCCACTCAGTGTGTTCGTTTACAGGTGGAGGAAAAATTATTTTGTTGTTACCATCCCATCAAATGTAACCATATCTCAGTGTTGTGTAGTGTGACGTGGCGTTCGGCCATGCAGGGAAAGTTTCTATCATCAGATTGATAGGACCTTAATCTTAATCTAAACATTAATCTAATCTCACCTAAACTGGAAAATAATGCATTACAACCTTTCCTCCACATTGTAATTGATATAAAAATAGTTTTGCACAACCAATTACACAACCAATTACCATTTTAGTTTTCAGTTAAATGTCTTCCCCCAAACTATGATATGCAAAATCAATTATAAATAAAGCCAATCAAAAGCCTTATCAATTACTTTGACCATGAATACAAACCTTAAAATAATAATAATAATAATCATAATAATACACAACCTATGAGATGAACAGAACTATAGCAGCAGTCCATTTTCAAAAGGAAAGAAATACTACAGTAAAATTACTCAATTATGAACACTTAAAGTACTCAAACATGTAGGAAGCACTTGATACAATAATATGCATCCAATTCACAAAGTGTTTGCATATTTTTGAAGACGTATTGCATTCTTTAAACTCATGTACTTCCATCAGATGTGGTGTAAAAACAACAAAAGTCAAATATTACCCTCTCCAATGTAGTACAAGGTACTTTAAACACTTTCCACCACTGGCCTTGCGGGGATAAAGACAAAGATAAAGACACACACTGACATTTACACCACAGCCCCCCAGATAGGACCTGATCACCACAGCACTTTTTGTGTATTGTCTTGTGTTTCTGGGTTGTGTTGGCTACCTTGCTACCAGCCCGACTCAAGGTTATAGCTCACCCTGCTGTGTATGTGTGTAAGTGTGTCTGAGTGTCTGAGTGTCTGTGTGTGTGTGTGTGTGTGTGTGTGTGTGTGTGTTGCCCTCAGCCTTGAGGAGGCCTGTATGGCTTTCACATTTCACAGCAATTTCTGCGCATCACTATTGTTATTTAACACCTCTGAAGGATTGACTTGACTAATTGATCCCACTTTGTTCCTCTGATTGACAGTTAGATGAGAGAGAGAGAGAGAGAGAGAGAGAGAGAGAGAGAGAGAGAGAGAGAGATGTTATAGACACTGAGTCTCCATTTGAATATGATGGAGCTCTATTCTGTCTCTATTTCCAGCTCGGCTCTTTATCTCATAGGGAGCTGTGAGATAAGGAGATTCCCTGGCACTGTGCTGTGGCGTCACAGCACCAGCGCACCCCCTGCTGGTGCAAAAACGCCACTGCATCACGATAGGGAAAGGAAAAACTTGTAACTGCAGTTGCAGGGATTGCAGCACTTTCAAACACATTAAAGGACTTAAGGAGGGAAGGAGGGAAGGAAGGAAGGAAGGAAGGAAGGAAGGACGGAAGGAAGGAAGGAAGGAAGGAAGGGAGGGAGGGAGACAGAGGTTCTTGTTTTTTGGCTCACCACACTTCCTCTCTTTCTTTCCATCTTCGTCATCCTGCATCAGACCTGTTCGATGACTTTGCCGAAGGTCGCGAGTGTGTGAACTGCGGGGCCATGTCAACCCCCCTCTGGAGGCGAGATGGTACGGGCCACTACCTGTGTAACGCCTGTGGCCTGTACCACAAGATGAACGGCATCAACAGACCTCTCATCAAACCTCAACGGCGACTGGTGGGTTCACACTACAAATCATAGAGTCGTACACTCATATCAGGGGTTTGGATGCATATATGACTGATATTTCTTTGGATGTGCTTGGTGTGTAGTCTGCCTCCAGGAGGGTGGGCCTGTCCTGCACCAACTGTCACACCACCACCACCACCCTGTGGAGACGGAACGCAGAGGGCGAGCCGGTGTGCAACGCCTGTGGCCTCTACATGAAACTCCACGGGGTAAGAGACAGAAAGAGAAGACAGGGAGCCTCACTGTATTATCATCCTTATCATCATCATCATCATCATCATCCTCATCAATCTACGAACAAGCCTTTCAACACCTTTCTTGTTGCACATGTTTATCTCAACAGGTTCCTCGACCATTGGCCATGAAGAAAGAAGGGATTCAAACCCGCAAACGCAAACCCAAGAACCTCAACAAGTCCCTAACTGGTCAGCATCAACGACACGCATGCTTTTATTTCTGTGTTTTCTGCTTTTATCTCATGTTAAATGTAAAATCTGAACCTGCAATGTGCTGTAGTAACAACAAAAGACAACAAAAGCACATGAAACTAAAATCAACAAAACACACCTTACACATAGTATTTGACCTCTACTGTCCTACACACTTAACATTTGAAGTCTGTATCCTGTGTGTGAGTGTGTGATGACTGTGGTTCTGTGTGTTGCAGGGACTCCGGGCAGTGAGGGGAGCCCCGTCACACCCAGCAGCACTCCCCGTGCCCCCCCAACCACAGAGGAGCCTCGGCAGATAAAGACGGAGCCAGAGACGCACAGCTTGTACACACACCACAGCCCGCACACACAGGTACAGAGGCACATCCAGGATGTTATTTTGTGCATATTTTGGTAACGGTAACGTTCCTTCACAACATCCCCCTTCTGTAATCCCTCCAGATTTCAGCCTTGCCAGCCTACATGGCAGCCCAAGGAGGGGCCCTCCCTCATAAGATGTCTCCCGGGGGACACAACGTGCCCTCCGGCTCCAAAAACGATCCCTGGAACAATCTGGTCCTGGTTTAGAAAGATCTACAACCTGGCATCCCACCCCTGCCCGTACCTGTTTAAACTCTAGAGCTGCTAGAGGTTGCAGCGTCGTTCAAAGACTGAAATGTGGGAATCAGAACGGGACTGATCAGAACTGCACCGGACAGAAGATCGACAAATATTGTGTGTGCAATTCGACCAATAAGGGGAAGGAAGTGCTCCAATCAGATCCACCCCACAGCTCTTATTTTGAAAAACTGCACCTGGATAGCGGGGGGAACTTATTGTTTCTTTCACCAGTCTGGGGACACGAAGAGCTTTGGAAACAGAATAACCTGAAACAAATCACAGTTTCCCTGAGCAAAGATGAAGATTTCAACATTTCAATGATTTGTTGCCAAAGAAAGAATCACAAGAGGACTTTTTATATCGAATACAGCAACGAGGAGATGATGACATTTTGACTCATAATAAGAGGAAACGTGCAGGTGGAGCTAATGTTAACGATGGCCGCATTCCATTCAGGTGTGCCAGGATCAGGGCTCCTTTAACTGTGAAGGTCTGCTCAATGACACACCTAAATAGAACATCATCATCATCAATATGCTTCGCAACACATTTCCTATATCCATGAGTGTAATTTAGAAGCGGAACATCACTGTGTATTGTTCTAGATGCCGTCGCTCCTCCTCACTGATGCTTAGGGATGAAGATAAGATCCCAGCTGAGTGCAAGAGGAAGAGTTCCCTAACTTCCTGTTGTTTCTGGTTTATCTGAGTGCCTACAAAGACGTTTTAAAGTATAACAAATACATTCAGTATGCATTCAGTACAAATGATAAAACACCAGAGCAGCACGAAAGTTGCACAAAATAAATGTGATGTACAGAATAAAAGAAGCTCCCTCTGCTGACACAAGCATAAATGTACTTTCTCTCAAGTTTTCAAGATTAAAAACGAGTATTTATTACCGCCACGACCCCCAAATCACTCTGTTATCCAATGCTGTCGCGTAATACACTACATGTATGACGACGTACATGCATGTTAGCAGTAACTCCATGCTTTAATTTGCTTGTGACAAGCACAGGGGGGGGGGGCGATGTGTGTGTGAACGTGGAATGTTGTACCAAAATGACAAATATATGAAAATATATGTAAAAAAAAAAACTTCACTCCAATATAATTGTTTAATCCACCATTTGTTGATATATTGTAAGTAAACACCTTTTGGCACAGAGATGTGGCCGATCTCAGCGTGCGCTAACACTGTACTACCTGATGGACTTCCTCTATGTGCGACTGTAGCTCTGCTGAGGAAACTAATAAAGACCAAGCATTATGATGTCATGCCTAATGCCTGTTCAGTTTTCACCTCGCCTCTCCTTCTGCAAAGCGTATCCTTCCGATTTGAATGAATTCTTCTGTTAGCTTCGCGACATCCTGGATAAAAAGCTGGACGGTGCACTGATTGAAGTCTTCAGTCAGCTTGTCCCTGATGATCTCAGCGTATTTCTCCCGGATCACTTCCCTCCAGCACTGCTCAAACGTCACCCTCAGGTGATCCTGGGCGGTGGCAGATACCTGTGACTTAAAGGTGTAATTAAGAGAGAATGCTTTCCCTCTCTGTAAACACTCCTCCACATTCTCACTTCCCTTCGACAGCAGGGCTTGGGCCACAGCTGTCATGGTGTTCACCTCTTGGGTCAGAACCCTCTCCTGCTCCGGTTCGCCCTCTAAAATACCGAGCATGCCTCTGAAGGAACTCCCCCAGTCCTGCCCCTGCATGCTGCGTATCAAAGGCAACATCAAGTTCTCTTTCCTCCGTCTCAGCAGCTGTTTGACGGCAGAATATACATTTTCACATAAAGGTTCAAACGCCTCGGGGCTCCTTTGAGCTGCTTTTAAGTAACTTCCATGATCTCCGCTCTGCTCCACACGGTCCACTTGGCTGTAGTTGATACCGTGGAATAGGTTTTCTTTGGTTCCTTTGAAGCCCCAGCATTTCACAAAGCCAACATGAGTCTTGACCCCATAGACAGTCCACCACTCCTGAGCCTTCTGAATCAGGTTGAGCATGCACGGGTCAGTGTTTCTCACCAAACATGGACTGTTAACGGTGAACACGTATACATTCCAGCCCTCTGAGACAGATCCTGCATCCAGAAGCTCCTGGGTTTGTTTGATGATGAAGTCCTCGCTGTGCTCTCTTTTGCTGTAATCAGGATAGTAGGGTCCATACATGAAAACCTCTTCCTGTTTCTCAATAACTGCCCACGAGTGCTGCTTATCCTCAGCTCCACATTCCTCTTTGATGTCGTGATGGAATTCCAAAAATTTACTGTTGACCGAGTCATTGAGGAAAATGTCACCGGCAGCTTGTCTGAGCCTGAGATGCTTGAAGACTTTCTTCACCGAGTGTTCCGTGTCAGCCCAGGATGATATCTGGTCAAACAAGCTCTCGCTGCCATTTAGGTGTGTTGTCTCTCCATTGAAACAGTGTGTGCACAGCCGACTACACCTTGTGCTGTAAAGGGGAAAAGTGTGGATGGAGAAATGGTTTCAAAAGGGAATCATAAATGTGTTGCCAACGTGATCGACTCACTGAACTGTGAACAAGCCGGTGATCATTACAATACTGTAATGTGTCATAACAAGACCCTGATATACCTTATTTGACCTTTGAACTTACTTCCCCCCGGCGTATGTGATTCCCCTCAGTTCCTCCGCAGCTCGCCCAGTCTGATATCTGTCCAGCAGAGATTTCAAACTCAGTAAAAACGTCTTTGTGTACATCGAGAGCGGCTCGTTGTCTTCAACCAGGGGCCGTTTACGACTCCGCCTGGAGGAAAGAAACAGGCACAAACTGGAGGTATTCTGTGTAGATAATGCTTTCATTTAGACTTCAGAGGCTATCTAAGAACAAAGTTACATATCAGGAGAATTCCTCTGTCTGTCTTGTTTCTCTACATGTAAAAAGGAACTCACATGGAAACGTCCATCCAGTCTCCTCCACTGCTGACAGTTTCAGGAACCAAACGACCAAAACTAACTTAAAACTCTCCTCTAGTCCGACCAGTTACAAGCGCGATTGTCCTTTGAAACCTGATCACAGGTGAGGCAGCTCTGAGACGCTAAGCAGCTCAAGAGGAAGTCAAACACTTACGCTTTCACGATGTTGATTTGTAGAATTTGCGACTGTAACTGTCATCAGTGAGCTCCTCCTCTTGGAAATGCTCGTGGCCATGCAGGTGTTCACTTGACCCAGCTCAGCTATGATACACACACACACGCTGGTGATGAGTCTGTCTCTCTTTGGCATCCTTTTTTTGGCCGGTTTGACGAGTTGACAGAGAGTTGATCTGAGGACAACAAAATGTCCTAACATTTGTTTCTTTTGACACATCTTTGTTATGATTTCAATCTACAACTGTACTATCAACTTGCACAAGGTATAAAAAGCAAACCCCCCCCAAAAATATGCATCATATACCCAAATTATTCCCCAAATCAAACTAAGAATGAACCTAAAATGAAACATCTTCTCAACTTCTTCAACAACTTCTTCTCCTATATTTCAATCATTGTACGTACATCAAAACAACACAAACGCAGGTCTGATGCCTTTGGCTCTTTATTATCAGTTTTGTGTTGTTTTAGAGTTATGTGCGTGTTGTGATTTTTGTGTCTATCCTTTATAAACAATATGCAAATCCATTGAAGCGTTATACATGTACAGACAGCGTCACTTAGATGAGAAACCTTTTACGACCCAACACAGGCGTGCAGACGGACACGTTAGACAGGATCTGGGTGTTAGTCACTGCCTTGTTTATGACCTATGTAATTGTATGTATATGAAACAGTATGATACATAGAGTATAGGGCAGGGGTCGGCAACCTTTTTAACTGAAAGAGCCAAAAAAAGACAAATATTTCTAAATGTATTTCCTTAAGAGCCGCTTCACAATTTGCACTGCGATCAGCAATAATCATGGTAATTATTTATTACTACATTGTGTTAAAACCAGGGGTCTCCAACCTCCTCCTCCACCCAAACCAGCTGAATTAGCGTCTTTTGTGTGAACATTTACAAAATGTTGATATCCAACTCTCACATTTTGTATCAAAATGCACTTACACTCAGCAACATGAGCTTGTGTTTTTCTGTATACATTTTCAGTGTCAAGCTCACACTAATAAATTCACTTCATATTACTCTTGTAAAAAAACAAAACAATGTTATTACTTATTATACTATTTTACCAAAACTATACCTTTCATATTTCACATTTTCTGTCTGTCCACATATCACTGTCACAACTTCCCTTCACATTCCCTGTAATTTAGGGAATTCCCTGTAGTTCCCATATCATCTGTACTTCACATGCATTCAGTCTGTTCTGATGTTAGTGAGAGTGTAGTACTGTTTTCATGAGGAAATTAAAATAGTTCTGGAATGTTCTTGCAGTGAAGCACATTCTCTGTCATACAGTTTTGGAATGTTTTTTTCAGTGTTTTCCTGTTTGGAAGAACACACACTTCTTTCTTCTTCCAACTGGACTGTTGGATGCACAGTTCTCATGTCTGTGAAGGTTTTTTGTGGACCCTGCTCGACATGACAGCTTAATTCTGCAAATTCTGCATTCTGCCTTTATGTTGTCACAATTGTTAAAATGCATCCAAATGAATGTTTTTGAATTTGATTGGATAGAAATTTAAACAGCTTTACCAAGTGACGATGTGTTGTCAAATGGACGTAATCTTTGAACTTTTCGGCGAGCGCCTCGGAAACGCTTTGTGAGCGATTGGTAGCTAGCGAGCGGCGTGTTGGCGACCCCTGTGTTAAACAATGTCAGCTCAGAACTTCAAATCTACAGGGAGCCACTGCCGACCCCTGGTATAGGGGGTGTGAATGAGAAAATTGAGGATTTGCAGTATAACTTCTGAGTCTGACATAAAGCTTACAATGTTTTTGAAAGTAATACATTCCTGCTTTGAGCTAGTTCAGCTCTTACTCTACTCACCTGAAATTTACCCCTCAGACTGCAGCTCTGACCTCACATAAAGACCTCAGCTCTGACCTCACATAAAGAGCTGGACTGGAGCCTGTTACCTCAGATGGTGACATGAGGTCACCATCTGAGGTACACAGTCAGCTCAATCAGTTCATCTCCCGTGTGTATGTGTGCAAATTTGCATATAGCAACAGGGGAGGGGAGAGAGAGCGAGAAACAGAGAGAGAGAGAGAAAGAGAGAGAGAGAGAGAGTGAGAGGCAGAGAGAGAGAGAGACATCGAGATCAGGAGAGAGAGCGAGAGACATAGAGAGAGAGACATAGAGATCAGGAGAGAGAGAAAGAAAGAGCAGGAGAGAGAGAAAGAAAGAGCAGGACAGAGAGAAGGAGAGAGCAGGAGGGAGAGAGACAGAGAGAGAGCAGGAGAGACAGAGACAGCGGGAGGCAGAGAGAGAGAGAGCAGGAGAGAGAGAAAGAAAGAGCAGGAGAGAGAGAAAGAAGGAGCAGGACAGAGAGAAGGGGAGAGCAGGAGGGAGAGAGACAGAGAGAGAGCAGGAGACAGAGACAGCAGGAGGCAGAGAGAGAGAGCAGGAGAGACAGAGACAGGCAGAGAGAGAGAGAGCAGGAGAGAGAGAGACATAGAGCAGGAGAGAGAGAGAGAGAGAGAGAGAGAGCAGGGAGAGAGAGAGCAAGAGATAGAGAGAGAGCAAGAGAGAGCAGGAGAGAGAGCAGGAAACAAAGAGAGAGAGAGAGAGAGAGAGAGAGAGAGAGCAGGAGAGAGAGAGAGAGAGAGAGAGAGTGAGAGAGCAGGAGAGACAGCAGGAATCAAAGGGAGAGAAAGAGAGAGAGAGAGAAGAGCAGATGAGAGAGAGAGCAGGAGAGAGAGAGAGCAGGAGAGAGAGAGAGAGAGAGCGAGAGAGAGAGTGAGAGAGAGAGACCTCTTGCCAGTGTACATAGCCTGATAGGATTGAGGCAGGCTGACACACATCTAATTAAAAGTGCAGCTTAGACTCATCTGTTAGATTTATTTATGTAGATACAATAGAGCCAGTATAGAATAGAGGCTCTTAAATACTTGTGGAGAAGAATTTGATGATATAGTCTACTCTGAGTTGATTATCATGGCCATGCAGTTTTGCTGACCTGTCTCAGTATTCAGCATTACAGTGTTCAGCTCTATAAGCTCTATGTGAACGCGTGTGCTTGCAGGATTTACCATCTAGCTTCTCCCCTGAACGTTTGACTTATTTCTGTTGATGTTGCTGACTTCCACTCTTCCATACATGCATGCACACAGTACAGGCTACTTCACAAGATGGTTTAATACTCTCAACCAGATCTTATTTGTCTATTTTGAATGAATTTAAATAGATTTGAATAGTGTTTATGGTACAACAGTAACCCTCATCATTCTCTCCATTTGGGTCTCTCTTGTGTTTGCCTATGTTGTTGTTGTATAGCCCCAAGGAATAATAGGGACATCGTAACCTGGCACCCAGTTTTGTTGTTAGTGAATGTATAAGCAGCCAGCCAGCCAGACAGACAAAAGGAGGGTTGCTGTGTATTCGCTGCTGAGCTTAAAATCTTCTCCTGATTTGCTGATGGGATGTTTGAGCTTATCTCAGTCCTCTGGCCCAGATCCTGACTCAGGGGGGTTAAGACGGCCAGCCTAAGACATAGACACACTGCAGGTTTAAACAATAATCTTTAGGCAAAATGAGTTTAATATAGAAGCTTACAGTTTGTCTAAATGCATAAAGAACACAGGTAACTCGAAACTGCTCTGTAATTATTACCTAACTTCAGCAGCAGGTATGCAGGTTCGCTTTCCCTCGCGCATGAATAAGCAGCCAATCAGATGCCTCGGTCCCCGGCGGGCGGGGTATCACACCAGACGCTCTACGCGTTCATTGGTCGTTGAGGTCTGAGCTCATGACGCTCTGACCAATCAGAGGCGTCGGTCGATCTGACGACGCCGGTGATTGAGTGAGGGTTTTCTGTACATGGTGCTGCTGCGTCTCGGCTCGAATGAAGACAATTACAGCCGGTTTTCAAAGCACATTGTCGGGATAGAGGAACACTGAGCGCCGTGCATGTTAAGATGAGCACCATGGACATCCTGAAGTCTCTGGGACATCCGGAGGAAATATTCAATCTGTTCAGGTTCAAGATGGGAAGATGCCAAACCGTCATGCCCAAGTTGGACTATGTGAGTAAACGTTTTGTAAACATACATGAGGTAAACACGTAGGATGCATCGCTGCAGTTGCACATACGTATCTAGGCTCGAATAGCACACAGTGTACCAGCATCCGCGACAACGACAGGACCCGTTTACAAGCACAACTACGTTATGTTTACTTCCTGCTACTATTTGCATCGGATGTCCAGTTTATTATTCGTAGTCCAGCGGTTGATCGCGACAAACATCAGTTGATCTAGATCTGTGGTCCTCGCTTGTATTGGCTCCGGTAGTGCAGGCAGAGATCACCATCGAGCTGGATTTACGTTACATAATGAGCTTTGTGGGGTTTGCTGCAGTGTGGCGAGGATGCTGCGCACGTGTTTGACGGCTAATCCACGCGTTTAAACAAGGACGTGACCGGATGAGGTGCCAACTGATCTGATGAACGTGAATCTTCATTGGGGGTTATTTTGACGAGAAGGAGGATGCAGCATTCCTGCAGTAGCCCAGTCCTTAAATGGCCTCCATCGTGTCCAGGCAAGAGTGGAGGTGACAGAGAATGATTTATAACGACAGCAATAGGTGTAGTGAATTAGAGTATCTCCAGGAAATGATATACTTAAAAAATGTTTGACAGCAAAGTATCAAATGCAAATTGGGCATCCCCATGTCCTTCTCGCTATTGCCCATTAGATGTCAGTAGAATACACTTCCTCAAACAAGTAGTCACTTCTGTTTTTTTACACCGTTCAAGTTCTTATGAAAATGGATGCCAGTTTTTTAAAGATTTAGACTGCGATCACAGGTGCCGAGAAGCGTAAATCTATCAGTAACTCAGCCCAGATCAGTTCTTTTTTGGAATGTTGACACTCGGCAAACATGGTGGCTGACTCAAATAAAAAACAATAACACACAGTTGCATGCGTATTAGCCCTGACTTTTGCCAATAAACCTTACGTTTTCCCTTTAAAGACCACACAATTAATAATTAAAGCACATGAGGAGCTGATTAGTTGTTCATAAACTTTATTTGCTCTTCCACTTCGGACTTTGACGAGTTAATCTGCCAAAATAGGCTCAAAGGCGCAGGGGGGGGGCGTGTTTACGTTGTTTTGACAGAAGAAGGAGGAGTCGCCCTGAGAAGCGTGTCACCAAATCTGCCGTGTGTCGAATCATAACAGCAGATCTACAAACACTGCGTAACGCCCGCGCGCACTCATCCGGTTCGGGGAAAACTTTTGTAGATTAGCTAACGCGCTCGTCTGACACTCCTGCTCGCGCCCTCCCGAGGCTTTCCCCTCCTTCTGCGACTCACCTCCCTCGTCCTTTACTCGGGCTTACAACGCTTCAAAACTTTCCTCGGTCCGTGCGTGCGTAATGGACGCCGTACCCCTATAGCCGCAGAGTTTTTTCGCATGGCCGGAGTTTGCTACAAGTGTCCAGTCACTCTGGCCGTGCTCAAGCGTTCTCTTTCGGTGGCGCCACGGAGCTCCGGGCCCGCTCCTCGGTGCGTCCTCCCCGGCTTGAGGAGGGGGGAGCGGGGCCTGCAGGAGAGCTGCTGGGCCGCCCGATCCTCCTGCGCCCTCAGACCCGTAGGCTCCTACCGACACCCGGCTTTCTTCTGTTTCTCCTGCCAGGAGTCCATGAGCGAGAGTCTGCGGACCTGCTACGTGTACCTCAACCAAACCAGCCGCAGTTTTGCAGCTGTGATCCAGGCGCTGGACGGGGAGTTGAGGTAAGCTGCAGCGGGAGGCGGGAGGCGTGTCACAGGGGCGGCTTCACTTCAACTCTAGCCCACTGAATCAACTGTGTTGAATATTGTGGGGGCAAATGGGGCAAAGTAGACCCACACAGTCGCCATTTTCAGATCCTATGACAACAACAAGTATCAATCAATCGGGGACATTGTAGGAGTTTGTCAGGCAGAATTCACTTTTTAGTTTTGCAGTAATGTTCAACAAACATACCCACTGTGCTGCAACAAGTCGAGTGTAGAAGAGGAAGAGGCACTCCGTCATTTCCTCACTGACAACAGCCTTCATAGACCAAAATGCACTGCAGCTGAACAGACAACATTGTGTTTTGGGTCGAAGAAGAGTAACTAAACACTAGTGATGTAAAGAAAACGGCTCTGTTGACACAACAACCCAATGCTTGCAGCTCTAAATCTGATCGGGAAAACAAATAACTTAAACAATCCGCCACATGTGACTTTTGGTGAGGTGAGATTGATGGAAGAGCAAGAAGGATTCAAAGGAAATTGGACATATTAACCTCAGGGGATCTTAACGCTCCACTGTGTCTATTTTAAGCCCAGCATGCAGGTCAGAAATGCCAGTGGAGGAATAACAGCTGCGTGTCTTCCGTGAGTGTGTGTGCACTTTATTTACCCCCAGTCAAAGGAAATCCTCTACATTTAGATCTGCTCCGACACGCTCGCTGTAGTTGGAATTTCGGAAATGACAAAGCGGCTTCTCAGCTAGCCGTTGCACGCCAACATCTACGTGTTTGGATCGTCTTAAGTAATTGAAACGTCTCGGATGTATTGTCAACACAACATTCTAACATAATTCTGTCTCTTGTCCTTGTCTCAGACATGCAGTTTGTATCTTCTACCTGGTGTTGCGAGCGCTGGACACGGTGGAGGATGACATGAGCATCCCGCTGGAGGCGAAGGTGCCCATGCTGAATGACTTCCACACGTACCTCTACCAGGCTGACTGGTGCTTCACCGAGAGCCAGGAGAAGGATCGGCAGGTCCTGCAGGATTTCCCCACGGTCAGTATTGCCTCGTCTGATGATGCTTTACCTATTAGACAGACGGATATAACCTCACTTAACTCCTCACGTCTTGTATTCCAGATATCTTTGGAGTTCAGAAACCTCGCCCAGGAATACAGGGACGTCATCTCAGATATCTGCTTCCGTATGGGAGTGGGAATGGCGGAATTCCTGGAGAAGAAAGTGGGATCCATGAAAGAATGGGATCAGGTGAGTGTTGGTTCTTTATGGCATTGATCTGGAAGAACGTAGTCTTTCAAAAACAACGGCATCCTCTACAACAACACCATAAATAACATCCAACCAGCCCCCAACCAACCAACCAAAGCGGAACATAATAGGATTTACAACGTCAGGATTTATTACAGCATTGGACCGCATGAGATGGTACAGGTTCTATTTTATGGTTGCTGAGTGTAAATAGCTCTCTGACATAGTTTATGGTTCGGCTGTAACGTCATAAATTGCGAGCTGCTCTGCGTCTGTGGCTGCTGACTCCAAGTTGGCTTCTCCTGTGTGTGTGTGTGTGTGTGTGCAGTATTGCCATTATGTGGCCGGGCTGGTGGGCATCGGCCTGTCCCGACTCTTCTCAGCGTCCGAGCTGGAGGACCCCGAGGTGGGCCAGGACACCGAGCTGGCCAACTCCATGGGCCTGTTCCTCCAGAAGACCAACATCATCCGGGACTATCTAGAGGACACGCAAGAGGGACGTGCTTTCTGGCCACAGGAGGTGAGGCTGAGCTCTATCCCTCTCTCGTTACTGTTAGTCCTGCATCATACGTGACCTTGAGCCACATGCCTAATCTTCCTCTCTCTCTCCCTCCCCACCTCTGCAGGCGTGGAGCCAGTTTGCAGGTCGGCTGGAGGACTTGGCCCAGCCGGAGAAGCTGGAGTCGGCCTTGTCCTGTCTCAACCTGCTGGTCACCGATGCCCTACGCCACGTCCCCGATGTTGTCGCCTACCTGTCCCGCTTGCGCAACCAGAGCGTCTTTAATTTCTGTGCCATTCCACAGGTACGGACCGAGACTGAGAGGTCACGCTTTACATTCACCGCAGAACAACAATCGCGCTTGTTAGATAAACCTGATGACCTCGTCTCTTACATTTGTGCTGTTCCACTGTTGTCCAGGTGATGGCGATAGCAACACTAGCAGTTTGCTACAACAACCCCATGGTGTTCCAGGGAGTAGTGAAGATCAGAAAGGGTCAGGCGGTCACGCTCATGATGGAAGCCACCAACATGAGAGCGGTGACCACCATTATCACCCAGTATAGCCAGGAGGTAAGTGTGTGTGTGTGTGTGTGTATGTGTGTGTGTGTGTTTTACCTCTATCAGAGCCCCTTAACACAAACTCTCTGTTTCTTCCTCCACAGATCGTACACAAGGTCTCCTTCTCTGACCCGTCGCGGGAAAAGACTCTGCAGATCCTGGGGCTGATCCTGGAGAAGTCGTCCCTGTCTCAGTCCAGCCTGGCCTCCAGGACGCACCACCTCTCGCCCATGTATCTGTCGGCCGCCATGCTGCTGGCCGCACTCAGCTGGCAGTACCTCAGCACTACGGCAGCACAGGCACAAGACACTGGAGACATGCAGGGATAACCCAGCGGTCACGTTGACCCTCTTGGCTCTCACCTTTTCCTGGGGACTCAGACTGAAGAAGACCCAGACTGCCCCTCTGGAGGTCTCGGTCTCATGCGACTGGGGGAATCTGGGGCACCGCTGTCCCAGTCTGTTCTCTTTGCTACGGCCTTTAGGGGCATAGACCATGGATGTATCAAGTCTTCACCATGAAACAGCACCCGGTAGCAAGCTGACGTCATTAATTTGATAGTGATTTGTTGTTGTCTGTCATGCATCTGGATTTAATATTTACACACAGTGTTGTGTATTGTGGTCATTAGTATACAGTTACACTACAATTCTGGACTGTTTGTCGTTTGATGTTTGTGTCCATCATGTTTTTTCTTTCACTTTGGCTTGATTTGTTTTGGTCTATTGGATTGAAAATGAGTTCCTAAATGAATTAGGTATATGTTTGATAAATATACAACTTTCTATGTGAAAATGTCCTCATTGGCCTGTAAAGTGGACATGAATCAGGAAAGTGGAACAGGAACATTCTAAGGAATAAGATATGAAGAAATAGGAATGAACTGAATATCCTGGAGATAAACTCATGGTCATCATTTTACAAATCTTCTATTTTTCCATGTTGAGCTTAAAAAAGTGCAAATCTGTCTTTTCCATCAGATGAAATGTTACAGCAGTGCATCAACACTGTGCCACATGACCTGGATTCACTCATTGTTGAGTGCGTTTAAATGAACAAAAGGAAAATAATGAACTCATGGCCGCTGATGCGTTTGGTGTCAGACGTGCGTATTGAGATCGCTAAGTGTCCTTAACGCAGCTTTGGTGAGTAGAGAGGTTAGAGCAGGAGAGGAACCAAAGGAGAGCTTACAAACATTGCTATGTAATGTGAGATTTTTGATTTGTACATAACGGAGCGAATAAATAATAAAGAAGTGAAAGGATCTAAACTGGTTTATTGTTTTTTGGAGACTTCATGAGGCACCAGTAGATGATTTCTATAGATTACAGAGTGTAAAATGATATGATCGCACAATCGCACAACAGGTCAAAGGTCCATATATAATGTGCTGTGCTTTGTCTTTATTTCGATTTCTTATTTTGTTGTGTTTACAGCAGATGTGCATGTGAGCTTATAGACAAATAAGTGGATTAGAATGGATTTAATGATATATGTTCTAATTGTAATTGTCAGACTTTACGTTGTCATAGTTTTATGAGCGTCTGTCAACCTTTGGAAAGGACGTTTTGTTAGTCATGTGAGGTTTAATATGGATGAATGTGTGACACGGCCATGTGATTCCTTTACTGACAGCTTATAAACAGGAGAGTTAGAACAGGAACTGATTTTTTTAAGAAGAACAATCGGTGAACAACACAGGTAAAAGCTGGAGATTTGCTCTATAAGACTCTGTTCCTTTGAGTCTGTTCATAGGCTTTCTCCTGGTGTGTGTGTGTGTGTGTGTGTCTGTGTGTGTGTGTGTATCATGAAGGTCTGAAGTTACTTACGATCTTTTTGTTCTGTTGTCAAATTACACAAGATTTAAATAATATACTTTTCTGAGTGCCGGATACTGTATTATGCTGAGGAAAGACTTTGTTTCAGCAACATTATTTTCTTATTCTTCAATCGTAATAGAATAATTAAAACAGGATAATTCTCACACACATTTCAGCGTGTGTCAGCTGTGTATCTGAAAAGTAGCAAAACATTAAATCAGTCATGAATCTACGTATTTGTATGTTCAGCAAAAAAAAAATGCAACATCTTCCAACTTCAAATGGTCCTGGGATTAAATAGACAGATAGATATTTTATCTGTATTTATTTCAATTTAAAATTTGAGTTGACATTAAAACAAGAAGGGGATTGAGAGATGGAGAAGAGAGAGCTTGTGTATTAGATGTGATTAAAGCAGCAGTTCAGAGGGAAATCCTGTCAAATCCAAATCATAATTACCCTCAAGTTGCCGTGTAGAGTTGCTGATTAAACGTGTTGCTGATGGCTCGTAAAGTCAGCATATCTCTCCCCACTGTGTACTGATGGACACATTACACCCTGGTGCAGGTGTTCACTCCTCTTTCTCAGGATGCGTGGCGTAGCTGTGTTCTGTGTGCTCCTGGCCGCGTCGCTCACGTCGGCCCGCCGTCCTCTTCCTCTTCTCTCCTCGGAGATGGTGGATTTCATCAACGAGGCCAAAACCACATGGAAGGCGAGTTTACTTGTTCCCGACAGGTCACAACTGCTGCCAAGTTCGGTGAAATCTCTTAACTCCACTCATTCTTGCTTCCAGGCTGGACAGAACTTCCGTAATGTTGACATCAGCTATGTGAAGGGACTGTGTGGGACTGTAATGGATGGACCCAGACTGCCTGAGGTGTAAGTTGAAGCAATAGGACAGTGTGTGTGTGTGTGTGTGTCTCATCAATGTGTCCAAATTCTTGTCTTCTCTTGTCCAGTGTTCACAGCCTCGAAGGAATCTCGCTTCCAGACAGCTTTGATGCTCGTCAGCAGTGGCCAGACTGTCCCACCATCAAGCAGATCAGAGACCAGGGCTCCTGTGGTTCCTGCTGGGTAAGACACACGAGCCAGGATAGCAACAAGTGCACCTAAGGGGGAAGAACGTAATGCATAAAGATTTCCTCGTTCATTCCCCTCAGGCCTTTGGGGCGGCTGAGGCCATATCTGACAGGATATGTATCCAGAGCAACGTCTCTGTGGAGATCTCTGCTGAAGACCTGCTGTCTTGTTGTACTGAATGCGGTATGGGGTGAGTAGAACAAGGTCTAAAGGTTACGCCTTCACAGACGGGGACCCTGAATAACACACACGTCTGTGGGTTTAGGTGTTTTGGTGGATATCCTATGTCTGCTTGGGAATTCTGGACGACTGACGGTCTGGTGACAGGAGGACTGTACGAGTCCAACATGGGTAGGTTCATCATCAGGGGACGTGAGGTGGAATCAGATCTTTGCTAACTTTGAAGTTTGCATTCAAATCGGTTTGTTTGTGTGTGAGAAAGGCTGCCGGCCCTATTCCATCGCTCCCTGCGAGCATCACGTGAACGGCACTCGCCCTCCGTGTCAAGGCACAGAGGACACGCCACAGTGTGTGGATCAGTGCGTAGACGGATACTCGCCATCCTATCAGAAAGACAAACACTTTGGTACTCATACATTTCCTATCTACAACAGCTTTCCCGTCCTATTTCTGACGCATTCCCAGTGATTTTTGGCTTCGTCCTCCTCCTCCTCAGGTAGGCGAGCATACAGCGTCCCCCCTCAGCCCGAGCAGATCATGACCGAGCTGCTCAGCAACGGGCCTGTGGAGGCAGCGTTCTTCGTCTACGCAGATTTCCTGCAGTACAAGACTGGTGAGGTTTGGATTACGTCACAAACAAATGTTGTGTCATTACTCACTACGGGCTTCCAGATGAGCACATAGTTGACATGCATGTACCGTGTCCACTCCCCTGTAGGTGTTTACCAGCATGTGACGGGGGATATGCTGGGGGGCCACGCCATTAAGATCCTGGGCTGGGGGGAGGAGAACGGCACCCCCTACTGGCTGGCTGCCAACTCTTGGAACGCTGACTGGGGAGACAACGGTAGGTCATCCCTGTGTTTCCTATTGTGTCACATGTTGCAATAGTGGTAAAGAAATGTTGCCTTTCAATACATTATTTCTTGTTTTCTTGTTTAAGGTTTCTTCAAGATCAAACGTGGAAATGATGAATGTATGATAGAGTCCGGCGTGGTGGCAGGAAGCCCACACGACTAGATCAACCAACCAAGAAGTCATAACTACTGCATTTTGGGAGATTATAACATTTAAATACACATATGGAGAGACTTAAGGTGAAAAAATGATGAAATAAAGGCTTCTGTACTTCTGTATTTGATGGATATAAATATAAAAATGTCATTTAAATAAACTTCACTTCACTTTAATAGAAATACTGTTTGTGCAAGGATACACAGTTAGTGTTTAACCTGTAGAGGGCAACAGTGAGCAAGGACATAGACATAGATAGATAGATAGATAGATAGATAGATAGATAGATAGATAGATAGATAGATAGATAGATAGACAGATAGATAGATAGATAGATAGATGGATGGATGGATGGATGGATGGATGGATGGATGGATGGATGGATGGATGGATGGATGGATGGATGGATAGATAGATAGATAGATAGATAGATAGATAGATAGATAGATAGATTCTGAAGCTGCAGCAGGCAGTGTGAGTGTGGGAGAGAGTGAAGTGTCTCCAGGTCACACTGTTCCGTGTTATCAGCATGCGCGGCAGATGGGTGTCGAAGGCCAAAGGGAGTGACGGTCCTGGAGTGTTTTCTCTCCAGACCTGTTGAGGAGGAGCCCATCTGCACTGAAGAGGCGTCCGTGCCTGGTGAACAGACGCTCGACATAGACATCACAAATGTCCAACATGAGCCAGGATATGTCAGGTGATGGTGTGATGAAATGATTTCAATGAACAGTTCTGACTTCATGAACACACACAGTGATAAGGGCTCAAAGCTGTTTTGCCGGCACATGTTTGATCGGCCTCTCAGCTGTCTTCCAGGGTATCTAAGGTTGACCTGTTGTCCTTTTTCACGTGGGAGTACAGCCTACTTTATCTTGAGGTTTTGAAAAAAGAAAAAAGCTCAATTAGGTCAAAGCAAGGAGCAAAGAGCAAAAACGTGCAACGTGGAAGTCAGAGTCATTATTATCTATTACACATGCATGCATCAGTTTACAAAACGTAATACACACATCCAGATTTGATTGATTGATTTGTTAATAGCTCAATTTACATTCCTGAGGATTTTTATTTCATAACACCTGCTTGTCCACCGTCCCCCCCCCACTAACTTGAGTTCGGGCCAGAGGTGGAACATCTCGCTCAAACACAGGATCTTTGATTGTTGTCGGAAGTCCGAGCAATTACCATTTATTACACGTGTATGTATGTATCAGTTAACGGAATCAAAACAAATATATGGATTTGACTGATTGACGTGACAAGAACTCAATTCATATTCCTGACGATTTTCCACGAACGCCTGCTCGTTCTCACACAGAAGACTCGAGACCCGAGTTCATGCCTGTGGTGAAACATCTCGCTTTAACACAGGATCTTTGGTTGTTGTCAGGTAAACGTCATGTTCTTACCTGAGATAAACAGACGGATCCCAGTACAGGTTGATATCAAACCGGGAGGAAGAGGAGAAGGAGGAGGAGGAGGTGGAGGAGGAGGAGGAAAGTGAATGCATCATTTCTGTACATGGTGCCTTTGAGGACCTGCAGTCATTGTTCCGTTCTCGCAGCTCTGCGCGGTAGTAAGTTAGATCTCTGCCATGCTGTTGCCACTTGTAGACTTCTGGAGATTATATGAGGAGTGTGTTTACAGACCGTACACCGTGTTACTCTGCACCTTCACCGCCGCTCTCTATTACCTGTGGGGCCGGAAGTGTCAGGTCAGTCAGCGGCAATTTATCATTGTATTTTATTTCATTTTATTGGCTGGCAAACTCAATTTTAAAGGAAATAGTAAGCTCACTTCTCCTTTTATTTATTTCCCCTTTTATTTAAATTTTGATTATTCATTAAATAATTAAAACATTTTTTTTTTACGTATTATGATAAAATGACATCACATTTAACATTTACATTTAAAATACAATTTTATGGGACAAAACAATAATTCTCTTTGGTCGCTCTTGGTGGGCATGTGGTTCTGCCTCAATGTTAAATAGGGTTAGGGTACAATCAATCAATAGCTTAATCATTAATCAACATAATCTTTGATGACCCATGTCCCAATTCCAAAGTACCACACTGTCTGTGTCCAGTTTTGTCCAACATGACACACTATACTTAGAGGTATACTGTTTTGTTTTCTGTCACGTAATATTGCTGTGTTTTGGTTCCCTATAAGCTCTTTAGCTCACAAACTCACACACTGGCTGCAATTGTCCTCCATCTCACCTTTCTTGTTTTACCAGCATTATTTTCTCTTCCAGCCACTATTTTGTTTTTGACTTGACTGTACATCCACGTTTTCCCCTCTCTCTCTCTCTCTCTCTCTCTCTTTCTCTCTCTCTCTCTCTCTCTCTCTCTCTCTCAGATTCCGGCCCTTGTTTGTGGTGATGCATACCGAGCTTTCCTCTTCCGGCGCTGCCCCGTGGTGAGGGAGCGCTTCAGTCCTACCGCGTGGTGCTGGGGTGGTCGACTACAAACCCTGGTGGTTTATTTCATCAAGTCCAAACCCTTCATTGACTATCGCAAGTAGGTTCCCTTGTTCTGTCACACTCAGAGAAGTATTTAATTCTAATGCCCTTATTTGCTGTCTGACATCCAGCCTGCTTTCTGTCTCCCTCAGTGAGTTGATTCCCACAGCCGACGGCGGTCAGATCTCCCTCGACTGGGCCGACAATCATGCCAGTGCGGCTTACCCAGACTCCTGCACTCGTCCCACCGTAGTCTTCCTCCCGGGCCTCACGGGAAACAGTCGCGAGCCCTATATGCGCCACATCGTCAGCCAGGCCACCCGATGTGGCTACAGGTCAGGCCCACTACCCAGAAATGAATTCTTAATTGAAGTTGTCTCCAAGGGGAAACATGAGAGGTTTCTGGTTTAGGTTTCATTCACCGTTTCTTTTCCAGGTGTGTGGTCTTCAACAACAGAGGGTACGGAGAGGAAGAGTTGCTGGTAAATACAATCGTAGTACAGAGTCAAGTCATCGTCCTGTTTTTGTTTCAAACGTCAGAGTCAATGGACGCTTGAATCTTGGCAGTAGAACAGCCTCAAGCTACACTGAAGCTACATTGGGAAGCTACACCACTATATGGCCATATAGAAAGAGCTGATACTGTCAAGCTACTGAAAAAGTAGTGGATTTGGTCAGTGGCGGCCCGTGCATTTCGCACCTAGGCCTTCGGTGATGTCCTACACAGTCCTACCTGAATTATTCCAACTCTTAATACCATCATTATGACGGCATGGCTCTGGAAACTATACATTTTGACAGAAACGCAGTATAACCGGGCGTTGCATCATCTTAACGTAGTCCAAGAAGTACAACAGAGTTATATTAATATTTCCGAAGCATTTATAATCAAATCCGCATTTACTTTTTTTTTTTGCAATGTTTTTATTGAAGCAGATATTGTACATGACATTGTGCATACAGGTGATGGGAATTTTGGACATCATTTTTTATATAGAAAGAGGGGAAAGAGGAGAGAGAGAGATAGAGAGAAGGGAGGCAGGTTGTGATATCCCTACTATTGTTGTTGAACTTTATACATAGACCATGAGGTAAAATACAAGTGGGCTGGAGTTGCAATGAAGTCATAGGGTACATACAGAACTTACAGGATGATGTCAAACAGCAATGTAGGTTAGAACAAATCGCATCAATCCGCATTTACAATTAAGAGTGTTAAACTACCAAATTTAAGATCGCTTGGATTGCCAGCGTCGGGGTTGGCAGTTCTCTTCTCACGATGTCTATCTTTTCCTGAAAAGTTTGTCTTAAAAAATGGCGTTGTAATTATATCTGCAACCAAATCGATCTCTTCTCCTCCTTCAGCCATTGTGGGTTGAAAAAAAACAGCTTGTAGAAATATACACAAATTAGCTCGTTCAAGTATTAGCTCTGCCTCTCAATAGTGCGTATCCAATTAAAAGCTGGGCACGTGCTAATGTTGTGGTACGCCTGCTAGCTGGCCCGTTGTCGCCAACTCGAAATCTGATTGGTTAACGCCACAGTTTTGTTTCCGACTTTAAGCTACAGGCGACCGCATTGCTGATTCTGAAGGCCTAAGGGCAGATTTCTTTCTTGGACACATTATGGCTGAAATATGATTGGAGAAAAACTCTTAACACAAAGGCCAGCCCGCCAAATCTCGTTCTGAGGCTATGAAATAAAGAGAATAGACTATAGGAAATAATTTGATACAGGGTTAGGGTACAATCAATCAATAGCTTAATCCCTGACAGCCCACCACTGGATTTAGTAGCTTCTGTACTTGTAGCTAGCTAATCCCCACGTCGTTACGATGCTACGTCCCTCCACAGACGCCCGTCACCTTCTGTGCCGCCAACACCTCAGATCTTGAGCGCGTGATCCTTCATGTCAAAGAGCTCTACCCACAATCCCGTCTGCTCGGTGCTGGAGTTTCTATGGGAGGGTGAGCTGGCTGTACATTGTCATGCCGTTTCCACTTTCGCACTTTCTGTGTTTCTGATCTTCTTATACTGTTTTACTTCATCGTTTTGCGCGTCACCCAGGATGTTGTTATTAAACTACCTGGCACTTAAGGGCCCCGAGTCGGCGCTGGAGGCAGCCATCACTCTCTCTGTCTGCTGGGACGCACACGTGGCCTGTGCCTCTGTGGAAGAGCCGATCAACTGCCTGCTCTTCAACCTTTACCTCACAGGTGGCCTGCGTCACACTGTCAACAGGTCAGACCACAAGTGACCATTTCATCTGTTGTTTGATTTTTCATCACTTTAACAAATATGTCATCTGATTCAAACAGGAACAGGAAGGTTCTGGAGAAAGTTGTGGACATCGACTCCGTGATGAAGGTAAGGGCCCGTCCTTTACTTAAAGCTGTCTGTCCTGATCGTGAATCCTTCTCCGATCTCATCCTGGTCTCTTCCGTGTCCCTCAGGCTCGGACCATCCGCGAGTTTGACGAGCGCCTCACCTCTGTGATGTTTGGTTACAAGTCATTGGCCGACTACTACACAGATGCCAGCCCGCGCCACAAACTCGCCCGGACCGCAGTGCCCATCTTGTGTCTCAACGCCGCTGATGACCCCCTCTCGCCCAAAAGTGGTGAGGAGATGTGATCTGCAGAATGAAGGAGAAAATCATTGTCCATCACACATTCTCAGAGCGTTTCCTTATTCCTTCCACTGTGTTTTTTACTTTCCCAGCCTTCCCAGTTGCCCTAGCCCAGCGTCTGTCCAACGTCGCCCTGTTAGTGACAAAACATGGTGGACACATCGCCTTTCTGCAGGGTTGGTTTCCTCGTGGCGAGGGCTACCCGGAACGTGTGTTTGAACAGTTCATCCGAGCAGCAATTGAACACCCCCGAGACCTTAGGAGAGCCTGTAGCATCAAGGAGGAGGCCCCACACTGACCCCCTCTCTGGCTTTCTTGCCGTCTGTCACCCTTGGTGACTGTGTTTGTTTGCAGAGCTTGACTGGTGACCTCAGTGACCCCTGGGCTGAGTCATTTTCATCATGACATTTAAAAAAATTAACATGCAAAATCCTGCAACTAGTCCAGGTTTGCTTCCAAGAAACAGAACCTCTAAGTGACTCTGGATGGCGACACACACACACACACACACACACACACACACACACACACACGCTACAGTATTATGCAATTTTATGAATGCATGACAAATCCTTTTTTGCACTCTCAGTCTACCTCCTCGCTGTCTTTGATTCTCTTTCACTGTTCAATCAAAGATAAAGTTTACAGTTTCCACAAATGTGAAAAACAACGATTGCAAAACAATTCAAGACAAGCAGCTGTGTGATCTACATACAAGAAACGAACAAGAACAAGAACAAAAAAAACAACAAGAAGAACAAGAAAAACATTGTTGGTGGAATGCTGGCTTGGATTCTAAGAATTACTCCGTTTGAAATATGAAAAGAGGAATTTATGAATGGATCCCTGTTTTCTTTCTCTTACTGAATCAAAATGAGCAGTAAACAGGTTTTGTAATTGATGGTTTCCATGATGCCTTTAAGTGATTATGCATTTCTTTATTCAAACTAAAAAGGGCAAATTGGTTAAATGTTGAAGAAGTAGGTTTCTGTATAAATGACCAATGTTATACGCACATCATTGTGCCAAACTGTGTTATCACTCTGTGACGTACATGTCATTGTTACAGGTATAGCTACAGTGGATTGGCTTGGCTTTTTACAGGGACATGTTTAACCCTCCTGTTATCCTTAACCCATTTAACCTGTCAATGAAGTTTTGTCACAGCTCTTTGACCATGAAAGTGACATAGGAGAATGTGTGTGAGACAGAGGATAATGTTGAGGAGGACCCTGATTTTGAGGCATCCTCCTCTGATCAGAATAAGACCCTTAGTGTTGACTCTCCTGTTGTCTCTCAACAACCAGCAGACATGTCACTTCTTTAAAAAGGAAAGTTATTATGCTGCCCACCTGAACAACAGGGTAGACTTGCACTGCTAATGTAATCAAAATGGTTCCAGGGCCCACCAGAAATGCCTGTCAGTCGTGTCCGAGACAGCATTTGAGCTCTTCATAACACCATCAATCGAAAAGGATATGCTTAGGCGAGTGTATGGAGACAGCAGGAAACATTTGGATGTGACCTACTTGCAAGCCTACATTGGCTCCTTCTAAATGCTTGAAATTGTGCTTATGCTTGAATTTGTTTTATTTAAAGCGTTAAAGCGAGTTATTTATTTAAAGTATCTGACAAATAAGCTTGGATAACAATCAGTTTCTGAAGGTTATAATTGCTGGGGTCAAATTAACCCCAAGGATGAAAGATTTGTAAGTGAAGTAAGTAAATGTGAGGAGAACAGGAGGGTTTTAAATGTCACATGGTTTCTAGTGGTGCTAAAAGCTTTTCAATGTCAGTTTGAGATCAGTCCTTCATGTTCGCGCCAACATTTGGCATTCACTAACTAATCAATTCATTTTAGATGTGATGCCTGTGATGTTCACTTGCCTTCAACACCAAAACAGATAATAAAGATTGTTATTATTATTATTATTATTATTATTATTATTATTATTATTATTATTACATCATCATTATTATTATTATTATTATTATTATTATTAATATTATTATTATTATTATTATTATTATTATTAATATTATTATTATAGTCAACACTACTTTGATCGATGCACAGATATCTGTTGAGCAAATGAGCTGTATAAATGTTCTCATGTCACTTCTGCTTCAGCTGTAAGCACCAAACAAGGCTGCGATCTCTGCGAGCGGTCGTGCCCGGCAACAGCAAAGTGTTTATCCTGCATTGTTATGATATATGCCACGGAAAAACTGTCATAACAAACGCCTTGTCCCACTTAATCCCGAGCTCTTTAATCTCTGGATGGCGTGTCATTAATGTCGCTGATTAACCAGACAGTATCAATAATTAACCGGGCACAATAAAAGCCCACGCCCTGTGTCACAATGCCAAGCCTTCAGCCTCATTTAGATTGATTTAATGACACCACGGCCTGGAAAACATCCAATTGCATTTACTCTGTGTGGAAAAATGGAACCTAATTAAGTCAACTGTTTCCAACGGCTGCAGATATGATCGGCTTGTTGGTGTCCTCGTTGCCCTCTGGTAGCTGGCTTGGAAAGAAGTGAGTGAATGTGGCTCTCGAGGAGGACAAAGCAAGGAATGTGCAAGCAAAATATGACCTCATCTACAGTACATAAACACTAAGTACAATATAGGTCGGAATCTAATGTGAGTCAGTGTCAAATCTCTCTTCTTTTAACATTCAGTGTGTTCAAAGAAGCACCAGACTAACAATTTGGTTAAATGCTGCATGTTGAACACTACTGTATTGTTTTACCCCAACTTCAGCTCCTCTTTCAAGTCATTATCCTTCTCCTCCTCCTCCTCCTCCTCCTCCAGCCTGTATTCCTCTACCTGGTGTGATGGGAGGAGCCTTGGGGGTATGGTTAATGATTCAACACTGGAGCTGCTGAGATTGACAGAGAGAGAGAGAGAGAGAGAGAGAGAGAGAGGAGGGAAGAGTGTGAGAGGAGTGAGAGAGGGAGAGGGGAGTAAAAATAGTATAGGCAGAAGAGTAGACACACTGCAATGTAAGCAGAGAAAGTGTGAGGCGGTGCGAGATTGAGTAATGCAAGTGAGATTGCAGACGGAGACTGCATGTTTGTGTGTGTGCGTGCGTGTACGCGTGTGTGCGCACAGGTGTGTCCTGTCTGGGGTCAACAAGACCCAGGTCACAGCAGAGTGTATCCAGTGAGATTGGATCTTTAAAGGCCCGTTTGCTGTGATTATTGGGCTCCCATGTGGCCTTCAGAGGCTGGACGGGCTCATCTTCTCTCCTGATTCACACTAACCCGACAGGTGAGTGTGACTTTGGCTTCTCTGCGGGTAAACTACAGAATATAACGTCAGCTTTGTATGCTTGTTTCTATTTCTAACGATTGAGCAAAAGTTTCAGTAACATGAATATGCAATAGAGGAGTTGAGCTGGAATGCATCATGACGCACGTGTCCTCTCCAGATTTGTAGTCCGATGCACCTTATGAGGCTTCAGCTGTTAGACTTGGCGATGAATTAGTCATGAGGCCGTATGGACGCCGCGCTGCTGTGGCAATGTAATGGTGTGTGGCGTTTCAGGCTGCAGATCCAGACACAAAACGCCTCTCATTTGATCTGCTCCATGGATCCACAGACGCTGAGATGTGACTTTTCCTCCTCGTGCCTTTGTTTTGTCTGAAAAAACAAATCAAATGAAACACTTGTCCCCAAATCATTTCCTGTGGCTGTTTCATGTGTGTTCCTATTTCCTCTAAAGTCTGACCTGTAAGCTCACAAGGTTATCACACGCATCTGACCCGCTCCACCGCCTTTAAAGTTCCCTGGAGAGCTGAGAGAATGTTGTGTTTGTATATGTGCACAACTCTGCACAGGCTTAATCATAAAAGCCTTGAGGCAGATTTTGACTTCCTGTTGCAAAGTTTTATGCACTGCGATGAAGTTTTAATGACTGTCAAGCTTATTCTTTATGGCGACACAGATCCAGTCACCCAATGTACTGCAGCTTCATCTGTATCATGACACTGCTGCCTTTCCCTCATACTGCTGTCATGGAAAATGTTCCAGTTTGCCCCAATTATTTGTGAATAATCATCAGTTATTTGCATTAGTAGTTTAAATCCAGCAAGATCTTAACGTCGGGCCTATGATATCATAATTGCTGCATGGGTGGATTTCAAGGATCAAAGGTTCTTTCGCTTTGGCAGTGGAACGATCGGAGCCGAATTAAAGAAACAATCCCCTTTAATAACGGAACAGGAAACATTTTTCCATTCCCCTCCCCCAGCTGGTCGCTCTATCGCTCAGACTTTATGATTACCCTCGAAACATTGTGTCTAATCTGGGATCTGACCAATGTTCAGGGTGAGGGAGCCGTAACTTGGGTCACATGACCGGCAAAGTGATTATAGTCAAACACCTCCACCGACGCTGACTCCACTGAAGCAGATGTGTGTGTGTGTGTGTGTGTGTGTGTGTGTGTGTGTGTGTGTGTGTAGGGGGGGGAAGGGGGGCGGGGGTCATTAAATTAGCGAGGTAACCCGTTGCACCTGTGTTTGTATTGATGGTAATGTTTAGCATGTCAGATGGAAATAGTTCTCTGGTTAAAAGAGCTTTTGTAAACAGATCAGTGGAAACACTCAAAGAGGAAGAGGAAGATGTTATGAGGGGGGGGGGGGGGTTTGCTGTGTGTGTGTGTGTGTGTGTGTGTGTGTGTGTGTGTGTGTGTGTGTGTGTGTGTGTGTGTGTGTGTGTGTGTGTGTGTGTGTGTGTGAGTGTGTGCGAAACTAAGCATAACTATAGCAACACACAAGCTGAGAAAGTAATCACATACACACTTGCACACAGCCAACAGTAAATGGATGTTTTTATAGGATTCTGACAGGTGCCATTGTGTTGTAGGTATGCTGAGAGATCTGTGGCAGGGGCTGGCAGGGTGTGACAGCAGTCAGAATGCACCCTGTTGACCATCCATCATTAGCCTGCATTATTCAGCTGAGCTCTTGCTGTGTGCAGGCTGTGGAGTGGGAGCTGGGTCCCTGGTAAAGAAAGGTCTGGATGCTGATGTTACACTGGAGAGAGAGAGACTTCAGTGTGTATCTGCACGCCTTGCCGCTGTATCTGCGTTGTTTCTGCGCGTCAAACTTTCTGCCATCGATTGCTGTTTTGTTTACTGTTTATCTGTCTTCACCGCTGGCAGCTTCCCACTTGCTGACATGTACAGTGTAAGAGTGTGATTTTGTTTCCCCCCTCTCCTGTAGTCATGGAGAAGCAAGTGGAGGAGCTGAGACAGCAGCTCGAGAAACAATGTCTGATCAACCAGGAGCTGCAGAGACACAACAAAGACCTGGGTGGGTACAAAACGTGACTAGAGAGCTCTTACATGGGCGCTTTACAACAAAGGCACAGGTGCAAGGGGGGAGGGGAAAGGGGGGGGCGGGGGTCTCAATGGGCCCCAATCAGCCAAATTCGATCCAAATGGGATGAAAAGATGAGAGATGCTCAGACGCTCTGCTGAACCGAGAATCAATGCACGAGTCCAACTGATACAGAAACACGATGATGGTGATCCATAATGATGATGCAACTGTACCAGTTATCTGAAACACTCTTTAGACTCCACAAGGGTCAGGAAGGGCGACACGGGGAGTCGTCGCCAAGACAACAACAGGCAGAGCGGGTGTGGCTCATTCTTTAAAAAAAGTGCTGTATGTCATGAATCAATCAATCTGCTGTAATCAAACTTGGTGGATATGTGAGCTCAACACCAGTCGACCTAATGGTGGCGCTATAAGAACTACTGATGACTTCTGCTGACGAGGACAGACTGGTGAATACTTTTGTCTGCGTTTATCCTTGTAGAACAACGACTCCAGGAGAAGGAGAAGCTGCTGCAGGAGCTCCAGAGTCATTATCACGGCCTGGGTGAGAGCCCCACGATGATCACGTGTGTTAACTGAGACATCACGCCCACTCGGTTAACCTTCTAATTTGCCTTTGCCTTTGCGTCGGCTTCAGAATTCCCCTCCAGGTCCAGTAATGAGACCGAGCCGGAGGTCAGGAAGAGCCGAGCGGCTGTCATGGCCCCCGAGCCCATTCCTGAGAACGTGGAGATCACCCGCAGCCGGGTCAAGAAGACTGTCAGGTTGGTCCTAATGATGTGGAAGAACTCTAGGGGCTGCAGTCAAAATGAACCAGACAATCATTACCAAAATAGAACCGGTCCAAACTGGATTTTATGACTAACACCAAAATAATATGAGGACAAGTCGTGCCTTTGTCGAGCCTTTCCTGCAATTTCCACGGACTTTAAATTGAGAAGTTTTCCTCTCCTCTTCTGTCGCCTTTACATGTCCAGTGAGACGAGTCTGATCGTCAAGGCGATCCAGAAGAACGACTTCCTGAGCCGCCTGGACGACGAGCAGACGGCCATGATGGTGGAGCTGTTGGTGGTGACCGACTACAGCCCAGGGAACGCGGTCATTAAAGAGGGATCTGAGGGGGATCGCATGTACATAGTGGCAGGTAGTGTTACTGTATGACTCTGAGAGTGTGTGTGTGTGTGTGTGTGACTGCCTCCATGCTGTGTGTGACCTGTCCTAACCTTCTCCATAGCCGGCGAGCTGGTCGTCACCCAGTCAGGCCGCGACCTTCGAACCCTCATCAGCGGGGACGTGTTTGGGGAGTTGGCCATCCTGTACAACTGCAAACGCACGGCAACGGTCAAAGGTCAGCGACGCGCCGTCCTGTGTCACGAGGAAGATATCATGATAGGACTGCTCGTCTTCGTGTAACGTACCGTGCCACGGGGTCTTTTGTGCGTCGTGTTTATCTCTGAGGGGCCATATGGGCTGTAACTCAACCTCTCTCTCTCACACACTCACACACACACACACACACTCACTCACACACAAACAAACCAGTGAAACACACACCAGCGCCGACCTCACACAGGTGAAGTAATTCGATACACACTTGTGACACCAGAGACAATAACAGATGGAAGCACACAGACGTTTGATCAAATCATCACCGTGCCGGAAAGTTCTTCCATTATCTGTCGTAGCGTAACCTCATTTGTTTCTTCTTCTTCTTCGTCTTCTTCTTCTTCTTTTTGTGATGTTGCAGCGAAGACGACAGTGCGTCTGTGGTACATGGAGAGACAGACGTACAGGACCATCATCACTAACAAGTCCAAGAAGAAACGCGAGCAGCTCATGGGCTTCTTGAAGACGTCAGTGCTCATTTACACGTTTATGGAGCATAAAACAACTTCATTTCTAACAACTTTCTATTATTTCGGATTGCAGATCTCGCACGCTTAAGGACCTAAATGACGTCCAGTTGTCCAAAATCATCGACTCCATGGAGGAGGTGTGTACGTCTGTGACTCATCCAAGCGCTTGCGGTGATATTTGTGGTGACAAATTGGTAACTTTGGTCAGAAAAGACTTTAACAAATACAGTATGTACTTCATCTCTTTGTTGTTGTTGTTGTTGTTGTCACTCACAGGTGAAGTACCAGGACAAAGATGTTATTGTCCGAGAAGGAGCTGAAGCAGACACGTTCTACATCATCCTCAAAGGAGAGGTAACAGTGATATCAAGCTCTCTCTCTCTCTCTCTCTCTCTCTGTCTCTCTCTCTCTCTCTCTCTCTCTCTCTCTCTCTGTGTATTCTGTACCTGACCCCCCTTCTCTCTGTGTGTGTGTGTCTGTGTGTATTCTTTACCTGTCCCCTCTCTCTCTCTCTCTCTCTCTCTCTCCCTCTCTCCGACTGGCCTGCTCTCCCTCAGGTGCTGGTGACCAAGAACGTGAACGGGCATCAGAAGCAGATTCGCCGGATGGGGAAAGGGGAACATTTCGGGGAACAGGCCCTAATACGGTAACCACGGCAACGCAACAAAGGCCCCGGGAGATTTGTGAGAGCCCGACATCATCCACTGCACTCAGCTCTGTCCTGTGGACAAAACAGACCAGAGACAAATTACGCCACCATATTTAGTAGAAGACTTAACTGCTCATGAATTTGTGACGCGTAGGTCACGACATCTCCTCTTAAAGTGACAGCGCACCATTTGCTGGGCTACATATTGAAAAAGTGACATCACTTCCATGTTGCACTGGAGAAATTATGATAATATTCCACAATAATGAATAGAATAGAATAGAATAGAATTGAATAGATTCTGAAGTTTTGTCTTCATTTCTGACAGCTCTGATTGACTTTGTGCACAGGGAGGTGCTGAGGACGGCCACCTGCTCTGCTGACGGCCCTGTTATTTGCTTTTCCATTGACAAAGAGTAAGTCTGAAAGTCCAATTAAATGCCAAATGTGAACAAAGAGGTTGTTGTTGTTTGTCCTGTCTTCATAGTGACGTCGTGGTCCCTACCAGGACTTTCAGTATTTGCTTTTCCTGTTTGCCTCCTGCTGTGTATTTGTCTTATGGCTTATCTTTGGCTAATTGATGGAAAGGTTGATCAGTAATGCCTTCTCTTCCCGCCCCAGGGTCTTTGAGGAGACTATCCCGGTGGAACATTTGGAACTTTTTGATGAGTATGTCTTCTGATCTCATCACTACACCTCTTGGTCAGGGCGCAGTGTGTTAGTGGTGTGTCCTGCCTCTGTGTTGACTCGTTGTTCTTTCATTTCCAGCTCCAAAGTGCTGCAGGAGGCAAAAGCTCCAGAGAAGTCGAGGTCAGTCACAGGAATCACACAAATCCAGTGCGGGCCTGGTGTGGCTCCAATGAGACAGTTAACGTTAAGATCAAACTTGTCCTTGTCTCTTAGCATCGGCTTGTCTCTGAAGTTCAAGGACTTGGTCCCGGTGCTGTACCAGGAGGGCCGCTATCAAGGAGACCCCGTCACCCTTGGAGTGGGAGGCTTTGGCCACGTGGAGCTGGTACGTGTGTGTGTTTGTAGAACAGAAGAGAATGTGGGAAATCTGATTCGCATGAGGTTTGTAGCCTTTTGAGCAGCATTTAAACTCATTTTCTCTTGTCGTTGATTGTTTCAGATGACCACATTGAATCATGGGAAGTATTACGCCATGAAGAAGGTGAGCAAGAAGCACATTGTCGCCAAGAGACAGGAGGAGCACATGATGTTTGAGAAGAAGATCCTCAAAGCCATCCAGTGTGACTTCATCGTCAGGTACTCGTGATTCAAAGCGTTTGACTGTAGCAAATCAGTGTCACATTGATGCTGCGGTGCTTTCCTCAATGTTTAGGCTCAAAGGTGGCCTCCAGCCCTTCATCCCTCTCTAACTCGCTCCGTCTCGCTGTTTTGCCAGGCTTCACGCCGCCTTCAAAGACTCCCGATACATCTACATGGTCATGGAGTTCTGTGGCGGAGGAGAGATCTGGACCAAACTGAAAGAAGTGTGAGAAAATACACACACACACACACACACACACACACACACGCACACACAAATGACATCTGAGAGCAGCTTTTGAAGTATTCACTGTTCAAACAGAATATGGGGGTCGGGTATAAGAGGCGGCCCTGTTTGATTAAACAAAGACAAGCTAGACATTCTGCCGGTAGAGAAGAAGAGCTTTATTGCCAAGTCAAGTTCACTTACAAGGAATTTGTTCTGGTCGTTGGTGCGATCAACATATAAGAGCAACAACTGTGCAAAAAAATTAATTAAAACACACAAAATTAAATAGATTAAATAGATTAAATAAATTAAAATAAATTAAATATGCAAGTTACAAATGTGCCCACTGCAGAAGGGAAGAAGATGTATTTGTTGCGTGAGGTTTTGGTCCTGATGGACCTCAGCGTCCTGTCAGAGAGGAGAGTTACAAACAGATTGTGTCCGAGTTGTTGTTCATTAGTGTGTGACGTGTGTGTGTGTGTGTGTAATTGTCAGAGGGCGTTTTGATGAGCCCATCGCCATCTTCTGCACTGCCTGCGTGGTGGAGGCCTACGCCTACCTGCACAAGAAGAACATCATGTACAGAGACCTCAAACCGGAGAACCTGATGCTGGACTTGAAGGGCTATGCCAAACTGGTGCGTCCCTCCGTGTGTGTGTGTGTGTGTGTGTGTGTGTTTTATACATATAGGCAACAATGCAACATGTATGAGCAGGATATCATTTGTGTGCGCGTGTGTCTTCAGGTGGATTTTGGCTTTGCTAAAGAGATGGTGCGCGGTGAGAAAACGTACTCATTCGTGGGCACTCCTGAGTACATGGCGCCAGAGATCATCCAGAACCAGGGACACGACTTTGCGGTGGATTTCTGGTCCCTTGGTGTCCTGATCTATGAGCTGCTTGTGGGAAGGTGATGATGATGATGCACAAGAACTGCTTCCTCTCATGTCTGTTCCTGTCTGAATCTCAAATCACAGAAATGTTGTTGGATCTGAGGGAATAAATCATAAATGAGTGAAGCCTTTGTAGCGACCAGCAGAGGGCAGCAGAGACCTCATGCAGCTCTGACGCCTCTATTTATTGTCTGCAGTGCTGAAATATTAGCTGCTTTTAGGTTATTTTCGTATTCAGTTGGACAAAGTGACAAATCCCTCTCTTTTTAAAAAAAATCTTTTCAGCCCTCCATTTTCAAGTTCAGAGCCACAGAAGATCTACGCTAAGATTCTGGACGGGGTTCTCAAATATCCACCGTATATGAGCGAGGCGGCCAAATCAATCATCAGTAAGCTGTGCAGGTGAGAGGAACAGCAGACTACTTCCAAGAACCATCAATGGATTTATGATTTCGCCCAAATATATGTTGTGCAAAAGCAAAAAAAAAACGATGATGATTTTTGAGGTCTTTGTTTGCAGGCCTCGGCCGGGCCAGAGGTTAGGAAATACCAAGAACGGGATCAAAGATGTCCGGCATCACAGGTAACCATGGCAACTCAGCAGTGAGGAACACTGTATGTGTATATGTTTTGTGTGTATGTACAATACCTCAAACTTTGGTATGAACATAATTAATGATGCTTGCAGCGCCCCCTGGTGGTTGATGACATGAAAGGGGACATTACTGAGAACCAAAACAATTCCGTTCTCGTTTTCGAAACGATGACATAAACATTTAAAGGTCAAATATGTGCAATATTAATAAAAATGTTCAACATTAGTGCATATTTTCACGGTTTCATCTTCATTATAAAGTGCTTGCTGAGTTATTTGCTTGTTATTTCTCATTCTTCTCCTCTGCAGGTGGTTTGGCACTATGAATTGGCACAGGTTGCGTGTGGTACAGCTGGACGCTCCTACAATCAGGCTCATACGCAAGGCGAGTCAGACCCCCGCCCTGAGCTCTACGGCTCCACTGCATGCGAAATTTCATTAGGAAGCCAGATTCTAATCTCTCCTCACCATATTCTCTCTCTGCTCCCTCAGGGCCCGAGCTACATCAACTTTGACCGTTTCCCTCACAATCAGACTAAAGCCGAGGAGGAGTTCTCCGGTTGGGATCGTGAATACTGACCGGAATGAACCAGGAGGCGCCCAGATCACCCAAATATGGGTCCAGATCAGAGTCAAGTTTGGTGGTCTCGGTTTACCCCGATAGAGACTTTGCTGGACCTGAATGGGTCCAACATTTGATAGATGTTAGAAAGTGTTGTGAGACGTTATAGAGAGAAGAGAGAAGTTTACACAGACCTGACGTGCACACCTCTGTAGCCCTTCTTCTGGACATTAAATAGGTTCATTTGAGATCTAATTTGTTAAAGAATAGGACACACATTATACCTCCTGGTGAAAACATTTGATTTGTTGATTGACTTAGAATGGAAATACAGAGGATCCAAGGAAAACAATGTCAGTGAGCTCTGAAGTGTGAAGAAGAAGAAGAGAAGGCCAAACCTGAATGCAGCATCTGTGTGCATCTGTGTGGTATCAGTTAGTTTTAAAGATAAGTATGTTCAAATAGTTTAAAGGAATAAATATTGTTTTTATACTCAACTTGATGAAATATGTCACTAAAAGCTTCAGTCTGTGGCAAATCTTCATTGTGTCTTTGAATCTGTCGCACATCATCACGCTCCATTTTCATTGTTTCATTATTTAATCATTGCAGAACATCTTGGCATGAGTTTGATAAATAGAGATGTTTTGTATTAATTTCCTTCATTTCAACAACAAAAGAGGTTTCAAATTTCTAATCCCAACCCAAGATTGAGCCCTTTTTTTAGGATTATTTATATATAAATTTAGATATAAAGAGCAATATATTAAATTATTTGAGCAGTTTCTATTAGGATTCTGGATTTAAATGGCCTGAGATAAGATGAATAACACATTATTGTCACATTAGGGAACTTGTCTTCGGCTCAGTTTGCTGCATAAATGTAACACACACAAAGACGCAAAACACAATAACTTCCATGCTAAATATTAATAGATGTAATGGGGGAGAGGTGAGGTGAGGTGAGGGGTTTGATCTCATGGCAGCAGGTTTTTGTCCCTCCTGTTCCTTCCTGTAAACATGTGCGACCTGCCTGCTGAGCCCCGTTTGCCTCATCACACAGTCAAAGAATAAATGTAAAAAAGATCACATGAAAGCAGTCGTAACGTCGTGTGAAAGTTGGGGGGGAAAGGATATACGACCAGGTGTTTCCCTCAGTACAAAATACTGCACCTTGATGTGGAGAATTCATTTTGGGATCCACAGAGGATGCACCGTCCAGGATGATGGACCCGCTGCCCCACCCCCCCCGAGCAGTGAACTCTCAGTTTCCTGTCCGGCCTCCGTATGTGCATAGACGGGCCCCTTTTTTTCACACCAGCAGCTTCGTACGTCGTGTTCTTGGTGTGAGGTTTCTTCGCAGGACGCCCACTCCACGGAGAGAGGGAACAGTCTTGGCTCTATACTGTGAATTCTATACAGGGAGACTCAACGTCCTGTACGCTTTGGAACTGAGAGGAACTGAGAAGAACGTGGGGCGTCCAGGTGAAAGCGTGATTGGTCAGTCGGCATCACATGACCCCGTAACCATGTAGTTCTTTGTCAATTTCGATAAAATATGGACGTGCAGCTGGAAGTTCAGGCCACATATCTGGAAGGAAAGACAAATATGAGGCTTCGATTCGTTTGTTTCTCTTCTTTCTGCCTCACCTGTCATTTCTTTTAGTCTTTCCTCCAGTGGGCTCAGTGTTCACACCTGTGCTGACTCATCACAGAGCACACCTGTGTCCCATCAGCCCCTGTTTGCTCTCTCACACTCTCGCTATCTCTCTCGTTCGACAGGTCTGGAGTGGGCATCTGTTTTTGTTCTGTTTAATGATTAGCTGCAGTAACCATCTTGCTGTCCCGAGGTGTGTGGGAATGAGTCATGCTTTTCCATCAAAGTCCTCACAGAACTCACACACACACACAAACCCACACACAGAAAGTTTGAGCTGACAATCGTTTGCATTTCAGTTAATAACATTATAGGAAAAGCATTTAGATGGAAAGAGCTTAGACTTGTCATCAAAGCAGAAGCACAGGTGTTGTTCATTAATTTATAATAGAGGCTCCATACAGACTCCGCCCACCCAAAAGCCAATCAACGTTATTAGTTACACCTGTGGGGTCTAATGTCCTGAAACAATTTTTGGAAACTCACAGAAACTTCACAGAAAAGCAAAATTAAATTATCATCGCTTCACACCAGCGTCTCCCAACAGGCTGCCGTGTGTGAGGGTGTGTGTGTGTGTGTGTGTGTGTGTGTGGAATGTGTCGGGGGAAGGGGGCGTTTCTGATTCTAACTGTGTTCTGTTTTCATAACTGAAATCCCAAATATAACTGTGAAACCTATAATTCCGATTCACTACACGCTTCCTTCCTGTGTTGTACTGGAAAAAGTCTCATTCCTGTTTACCGGTCGGACTGGTGTGGATCCACTCCGGCACTCTGGGATTTCCTTTGAGATTTCCTTCATGCTGCGTTTCACCTCTTGGCTCCGGAATTAAGCACCACCTTCTTCTGATTTAAGTATTAAAACATCTGCGTGCACGTGAAGCAAAAGTAAAATAGCATTTGTTCCTGGCAGCATTGTGGCGTTTGTTGTTATGATCTTGTGCATGTCAAGAAACACCTTTATATGCCCTTAAATGCCCATAAATCTTACAAATCTGATGCTGGTTGATGTGATGCAACGCAATGCCATCGTAGTCTGACCTCTGAGAGCAGTTCTGCTTTGTGCGTGAATGTTCTTGTATTCTGCCGCAACCGTAAGGCTGCAATTTCTCTCTTAAGAACATGCTGAAGTGCCCTCGTCGCGAACACACATTAAGGGAAAACACTTTCTGAGGCCTGAATAGTTGTGGAGGCTTTGGCTGCTCTGGCAAATTACCTTGAACCACCAATAATGAGATAGAGTGTAGAAAAGAGAGACTACACAAGACTGTATATACTGCTCTTAATGTAAATACCCCTATCTGTCACATACTTAACTGTAATTTATCTGTAATATAGTATTTAATTATCGCTTTTGCGCTTCTGGTTAGAGGCTATCTGCATTTCGTTGCTTGTACTTGTGACAGGCAATGACAATAAAGGGTATGGAACAGCATCTGTCCAATCAATAGAGGCCAAACAACAACATTGAGCTCTTTAAAGAAGAAGAAGAAGAAGTCAGGTGGTCTTCATAAAGGAGCTATATTTTGCTCTATATCCCCAAGTTGGGCAGTCGAGTTATTCTTAGAGCGACACAAGGACACACAGGCTGGTTCAGACAATGGAAGTCTACTGTGGCATGCTGCTGTGGAGGCTGAAACACACACACACACACACACACACACACAAACTAAAGTGAGTCACGAAACACACGTTGACAGCTGTTTGTGTTGAGGGGGGGCGACAGACGAAGAAAGTTCAGATGGAGCTAAAAGCGACGCAATATGACTGTAAATGCAAATGTCTTCGTCCAGCCATTTGACGCGACAGTGAAATGTTTCCTTCTCTTTATTGGATTAGATTATTAGATCAAAACGTCCTCCATTTTGACAAAACTAATGGACGCTTTCAGCCGGAGACTTTTCAAAGGACACTGAGTGACGTGACATCTGGGTGCTGCTGCTGTCACATCATATGAGGCGAGAAGCTGTCCAGCGGGAGATGTAATTAATGCCTGACGGGGTTGAGACGTCCGGAGACACTTCGTCCTGTCAGTCTCAATCGTGGGACATTCAGGGTCAAATCCGAAAATCAGGCATAAATACGTCAGAGGCCTCGATGTTTCACCTTTTTGCAACTGCAGTGATTTGATTGGGGCTTAACGTGTATTGAGGGTTGCGTGTAATGTTACTCATGATGCATTGAAAAGCTGCGGTCCCATTGGCTCGGTTTTGTTACTATTCATCAAAAGACATCAACTCAGTGTCTATTCATGCTTTGTGGGGAGCATGAGGAGCGGTAAAGGTCAGGATGTTATTCATCCTCACAGCGTGAGAGGATATCCTCCCTGCAACACCCTGGACACGGCAGAAAAAACCCTGTTAGATTTGGGGAAAGGTCAGAGTTTAAATCACTCCCTCGGGGATTTGGAAGTGCTCTTTGTTGTCTGCTCGGCTTTGTGTGATTGTCCATTTTAAAAGGTCGTTTTCAATAACAGGAGAGCCCAATTTCACTGGATATCTTTTAGAATCCTCAGCTTCTGTGCAGTAAGACAACTATCGAGCCAGATTTCCTGCAGAGTTGTGTTAATTGAGCTTCGAAAACCCCAAAAGTGTGTAATTGATCTCCTGCTGTGTGTGTGTATGTGTGAGGATTCATGTCCCCAACTCTTCCATTCTCTTCTCATGAATCTGTGAAAAGAAACTACATCGGCCCAAATGTTTGGTGTGGGGCCAATTATGCTCCGAATTAGACAGTGTGAAGGAGCCGTCTCGCCTCTCTGTGACACACACACACACACACGCTCGATATATGTGTGCCATGTACCTCCCAGACAAACACACTCTTGGTTTAATGGCTGAGTCACCACTTTGCTCTGATGTCACTGCGGGAGGAAACACTAATGGACCGAACCATCTCCCACTGGGTCTCTGTGGTCTCTATAGGATACAGTGCAACAACGGATTTGAGTGTGTGTGTGTGTGTGTGTGTGTGTGTGAGAGTACACACAGTATGCAGTCATCCTGGCTCACATGCAGGTTTTCAGGTTATTTCTCCTGCTGGTCTGCACGCCAAATCCACACACATTTGAGCGTATTATAGCAAAATAAATGAGTCCGATTGATTGAAATTCTGCATATATAATCAAGTCAAAAATCAGCCTTGAATTGTGCTCGAGTCGGCGGTCGAGCTGCTTGAGGTTCTGGTGACAGGATGGCGGGTAGGAAGGGACAAGCGGTGACACGGTGTATTTCTGGACTCATTAAGTAAACTGTCAGATCACATTAAAGGAAAGCCGCCGAAGGGCCTGATCGGAAGGCTGCAAAAGTAATTATACTACTGTTTGAAGTTAGTCGTTAGTAGAAACAATAAGTGCTTTTATCTTTAATACTGAGGTAAATTTAACTGGAACGCTTTAATATCAGTGTTTGTATGAATAATGAAGAATTGCCGAAACTCAATTGCTTTAACTTATGAACAGTTTGGAATGCAGGGATAATATTTGTGGGAGTACTTCTGGATTACAAAGGCAAGTAAAGTAACACCACTGCATGTAAACACATCTGCTTTGAGTCAAAACAGAAAAGGAAACAAAGGAACAAGAACAGGTGAGAAGCAACGGGAGAGAAATGAGGTCCAGTTGTGGACGGAGTGATTCAGGAGTGGCAGAGCTCTCGGGTCGCGCTGTGCTTGCGATCCACCAGGAACATTTTGTGACTTGTGACTCAGATCAGTGTGTGTTGGCCCTGATCCATTTATCAGCCAGTGGCTCTTTATGTGCTCACAGCTCCAGTGTGTCCCTATTAAGGAGCTGTAAAAGCACTAGTGCGGGCTGACACACACACACACACACACACACACACACGCACACACGCACACACACACACACACACACACACACACACACACACACACACACACACATCGTATAGAATCTAAATTCTGCACAATATGCAAAGTCATGACTCTGGATTCATTCCATAAAGCACAGATGTTATCTCGTTTTCGTTTTGTCATCATAAAGTCATAAGCAACAGAGGGAGAAAGGTAAGTTTGCTTATAAAAAAGTTTTATTCTAAACCTTTGAAAAGTTCGTCACGATCTGTGGGGACGTTAAACACACAGTGAAAAACAACATGGCCGTCATCCTGCTGTCATCGGGGCTCGTAGACAAAACCGGGTCTACAAACATCAGTAGTAGCATGCAACACCTGCTCAGCTCAGCTCATGTTGAAATGTGAGTGTGTGTGACCCCCCCCCCCCCGTGTGTGTGTGTGTGTGCTGCTCTCATGTCCTAACTGCTACAGACGGATTTATGAAACTTCATTCTTCTCATTCTCATGCATTGGAACCTAAATGATGAGTTCCTGTTATCATATGTTACACCAGCTTGTTTGTCTTTCTCTGATGGCTGCAGTTATGATGTCATAATTGTGGCTTTTATTTCATCATTACCTCATCTTACAGTCCGACCCACAGATCTCCCTTGCATACGCCGAATCATCGCGTCAGGTCTCGGCCGCGTTTTACAATCACAACAGAGGCTCATCCACCAAACAGGAACAGCTGTGAGATACATTCAACGTGCTGCAGCTCAGACTTGATTAAAAAAAAAAAAAAAAAAAAAACCCTGACATGATAATGATTGTGGGCGGAGCTTAGATGGCCTCGCTTTGTAAACACGCCACATCCTCACACGTGTCTGACATAAGAAGTGAGGCTCAAAAGCTCTCCTCCGCTTCCCTCGGCGCTAACAGCTTCGCCTCTCAGCGGCCTGTCAATCACGGGCAAGCAACAAAAAAAGTGATGCATTACCCATGAGGCTTAGCTTTGAGCTGCTGTGCGAAGGCTAGGCCGCAGTCTCCTCCGGGGCAAAATCACCTTTCCTTCATACAGTGGATGCAGACCTGGTACTCTGAGAGAATCCTGACCCTGCTTGAAGGACTCTTGGCGTCTTTTGTATCATCTTCCTCGCAGTCCCACAGATTCTCCTCTGACTCGATGAGTCTTGGCAGTCCAGGACCTTTTGGTGCATTCAGGCTCCCGCTCACGCCGGCAGAAAAAGATGACGCCGGCGTTTCGTTTTTTATTATTAATGCTGTTCTCTTTCTTCTTCCTTTTACAGACACACAGGCGTATTTTTCAAACACGCTACGCTGTCTGCATTAGAATTGCGTTGGATTTCAAAAAGATACATTTTTCTAGCTTTCTATCTCTTTGGTTTGCCACAAGACAAAGTAGTTTTGTAATGCGACAAACTATAAATGGCAACATTCCCAGACACTGCGGAGACAGTCTGTGACATTTTGCATAACCGTCTCATCCTCCTTCCAAGAAAATATACTCAATAAGATAAATAGAATCTTCCAAACAGGGAAAAACATGTACTTAATACACAACTCCAGCATCGAGAATGACACAAAGTATCTGATATGAGGTGCAAACCGTGCCAGAGTTCATTTCATTTCTTTCTTTGTGTTCCAATCTACAGCAGTAGTATGAATATTTTGATATGAAGACGTCTTTTGTACATTCAACATTGGCAAAACATAAGCAACACCTCGATTGACTAAGAATTTGGTATGTGGGAGAGTCAGGTCTGACCGGTGAGCCTGGCACTGTGTGGTTAATGAGACTAAAAGGTCGGTACAAAACAAATGACACGCACACACACATACCGGCGGATGGGGTGGTGACATTTGAGATACTTTGTCCACTCATTTCGCATACACACTCTATACACACACTGTAAATCCATCTGTGACTAAACGGTCACAGTTCACGTCTTCCTCCCCTCGTTTCTCCTCCATACGTCTGTGTTATTGCCGCTCTAACTCTTTCACCGTCTCACAAAAACGTGCAGCGTGTGTTGTTCCAGTAAGGCACAAGCGGGTTTTATTCCTTAGGGTGAACAGCTGAGTGTCCTTTCGCCAAGGAGCGAGGACGTCAACATTCATCTCTCTCACGGGGGCGGAAGGCCGACTGAGGAATGGAGAAGCGGTGAGGTTCCTCTTCATCTGATGCAGATTTCAGAGCCTCAACAGCAGATATGAGCACGGACGAGTCTATTGCTTTCTACACGGATGAACGCACGTGTTTCCGTCTTTACAGGCGCGTGTGTGAGTGTGTGGGAGACACAGTGTAAAGCTTCTACGTAGTTTCCTGTTTTGCGTCTGATACAATCGCTTATTTCCTGTCAGTCAAATTTGGCGGACAGCTGGTGATCAAGTTGGCACACACGCACGTGCAGGCATGACGAAGGGAAGTTCAAAATCGTTAACATACAATGAATACAAGCTGGCACGTCAGAAGTGTGTGTGCGTGTGTGTGTGTGTGTGTGTGTGTGTGTGTACACGTAAAAAGGAGCATGCAGTATTGAAATCGATCTGTGGTCAAGTCACTCTTAAGCGTTTCCAATCAACGACTGAAGCACAATCCAGGTAATGAAATTGCACCGGGCTGTTCAGTCAATAACAAGCGTGTGTGAGTGTGTGTGTGTGTGTGTGTGTGTGTGTGTGTGTGTGTGTGTGTGTGTAAGCTCTGTTCACACACTGTATCTCCAGTAATTAACCTCCATATATATTCCAAAGAAATCCCGTCAAATCCCACTTCTGTCCGTCTTCTCACTTGAGGTTTTCGATGATGGCGATCTCTCGCCGGTCGGCGTAGTCAGGGCTGAGGCCGTTCAGGTACAGGCTGCCGTTGCGCACCAGGCTCCCCGGGACCGGGCTGAGCGAGAGAGTCAGGTTGGGGTACGGCTCTCTGTCCTCCCCCAGGTTGACCGACAGCGTCCTCTTGCCCGGGGTCATTTCCTGGCTGACGGACGTGTTGATGCCCAGCTCGGACGACAGCTTCCGCTTGATGGAGGCGGCGCGCTGGAACCTATCGTAGATGTCAACGCTGAGCCGTCGCCGCGTCTCCTTGAACTCCGCCGACACGTTGGCCGTCCACTCAGCCGCGTGGGCCCGAAACTCCCCAACCTGCAGACAGATCATACCAGAAAATCAATGCTTCCAACATTTTTCATCCCCTTCATTATTACTACTTCAACATTTGGAAGGCGTTTCTCGTATTCCTCTCATAGTTCCTCATGCTTTGGGAAAAGGACTTCAACATCTTCTCAGGGGACAAAATCAGAGGGACACAGACACTCCTTTGTTGTGCGATCCGGCAGTTTATGTTTCCACAGAATGTGTTTAAATATAGTCGCCGCCGTCTGTTTACTCATGTGTTCCGTGAGAGGCAATAGATGGAAGAGCTGAGAGCACATCATCATCATCAATCGCACCTTCAGAATCCATTTGGCCTCCCTCTACACTCTATTTATTCATTACACCCAGAGGTGGTGTTTCTAAAGCATATTTCACACTGCCGAGTAAAATTTATGGAGCACACACACTCTCCGGTGCGTTCTACTCTCTCTCTGCTTTCACCGCCCAACATCCCCAATAAACACACCTCCAGCCTTTTAGTGTCACCCAAATGGAGCAGAAATGCAAAGGTTCTCACTCGCTGAGTAGGAACCTTTCGATTTTGAAGACACATAGCGCACGCATGTGTGGAGGCATGAAAGCGTGGTTATATAAATTATATAATAAAGGCTCTGACAGAACAGCGAGGTGTCTTATCGCTCAGCAGCAGCCACTGGAAACAAACAACCAATATTTAATCCCGCTCTTGTATGCGGCGGCGTTCAGTGTGCCGAGTATGTAGAATGAACTCGTGAATAATTCTGCGGTGTTGCTAACGCATTCTGAGATGTGTAGGGTGGAATGCTAATTACTAACAATGATTATTTACATACTTATACTAATTGGCATTACAATTCTGAAAGGAGCTTGAATGCAATCAGTGGAGCGAAAAATGGAGTGTGAGCGTTATTGTGACAAGGCCTGGTTGCAGACGAGGAGCTCCTTCCATCTTCTTCTCCTTCACTGACGATGACAAACGCGGTGACTCGTGGCGGCTGACAGGGGGGGAGCGTTCTTGAAGCTTGATCGAGCGTGAAAGCTCTCCAAAAAGCCCCAATGTAAACCAAACTCTCTACGCTTCAGATTGATCGATGATATGGATTTTCAACCGGAACGTCTCGGGTTCGCTCAGGTCAGTGACTAGCGTGACGGGAACACAGCACGTACCTCCTCCTTGGTTTTCTTGGAAATCACCCGGAACCAGTCCCCGATCATACTGAGAACGGCGGCGAAGTACGCCAGGCCCACCAGGATCCAAAACCACACCACAGGCTTGTAGTAGTCCAGATACTCCAGGCTCTCCGATCCACCTGCAGAACCAACAAAGTGGGTCACATAAAGTTCTTCACCAGGCGATACAAGTATAAAAGAAGTAGCTATCCTCCTTAGACCCAGTGTCCTCATATGGGGACAGAACATATTCCCTTCCCTACATCTTATACATCATTGTGCTTAACTTAAACCTGTTGTCCTCATGTCTGGATATTTTCTACTGCCCCCTAGTGGACACTTATTCTTTTGTTTTATACTTATTAGGTCCTCCTACTTCCGAATAGCAACGAGAAACACAAAATGCATACAAAGCAAACGCGGGGGTCTCAGGAGGTTAAATACATTATTCATTGAGATGCAAAGATATAATTTCCGTGGACAGAATATGTATACGTGTCACACCGCAAGCTGTCTGCTCTTTTTTTTGTTTGCAGTTTAACTAACAGCACACCTGGTTGATTAGTTTAACAAGTGAGATCTGTGCAGGTGGCGTAATCTAATCTATACTCATTAGCAGGACGGTGGAAATGTAATCTAGCAGCTAAGTGTTTGTGATGTTGCCCCCTCTGCCTCTGTCTGTCCTGCTGTCCTGTGTTAAGCAGGTCAATGTCTGCCTGGGCTCGTTTCATACGGACATGAGTCGTAAACAAAAACCATCAGATTGTTTTTGATGATCAAGTGACCTTTCTCCCCGGCGACAAAGTCTCCGAAGCCGATGGTGGTGAGCGTGATCACGACAAAGTAGATGGACTCCAGCGTGCTCCAGCCCTCGATGTGCTTGAAGATGACTGCGGGCAGGGCTACGAAGAGGAGGCACCCGAAGAGGATGAAGAGCAGGGTGGAGATGACACGGATTTTGGTTTGGCTGACTCTCCACTTCTGCAGAGAGACGAAGGGGGGGGGGGGGGGGGGGGGGTTTGGTTAGAGGGCGGAGTCAGATCAGAGGGAGGATGAGATGTTTATAAAAGAGCTGAGGAAGAGCAGGGTGAAGTGAAGAGGTGATGGGTGAACTCCTTGAACTGCGCACCCTTTATTACCCACAGGCTTCAGCTCGACCCCCACTCCCATTTGACCCAGTCCGCTTCCATGATTACACGTGCTGCGCTCTCACATCTCACACGTCAGGCTGCTGCACTAATCCACCCCGAGCTGAGGAAATTCGCCTCATGTCATGTCATGCTGCACACACACATACACACACATACACACACACAGACACAGACACATACACACACGTCTTTATCAAAGTGAATGACGTCGTCCCCAGACGAATCGCTTGAGTGCCACCAAAATCCATCTTTCTGTTCCCAAGGAAATGTACTGTTTCGATTTGAAGTCGCTCCCTTGCTTCCCTCCTTCGCATCACGACACAATCTGACTGTATGCTGATTGCTTCCTGTGCTGCCTTTCCACTTGATTTGGCTGATTTCCGTTGGCCGCTTGTACATCTTGACCTTTTCTAGTTAAAGTTACGTAAGCGCCAAGCTCCACGCCTCTCCGGGGGATCACACAGCAGCGCAGGCACACCTCACATCGTCGGCTCTGCGATGTCTGACGTCCTCACTTTAATGAGCAACCTGGACCTTATAGAATCAATCTATCTACACACTCACACAGTCCATTTGATAAACCACGCCGCTGATACACAACAGGTAGAGCAAACAAGTAAAACCACAGCATATATCAATTCTGGGAAAAAAAGGTCTGCCCTGAAACGCCTCGACTTCCCGTCTGACGTTTGTTCACCGAGCAGTCGTTCGATCTGTTTGTTTTTTTTTTGCGACTGAGCCTTTGAGTTCTCACAGGAGACCGGACAACAAACAGCCCAGAGCTCTCCTAGCGATGTATCGATCTCTGTGCTGAAAGTTTGTTCCACTGCCAAGAGTATAGAAAATAACAATACAACATAAAAAACAACATCGTCACAAATGCCAAATGGTTAAACACCGGCCTCTTATTTGGTGTAAGTCTAGTTTAGTAATGTCTATTTATTGTTACTATATCAAAATGACTCCCTGCTTTTGTTTCACGCAGAATAAAAGCATGGAGCGGTGACAGAGCGGCCATGTGTCACTGGGTGAAGTCACGGTTTGGTTCGATATCAAGTTGAGATCGTGCCAACGGTATATTGAATTTCATGCACTTCAAGGAAAATGTCTGGAAATTTGCATATAAATTATGCAAACATCTGTTCCCTTCAGACAGCTGAGCGTGTGTGTGTGAGTCTGTGTGAAAGCAGCCAAAGAAAGTGCTCTGGCTTATCGTGATGAAGATGATGATGATGAAGATGAGGATAATAGTAATATTAATGATCAAGAAGGGGACAATGACGATGAAGATGATGAAGATGATGATGATGATGACATTGATAATCGTAATAATATTCATGAAGGTGAAGAAGATGAGGATGATGATGCCAATATGATAATAATAATATTAACGATCAAGGAGGAAATAATGATGATGATGATGATGATGATGGTATTAATATTGACAAAGGTTAAAAAAAACAGTAAGCATCCTAAACCACGTGCAGTCAATGCAAAGGGAAGGAAACATTCCAAAGAATTCCAACGCACCGCATGTAGGAAAGAGCTAACCACGATCATCTTCTCCACTTTGGCGATGCCCTTCCCAAAGATGGTCCCCAGCTGGTCCCCGACGCCGGCCAGCAAGAACCCAAACAGCGGGATTCCCAGCAGAGCGTAGATAATACAGAAGATCCGCCCGCCTTCTGTGTGAGGAGAGATGTTCCCGAATCCTAGCAGACAGGAGGAACACACACACACACACACACAAAGGGAAATTAATGAGTTCACTGAGCCAAATTTGGCCATCGAAATATGCAGGTATAAAAATGGGGGTCAGTAGCTTTTATCTCTCTAATACCGTCATCATATGAGCCCACATCCCTCTCAATGCCAACCTGCTACACACACACACACACACACACACACACACACACACACACACAGAGACACGAACGCAGAGCACGACACAAATGTGACTCCCTTGTTTCTGAGTCTCATTATTCAAAGGTTTCCTAATGAACTGCAGCCGCTTCTCCTTCATGAATCCAGGCGTCTGTCTCAGGATGCAGTTTGCAGCGATGGCTTTCTGCACTTACACGTCGCAGTCTGGTGGCAACCAAATGAGACAGCACAATTAAGTCTCACTAATTCCGCAATTAGCTGAGTCGCTGGCAAGATATTGGATTCCTTTTCAACACCTCTGGGTGCCCTTCTGCCCCCCTTCCCCCGCAGAACCAATCTCTAATTTAAGACTTTGTTAAATACCGGTCAGGCCACATCACAAAATGAAACATTGGAATTAAGACGCTGGGGGAAGCTCAGATGTTTTTTTGTGTCACGCTGGAATATAACTGTGGCTTTTATTAATAGAGCTCCATTAGTTATAAGTCCGATTTGATGAAGGCCTGTTACAGATGGGCCTGTTAATTGCATTTTTGATATAGAAGAGAAAGAAAGAGAAAGAAGAAGAAAGAATTCGAATGAAAGATGGAAAGGCATTCATCTTATGCATGTGCTGTGAATTGATGTCGATAAAAACTCGTCATTCAGAATTAGTTCGACACTAAACTGTAACATTAAGCACCCAATAACCAGTTAACCTTGAGATTTGCCCCATTCGTCAGGGGCCACGAGACGCTTACAACAGCCACGCTCCACTCAAGGCGCTAAAACCGTCCACGCTGGGTTACGCAACGGCTCACACGTGCAGCGGCGTGTCACCGTTTGTGCTTCTCTCCCCAAAGAGGGCGCGTAATTACAGCAGACGTTAAAAGCTTAATTATACCACTCTCTATCTCTGCTCGCTAAAGGCGCTGAGGAGGGAGAGAGGCGAGTAACATGGAGAACACGTCGCAGCGGAGAATCCCTCCTCCGCCAACACAAAGTGGAAACACTAAATTGCGAGCGAATGGGGCGGACGTGATCCAACACAAGCATGTCCAAAAATATCCAGTCTTCATTGGAAACACAGCGATATATGCCTGTATCTGCGTCCATCCGTATAGGCCACGCCCATTTATTTTACCTGCTGAGGCTCAATTGTAATGCAAAAATGTACACGCTGCAAAGAAATGACATCTTTGTTGGTTTTGTCTTTTATATTCCTCGCTGTTTTGCTGCCAAGATGTAATGGGCGTGGCTTATTCTCCAAAAAGGGGTGTGGCATCTTAGGGTATAGATCTTCAGTTATAGGTGAATCAGGGCTACAGCGTGAAATAGCAAAAGAAAGGAAGAAGATGAGATGTTTCACAGTTAAAGGACAGCATGTCTCTTACTGCCATCGTGTTATTAAGCCCACAGATCATCGTATCTGTGGAAACAACCGTTGAATAATGCGACCCTATAGACCAAAGAGACCTCTTTTGAGAAAACCCTATATTTTCTATAATAGGAAACCAGTCGGTTGAGTTCAGTTTTGCACTCCATGGGTCCCAGGGGGGCGAAGCGCTGCGCAGTCAATCGTTACTGTGTCCACAAAAGAGACGGGAGGAGGGTTTTGATGGAAAAAGATGGGGGGAAAAGAGCCTTTGCGCCCAATTAAAGACCTCCAAAGAAATAAATCAATAAAGAAACAGGCAGGTGGACAACTTTAAGGTAAATGAACTGTAAAAAAACTCCATTCTGGGGTCTAAACAACGGATTAGTGACACAGAACCAGCAGGGCCGCATTCATTCTGAGAGTTTAAAGCAAAACGTGAAAATGGCGAGTGTCACAGAACATTAAGTGCCACGCTGGGACAAAAGAAAAAACTTGGACGATTGCAAAGAGACAGAGCGGCAATTATGTGATCTGAAAGTCTACAGCACCAAACACCATCTGGGGGGAGGAAAGCTTCCACCGAAATGAAAGCGGCGCTTAATCGTGTGTAAAGGTGTCTGAGTCGTCCCAGTCACGATCAATAGGCTCAAAAATGACATTAAAGCCGTCCGAGCTCATCTCCCTCTCATCTCTTTGTTTACTTCTGAGCCAAACTGTGAATTTTGAATTTTTGTGGAGCTCGACTTGAGAAAATCCCCCTGCAGCAGGCGGGTGGAAAAACGGTAAATCAACACGGCGGATCCCAGGTGAGCAAAGGGAGGAAACCCCACAGCGCCGCTTTCACACTCTGCATCAAGCACGACAAGGTAAATCTGAATCACAAACACGATCATTTTACAACGCAAAGGCACATTTGAAGTGGCCAACAACGTCCTCATGAGGGGGAAATAAATTCGAGGGAACACGCGCAGAATCTGATGAGGCCTCAACATGAGTGTGTGTGTGTGTGCTGATGCTCTGGCCTTGTTGGTGAGCTTGTACAGCTGGAGGTGACAGAAAGAGAAAGAGAGAGAGAGAGAGAGAGTGAGGCTGCAGAACTGATTTTGGCAGAGAAAGGATGTTGGAGTGTGTGAATATCTTTGCTCCAGCTTGAGATCTTGGTTGAGGCAGATGACGGCCCGTTGATTATGCAGTTACTAAGTGATCAGGCAAGAACAAATGAGAACATTCCCTGCGTGAATCACATTGTTATTGACGGTGGTGCGGATCCCTTTTTAACACCGTCGAGCTACGTTCAACCAAGTAACTCGCATCATCACCACGGCGCCAGCACACCTGAGATCATCACACATCTCTTTCCTTTTCTTCCTCATGTGTAACCATTGCGTGAATCTTATTTACGTCTGTGTGTGTAGTGTGTGTGTAGTGTGTGTGTGTGCTTTCGAGCAACAAGTGTGAGTAAGTGCTGACAAATGACCAGTCTTACCAATGGTGGTGATAACAGTTCCAGAGAAGAAGAAGGAGGAGCTGAGGTCCCAGAGGCTCGTCTGATTGGATGAATTTCCTGACGGGTTCACACCTGCTCGCACGGCTGAAACCACTTGCTGAAGTGGAGAGAAAAAAAGGAAAACACACACACACACAGAGAGACACACGTTAGCACAAAATGTACTGCACCGTCTCACTGGGAGTGTGTGAAATCTGCTGTGAAGCTCCTGAAAATCGCTGGTGTGCGCTGGCTCTCTGAGGGAAAACAAGGCGAGAGAGGTAAACACTCAAGCGAAGCCAATTAAGAGAAGCACAAAAAACAAAACAAACCTAGAGGAGCGTCTTTCACCTTCATTAATTACATCAGAAATGACTCGACAGAAGAGGCAGTGAGGGAGGAGATGAGCCCTACAGGCGGCCGTGACACTCTGATTACTTTTGGCTTGTGTGTGTGTGCATCTGAGTGTGTGTGTGTGTAGAATTACAGATGTCGTACAAGGCAATCAATGTCAGCTGTGTGATAAGCAGAGTGTGATAAGATGCCAGAGGTGCAGATAGAAGAAGAAGCAGTATACAGCGTGTGTGTGTGTGTGTGTGTTTCCGTGTGTGTGAGGCGAGCTGCATCTAATGCATTTCTGATTGTTTTCAGGAGTGTCAAGTCTGCAGAAACAAATATTCAACAAAGTGCCCACGGTGCGATAGATGGTTACATTTTTCTCAAGACGACGGGTTATTTATTCTGAGTCTAGATCGCAGACTGGATGTTTGGCATTTTTATATCGCACACACACACACACACACAACACAACACAACACAACAAAATCAGCAGCAATATTCACCTGCAGGTCTCTGTGCATCATGCATGCAGCCATCCAGCATTAATGAAGCGTGAGGCCAGACAGACCTCCAAACAAACACTGAGCATTGAATAAATAATAAGTAAACAGTTGAACATCCCATTCTTCATTTATCCTATTCCGTCTGATATTTAGGACTCAATATCCTCAAAATTCAACCATAAAATGTGTTGGATAAAGTTTCTGAAGCTAGTCTACTCTAGATGTAAGCACCTTTAACCCGACATGTCTCCCTGTTATTATCTCAAGAGCCCAGAAACATCAGAATCTTGAGCTTTCGTATCGTAGTAGGCGGCCGGTCGCAGATCGGACCGCTGATTTGCTCTGAACGGCCTAACGGTTAGCCTGATCTCGGAAAGCAATTCTTGGCTTCACGGCCCGAGTGGCTCCTCGAGACGGCGGGGTCGTTACTGAGACAAATGGAGGGATGAGATGAGACGAAGCAGCACGGGGACTTCAGGGAGGAGCGCGGCAGTAAAGAGCTGACGCTAATAAATAGCGGAGGAATGCTTTGCTAGTTTCTGTGCGAATAGAGAAACTTTTTTTTTCTTGACTCCATTATTGGTGCGGTATAGAATTAGAGTGCCACTGGGGACTGGCGAGCGTTGAGATTATGTAACGCTCTGCACTTTAAAAAAAGGTGTATAGGAACAAAGAGGCGTAGAGGAAGGAAACTCTGATCCCTATAATTTGTACTTAATAATAATAATTCACTACAAAAGCAAGAATAGAGCGTATTATGTGAAACAAACCACTGCACTGATTCATCACTGTCAGCTCTCTCTCTCTCTCACACACACACACACACACACGCACACACACACACACACACGTTAAAGGGTCATCCCAAAGTCACAGAGGGTGCTGTCTATTCTGGTTCATCAGTGGAGCTGTGCAAAGAGCTATCGTGGCTCCCTGGTGGCACACTACACAATGACACACACACACACACACACACACACGCAGGAGCACTCACTTTTTGGACTCCAGGTGATTTCTTACCAGTATTGATTTGTCTGTTTTTTGAATACTAGGCACTCAGGCCACTGCATCATACACCTTTAAACAAAGCTTCTTCTTCTTCTTCTTCTTCTAATTTTTTAATCAGGCAGTGATGAAAGGCACATACAGGAGGCTGATGGCTCTGAGTCAGTCGCCGTGGTAATCTAAAGGCTCACGGCGGGGGGAAGTGGAAGCAGACACCCACAGGAGCGCAAACGTGGTTAACGAGGCCGCAATAATAAAAACAAATTAAATTAACACATTTATAATATCTCACTTATTGAAATCCTTAGTTCATCCTTTGGGTAATCACACAATCAGTCAGCCTCTTTTGTTTTGCATATTACCACAGTGTTTATGGCGCCGGCTCCTAACTTCCAGAAGGGGAAATGAGAGAGAGATACGGACTCACCCGAGTCTTTGACATCAAACATTTTCTTTAATTACTCCCGTCCAGAGAGCGTCTCATCTCAGACCTCTGCTGGCTGCCTTTTGATCAACGGGAGCACAGCAAAGGCCTGTGTGTGTGTGTGTGTACATGCACGTATTTCTACATAATTAGGCTGTAATGAGAGAGGATGAGCGACTTCATTGGAGCTGTGCAGTAATAAATGATCCCAGAAGCTGCAGTTGTAGGGTTAAACTTGGATTTTAAGATTACTGTTGGGAAGAGTGCAACAAAATTAAAGATTTTTGTCCAGCCATACAGAAACAAAGCTTTGGATCCATCTGTGGTCCTGACTGAGGAACAGTACTAAGCTGTATCAGGTGTTCGCTGCCTCACCAAATGATCCGGTGAAAATGGTCTGAGCTGGTAATAAAATTTAAACCACCGTCTAGTTAAGGAAAACAAGCGATTTAAAGGATGCCTCGCTCTCCACTGACCTTTGTCTTTAATGAGACAGCTGTCTGGAGGGGCGGGGGTTAATACCAGGGAGGGACATGCATGCAAAGTCATGCAAAAGGCAATACTTCTTCATCTCTTCTTGCTGTATCTCATGAATGAATCAGTCTACTGTAACCAAACATGGAGGTGGACCTGCATTCACTGGAGTATAGCAGTAGAATTACACGTTTGCTAGTTTGTGCTTTAGTTTCACGGTCTTGTCAACAACCTGTTAAGAATCATCAGTGAGCAACAGATTGATAAAGTGGAGGATTACTCAGATTTGTGCTCCTCCTCCTCCTCCTCTCAAGTTCATTAATACCCTAAGAGGCAAAGCAGACATCAGTATCTCTATTGTTATCAGTACATGCAGGCTTTGAAGGGGCAAGCGGTGGATTTAAGAGGAGGAAGGTGGAGGAGGAAGGACTTCAGGGGCTCTGTGTTTGGCTTTTAGGTCCCCACATTCATTAAGTTTGCTCCTGACAACAGATCATTATCTCTCAGGACTGAATCCTTGATTAGAAGGCACCCAGGGGCCACAGTCAGCATTTCAATCCCAAACATTGTCAGCTGTTCTCACAAAATCCACGTCAGAGTTTCAATGTGAGCTGGGCGCCATTAAAGGAGAGACACAGAGGCCGAAAAGACACAGCAGCAGATAAGAACAGGCTCCTCTGGGGTTTAAAGACCTTGCAGCGCTGACACACCAAGCAAGTCATCATAGAAGATAGAAGTGGCATTTTTCTGATTTGAGAAAGTAAATCGTTTTTGGCATTTTATCATCCTGACAACATAACACTGTGAGGTGTTCAATTTGGTTCCACTTGTGACATTAAATGAGCACACAGTCTCCTAATGATCCAGTTTGAGCTCTTCAGGCCTGATGTATTGAAATCTTTGAATATGATTTCCTATGAACTGGCAAATCTCGATATTCACAACACAGCAAAAAGATTTAATGTATTTTGGGTCGCTCAATTGGCTAAAAAACAACCTCAGGCTCAAACTGCTAGTGTGCATTTACACTCATAAACTGCAGGGATGGGCAGTAAACAGTGTGTAGCTGTACAACTGTGTCCAAATATTAGCCTGAGTCAAATTGTCCACTCGTTCTCTTTCTCCCTCTGGCATATTTACAAACATAAGCAGGGACAATTTGGATTTTAAGTGGATAATCTCAGTCACCGCCACTCTCTTCTCAAACATGGCATTGATACTTACACCTACCTTGACCAGATGTTCCAGCTCAGTAGAGTTGACGCAGGCGTGCAAGGCCAAGAACTCCAGTTTTTCAGCGAGGATGGCCATTTTTTGGATGCTCTCCTGCGGTTGCTCTAGCGCTCTGAACACCGTCGCCCCGATGATGAGGTAGAGCACCACCAAGAAGAAGATGGCCGACACCGTTTTCCATCTCATGACTGTGGTCCTGGTGTCGCACTCGTCATCCTCCGGGGTATTCAGCACCACCGGCTTGGTGGCGGAGAAGGACAGGCGGGGCTTGGAGTTATGGGCAGCAGACTTGGGGTCAAGAAGGTCAGGTGCAGCCACTGTCATAATGGAATCAACATTAGTTGCTATCTATCCATCCATCCATCCATCCATCCATCTATCTATCTATCTATCTATCTATCTATCTATCTATCTATCTATCTATCTATCTATCTATCTATCTATCTATCTATCTATCTATCTATCTATCTATCTATCTATCTATCTATCTATCTATCTATCTATCTATCTATCTATCTATCTATCTATCTATCTACCTGAAGATGTATCTATTTACTATAATCAATAACTTGTTGAAACGTTTCCCCTCCTGTCAAAGTCTCTTTCTCTTGTTCCAAAGGATTTCTTCCCAAAAAAACAAACCAGTGCAACAGCGACACCCCAGGACTCTCAAGGAACTGCAGCAAGTGTACAGCTGTTTCCGTACTTAAACCATAAAACCTTTGTTTCTCCAATATCAATGTTCCTCTGACTCTTAAACACGGGAATCTATTACAGCTGTCTCCTAATTTGACTTGAAGAATCAATAATCAATAAGAATCCATAAGGGATGGTGACTTTTGCCTGGATTGACACTACAGTGCTGATATAGGATCGTATAGGAAATCCAGTGCATGATAAAGAAAAACACTACAACGTTTCAATCATGCGGTAATATCACGTTTGAGCCTAACAAACATGTAAAAAAAACACGTGGCATCGACCAAACAAACCAGGCTACACACATACACACACGCACGCCCCCCTGTAGGAATGTTCCTGCATTACTATCGTGACATTTGCTGCTGTGGTGATGAACGAGGAATGACTGGAAAAGCATTAAAAATTAAACAATCTGGCTCGCAACATTACATAAGCACCGCATGCAATCTTAACAGCCTGTAGTCACACTGACAACATCAACATCAACTTACACGAGGGTCACTCACTCACACACACACACACACTCACTGCGCCTTCAACTGGAGCTTCGGTTAATGTAATCGTCAAAGAAATTAACATAAATTACTGATTTCATTGCGTTTGTGATTATAGTATGACATAACTGCAGGGGGGGCGTTTACTAGATGTCACATTCTAGTGGTTTCATAGTAGAAACGCCTCATTCAACCAATTCAAGGATGTTTTTGATGATATAATGTGTAAGAGAATCAAATGCAACGCTGCTACAAACTCCAGACTGTATGAAAAGAAAGAAATCATCAATCTGTTGACGCACTTACTTCTCTACCATCTCTTCTCTCTTCTTCTCCTCATCGATAGGTTTCCAACCTCTTCACACACACGCGCACGCACACACTCACTGACACGAGCTCCTTCCTGATCAGTGTCTCTGGTCGCCTCCGGTGATCCCACCAGAAGACGCGACGGTTGCTGATCTCCACATGGTTCCAACAAGAAGCTGCACTTCCTTCCACTTTGCAAATCTCCGGTGTGAATACATCCAGGACACCGCGTTCCCATCCCCGGGAAGGAAGAAACGCGCTAAAGCGAAGGCGCCTGCGGGGGGATCAGCTCCACGCAGCCCGCCAGGGTCTTTGGAGACATGGTGGTGCCTCTGTGAGTGTGTGAGAGAGTGAGAGAGCGAGTGAGTGAGTGGGTGAGTGAGGACGCTGCTGGAGGTGGTGCGGGTCAGAGGAGGGTTGTGTGGAGATGCTACACCCGGACCGACACGCTGGGGTGAGCAGAGCCGCTCTGAGCTGCACGACTGACTGACTGAGAGAGAGAGAGCGAGAGAGAGAGAGAGAGAGAGAGAGAGAGAGAGAGAGAGAGAGAGAGAGAGAGAGAGGGGTGCGTCGATCGATATTGCGGAATGCGCACAATATGCTTTCTGCGCAAAAGCACAACTCTGCCAGATGTGAAGAGCCCCAGCTTCAGCACCAAAAGAGTCTCAGTGGAGCCACCTGCACCCGGTGTGTGAGTGTTTTGCCTCTGAGCTGCAGCAGGAGAGGTAACCAAGTGCCTTGCTAATGAGCACATTGACAAAGCATATTGCTGGATTGTTGTTGTTTAATTTGGCGTTGCAGTTTTTAATCCATTTACTCCTTAATTGTGAGATTTGATATGGATGGATAAATGAAAAAGTATATCTGATACGGTGATATTTCAATTTAAAAGTGTTTAAATAGGAACGATGCCGCATGTGACAACAGAAGCCAAGTTTATATTTCACAGCTGTAAATCTGTATTAGTCACACTTTTGCAGTTCAGTCACACAGGAATAATCAGCAAATTGACCCTAAAGCAAAAAGCAGAAATCAATCACAGCTTCCTCCAACCGCACAACATCAGACCTCCGAAATGATATTGTAATGGAATTCATCAAAATCAACAAAAGAAGTGCAACAAATGATCAAAGCTGAGCAGCCCTTCAGAGGAAAAGGACACTTGACTATAAGCTAAATCAGAGCTAAATCACTCAATATGCTCATGTAGGACAGGGTGAGGGGGTGTGTCCTTCTCCCCCACATTGAAATGCATGAGGTCAAGCCCTAAGTTGACACCCAGCTTGTTATCCTGAAGCAGGGTTGGTGTATAGATTCCATACAGTATGTAATGAGCCTGACTCGGTGGTTGTGGATGTCAGTGCATTAATTCAATCCACATGTAACGGTGACACAGGCTTCGGTTTATGTGTAGAGGTTGACCTTTGATTAACCTGAGGCCTGAACATGACGTCCATTTAAAAACAATGTCAGAAATTATTGATCTGTCATCTGCAATTCAGCTTGTATTAGTGTGTTTGTGTGTGTGCGTGTGTGTGTGTGTGTGTGTGCGTGTGTGTGTGTCTGTGTGTGTGTGTCTGTGTGTGTGTGTGTGTGTGTGTGTGTGTGTGTGAGCTACTACTCCTAATTGAATTAAGAGTTTTGTGCAGCTGTGCCATTTGCCTTTTTTAGTACACACACACACACACACACACACACACACACACACACACACACACACAGACACACACAGAGGCTTAAACGCACTATTATTCTCCATCTAAGTGCAAAATGAAAGATGAAGACTGAATCACAAACTCTGCTTTTCTGCTGACACATCGATCTCATCGGGGGGGTTCACTGCAGTGCTCTGTAGAGTTCAGTGAAAAGATGCCAGAGTGTCACGAACGCGTTTCAGTCTAAATTGGAAACAAAAATATTGTATCACTTCCAGCATTGCAGCAGTAAAACAAACATTAGCATTAAATAGGTTCTCGGCAGACTGTGTCCAAATTTCAATGAGGTGTTTTTCTGCTCCATTGTCCAACTCTCGCAGCCACTTCAGCACTTTGTCTTCTCCTCTGTCCTCTCCTCAGTCTTTTCTATTTTTAGTCCTTTTGTGACTCAAACGGCTGCGAGGTCCGGGAGGCGACATAATCTCGATAGCGGTGAGACATATGGAGGAAGAAAGTGAAGGTTCGCTCCCCACACTTTGACAAATCCTCCTGTCTACCCAACTCCAAACAGAGCATCAACTCGCCCTCTATCTTCAACCGCATGAGAACGCCAGTGAGATGCATTCACGGTCCAGCTGCTGTATGTCATCGGATGGTTTTGCACTCGTGAAATAAAATGTGCATCAATTCTAAGATACCGACAGCTTAGGAGAGCAAATATGACATTTTGTGGCTTATGAGGCTGTGAGACATTTATTAACCGGCTTTGTTGAATTTGTGATTATCAGGCTTCGGGCTCACATCCAACTCCTTATCTGCAGAGCCAAAGAGGCTGAGGGGACATCTCTGCTTTTAAGTTTTTGCAGAATTTAAAGAGCAAACTACTTGTTTAGGGGGAAAAGGATCTTTACTGGATTGGCTTACGTCGCTGTGTGTTGCTGTAATGTAACAGCGGTTTGCGACCCTGCTCTTCTTGCGGTTTTGGTTTTTTAAATTACGTTAGCTTGTAAGAAAGGTCATTTAAAATCAATAAACCTCGTGATATGATTGATGTCTCTGGTAAGTAGCTGTGCAATCATAACACAAGGAGCTCGGAGACACGGCCATCATTCAGCCTGTCTGGGTTTGGGAAGAAAAAAGGTGAAAAAGACTTCAACACAAAGGCTTGAATTGAAAATGTGTGTGAGAATCAAAGGGTCGGCGTGGTCAGGAGCGGAAGGATTGATTGTATTGCCCATGAGCACTTCAGTAGAGTGAATACTTGACTGAATTGTGCTGAGCAGAACTGCAAAAACTTCAACTCTTTTCTCTCTGGTCTGTGATTTCAAGTTCACAAATGTTTACTTCCAGTCCGCGGCGTCAAAAACCATTTGCACACTGTAATTATGTTTCTTATCAATGTCAAACTGGAAAAATCCATTTGCAGTCTTAGTCAAATATCCCATATAGCAAGCTTATCTCTAAATTACCAACCCGCTCAGGTTTATTGTGCTTTATATCAGCGACTTATTGAGGCATGAGCCCAGAGCAAGAGATCGAAATACTGTTCAACGTTTAATGTTCTGAATTTCAATTGACTATAAAAGCTACTTTCACTGTCCCTGTGTGTTTGTGTGTGTGTGTGTGTGTGTGTGTGTGTGTGTGTGTGTGATAACAAAGTGGAGCGAAATTAAATCCCCCCTGCAGAAATGACACAATGTGTTGGAGCAAAATGGAAAAACGTCCATCCAGGCAGCGATGAATATTAACTTGTTAAACCACTTCAAGGTACTAAGGAGTTAGTACTTGATGAATGCATTATCCCTCTCATCCTCTCATTACGAGTCTCCTCAGGTGGTGAGAAACGTGACGCTGTGCTGCTGCATCTCCTCCTCTAATTTGCTGATTGTTCCTCTTTACCTGTCACAGCGACATGTTGGCTTTTGTGACATGACAGTCATCTTATTATCTGTGACATTGCCGCATTAATCCCCTTTATTTCCATGGTAATTTATTCTAACGGAAGTGCAGAACAACACACACTCCTGTCGTAAGCTGCTTTAAAGTGCAATTTGTGACCTAAGATGACATTTTCTGAAGTGAGTTTGTGATGTCTGCAGGTTCTTCTAACCTACAAATGTTCTGCCTGCTGTGACAAAAAGTGCATCAATAACTGCAAATGTAGCGTCAGAAAATTGTTTAAGAAAAGGATCAGCTGGATAAACAACCCGACACGCCGAGATCAAACGTTATGCAGACGATGCTGTGATTTATTTACGAATCGTTTCAAAGGAGACAAAAGGTTTTATTTGCCATATTATCATCAGAAGACCTGGACTTTATAAAAAACACAGTAACGTCTGAGGTACTTTATGTGTTCTGTGTTTGTATTTTTGGTATATTCACTGAAGTTATGGCAAATTTAAGTGTGACTGTAAAAAAGTATTGCTATGGAAACAGGCTCCAATTGCATAAGCAAGAGGCTGTAATGCTCAAAGGTCCGGCTCAAACATCTCAGAGTAGAGCGGATTTGAGTTCTACAAGTCTAAATTTAAAAAGCCAGAGATCAACCAACCCGCAGGCTCCAGTGAGTCCGAGTCTAATTAACAACCGTCAAGTTACGCTGCGGTCTCCTCGCACCCCCGACTCCACCGACTGCAGCGAGGGGTGCGAGGGGAAAGATGATTCATGGTTTCACACACATTAGAACGTGTCTAGAAACTGAATTTCATCCCCCAACATCCTGCTCCCCCCCCCCCTCTCGTTGCGTCACATATTTGGCGTTACGTTCGTGCAGTCTGACAGATGACCGAGCTCGAAAGAAAGAATAGTTTTGCTTTCCGCGGCCGACGGCAGTCTTTCATCTCCTGCTTGGTCAATGGAGCGCCGCAGAAAATCAATCAACATGTACAAGTGAGCCAAACGCATGCAATATCTAGCAATGTGTGGGTATTCTTGGAGAACGAAACACACACACACACACACACACACACACACACACACACAGTATATGATCTCTTGTGGTGCTTTGAAGTGTAAAGGCCTGATGTGCAGAGGGTGAAAATCAGTTTTGAAGATAAATGGGCCGTTAGAATAATTATTTAATGGTTTATATGGTAAACACACCAACAGAGAACATCATCGCTCAGATCTGCACCCCTGAAAGTGGTTTACGGTTCAACGCTTTGCTCAAAAGACACACCAGTAATAGGTTGCAGTCTGAGTTTCACGCCTGCGTTCCATTGAAATTCAATTGGACTCGCTGCATTAAAGCCAGTTTAGTGTCAATAGCTCCTTGGATGTTTCGGCCTCTTGTAAGCTTTTTCTTTTTTTAACTGGAAGTCTGAGTCTCTCGCCAACGTATTTACAGAGGCAGAGAGCAGCTGGTTCCATTAAAACAGCAGTGAAAGGCTGAGCGGACTTCACGTCAAGCATCTACAAAGGCAGAGAGCAGATAAGAGCGGAGGAAATGTGGAGGGAAACCTGCAGACAGAGCTTTGTTCACTCCACTCTGCCTGCTGAATGCATCAAAAATCCTTCATCATCACTTTGAGACCAAATATGTGTCCTGTCATCCTGTTCAATGGCTTCCTTCCTTCCTTGTAGGGATTTGGACACATTCTCCATTTGTTCCATGTGAATTCTGACTTTGATGTGCTGGTGTTTGGGTCACTTTGCCCACTGCGCTCCTTCACACTGGTAACACCTGGCAGAGGGGGGTTAATGAAGATTAATGCAGGGGGCTGACAAGGATATTGCTGACTGAGCTCTTTATCTCAGTGTCTCTCTCTCTCACACACACACACACACACACACACACACACACACACACACACACACATACACACACTCACACACACACACTGAACTGCTGGGCTGTGTGATGAAGCTGCTGCTGTGAAGTTGTTCACTGCAGCAAAATGAGTTTACGGCTGTAAACTGCGCTGCGTTTCTCCTCAGGTTTCTCCAGTTTAGAGAAAATTAAAAGTCCAATTTTATCTGCATATATTACCACTTTTTGCTCTTTTTTTAACGTCTATGCTTCACAGGGTGGTGAGGCAGCTAATTGCTGGCGCTGCTTATGGGAGCATTTGTGTGCATATGGTGGAACATATGTGAGTGTGTGTTTTATGTGTGTGTGCGTGAGAGTTGTAGCAGCAGTGGCCAATGCTCGTCAACAGAAATGCTTTACTGTGGGGAGGCAGACGATCAAGCGTTTGTCAGAGGCTGGAGTCCAAGCACAGCGTCCCTGAGCCCACTGAGCACCGACAGACCAGTTAGTTTCTTAAATGGATGAATAAATAAATGATGAAGATGGTGAAATGAAATGAAATCTGGAAGGTGTGAGACTCGGTGGGAGAAATGTGAAAAACCACATGCACATGCATTTGGGTTTCTTTTGCAAATTTACTCTTTATTAAAACATATTAAAGCCCAAATGCCCAAAATAGTATTATATCATAACATCACCTGTCAACCAGATATTGTACCATTTTCCAACAATAGTACCTTCACCTATATACGCCTTCTTTGAATGGTAATATAATTCTACATTTCTTAATTTCAACAGGTTTGAAGTTTGATACCCGAGCAAAAAGGGAAAAGAAAGAGAATTGAAATGATTGATGTCCTAATTGCGCAATTAGTGTTTACCCATAATCCTCCTGGTTTAAAGTAATGACAGACATCTTAACTTACATTTCACTTTGCTCTTTACTGCTGCAGCCAAGATTATTATGGCATCAGCCACACTCAAGTGTCACCACCAAAATGACAAATGTTTCCTTTGGGGGTTATGTGTGTGTGTGTGTGTGTTTGACAGGGGAGATAACACACTTGCACAATGACAAGCGGTGCCAAACAACTCGAGGAGTGTGCCGTCTGAAATAACAGCACTCAGCGTGATGAAGTAAGTATGAGAATCTATTCATAAAATGACACAATGACATTTTTCCCTCATGGTTTAACTTTCACTCCTCGCGTTAGATGGAGTAATTAATTCAAATGACATTTTCTCCAGGTTCTGTTGTGACTCCCACTCGCCTGTCAGTCTGGTCTGGGCACCTATTCCCTGATCGCCAAACACACACACGCACGCGCACACACACACACACACACACACACACACACACACACACACACACACACACACACACACACACACACACACACACAGGAGAGTTTGCACTTTGTCTGGTGCTCGTCTTCGTCTTCAGCTCTGTGTTTCACAAAATGTATTACGAGACAATGACAGATGGATCAATACAAACCGAGAGCAGAGACGAAGGATCCGTTCAAGTGAACCGGACTCTGATCTTCCCCGGTGAACAACCAAACACACACAAAAGAGCTTTTGTTTTTTGTGTGTTGCTATACGAGACAAAACTCAACAGAAAATCTTTTTTTTATTGCCCTGGAAAACAGTAGCGTGTATCTGCTGGAGCCTTGACTGTGGTTTGGCTCCGTGAATAACAAGCTCTTGCCCAGAGATATTACTATGCAGCATGCTTTTTGATAAGAGAGAACCCAAAAACGTCTTCCTGCAGTCCTCCTGTTGAGTCGACTTTGTGGTCCCCCCGATTCCCTGCGGAGCCTTGAACCGAGAGCCAATAGTCGCCCCAGTTAGCTGCTTATACGATGGATAAAACACTAGAAGTATTAAATATTTCATTGAGAACAAGTTGCGTACAGTCAGTGGCCTACATATTGCATTAAGAATTGGTTCTTGAAAAAGTCCACATTATTCTACACTACTGTGTAATTGGAGATTGTAGTGGATATCAAGATCAGGCCCCAGTGAGAATTGAACTCACGACCCCTGGTTTACAAGACCAGTGCTCTAACCACTGAGCTATGAGGCCCTGGTGCAAATATGTTACGCAGTGGTGCAACACGACACGCCTGACACTGTTTGTCTTCTACGCCAAGGACAGCGACTCTGGACTCAAACAACTTTACTGACACAAGCAAGTGGAGGCGGGATGACGAGGAAGTTTCAAATTTTGTTTTCAGATTTTGTTTACAAAAAATGTCCTACAGATTGCATTTCACAGCAAACTTTACATAACTAACATAAATATAGAGAATAAGCCTGAACCCTGATGCGTTCGAGCGTTTGTTGCGTGACACATCAGCCAGGTGAAGCGTGTCGGCGTGTTTGATCTCACAGCTCTATCTCGCCTTCCGCATCAGAGGGCGATGGAGCCACCTGGGAGTGGATGGGGATCTCCCAGATGTTTATCCAGCTGTTTTGTTTAAACGCGTCAGTCTGTGTATCAAATTAATTGCTGATTTCTCTCTGGTGTGTATGTTGGTACCACCGGGACACGGTTACCGTTGTTTACCTCAGAGCCAGTCAGTGCTCATAATGCGATTTAAAGTCAAAGTGCTACAAATGGAATTAGGCGCAATGTCAACACAGACACAGTGTAAACAAGGACACTGCACTGATCTACAAGGACGTGCTGTTCCTGGTTGTGACACACACACACCTCTCCGGCATGTTGGGGCTAACTTACGGCCTTTCACACACTCTGAGCCTTCGTTCTTCGTCCTGCCTGCAGAATCTTAGGCATCAGGATGCAGCAGCGAGGTGAAACATCCCTCCGGCGATTCCAATCTCAGGCCTCATTTAGATGTAAGGGAGCAACCAGGAAGATTCGCTCGCTGTAGCTTTTCTTTTTGACATCTTTGAAAGGATGTTGATGTGATGTTCACGCACGCACGCACGCCGCCGCCGACTCTCTGTTCTTTGTTCCTTGCCGCAGCGGGTTGCTGTGGCGGAGCTGAACAAATGTTCAAAGACGTGCGTAGAGGAAAAAGAACGCTACGGTATCACACCGAATCGTTAACAAACGAGTGCTTCTTCTGCAGCCCTGTGACAAATAAACACGAATGCGGTGAAGGCCTCCACTGGGGACAGAGACAATCAAGACCGAATGAACAGAATCCTCTCAACAGAAAAATCAAATCGTCTGTCTTTACCTTACCAAGATTTTATACTTTATTGCTGAATGATCCACAGCCAAGCCAACTTGTAACACATCAACCTCTCCTTGTGTTGATAAGTTCACAAATGACAACAACATACTGCCAAGAATAGAGCCGACTGAGACCCTCCTGCGCTCCGCGACCTCATTTCATTAAAGTTAATCGTATCAATGCTGTCACGACTGACCCGCGTTTCCCACCTGATGACTGCTGCACATGTGTGACAGCAACAAGCAATAACACTCAGCGTGGCTCAGGTTGCTGGGCAACTGAATTGCCCCCCCCATTCACCAATACAATCAATTCACCAATCTACCCACTACAGACTCTTCAATGAGCAACAGCTATGTTCATTGTAGACCAACCCTCTGTTACGCAGCTGCAGCAGTTGCTTCCTCATCTTGTCAATATCCATTTACCCAAATAGGAGGGCAGGATGTTGACCTTTGACCTTATTATAAGGCAAATTTGCCGGGAACAAAAGTCAACAAAAAGCCCCAAAAATCTCAAGAGTGACGGCTTCATCATTTTGTCTCAGATGCTGGTTTCTGCATGTTTTGATTCGTAGCCGTCAATCTGAACATGAAGCAGCGACTGTTGGAGTCTTCTAATTCTCCAGAGTGGCGGTGGTGGCGGTGGTGGCTGAAGTGACTGAGCGGGCGTTTCCCCTCAGTGAGACTCCAGTGTTGTGTTTACAGCTCTGCAACTAATGCAGCTGTCTCCCAAATTGCCTAGCAGTCCATTTCCAGTGGAGAATGAGGTATCGACCCTAATTGTCTGGGTTTTCTGCCTCAGACACTGCAGGGATCTCAAGCCCCATTACAGACGCCAGGAAATAATGAGACCTGAAAGAAGGAGGAGGACTCGGATATCTAGCTGTAAGTCACTGGGGACTCGCTGGTACACAACGATATCACTACTATAACTGTATATAACTGTTTATGGTATAGAGGCTCCAACTGCATGTGTGAGGATGAGATTGTTTTACAAATTCAACAAGTTAGATGAAAAAGTTGGTTTTATTCGGCATCAACTCGGCAATACAGTCTAGACCAGCGGGATTTAGGTGTAGCATTCAAGTACATTACATTACATTACGATCATTTAGCAGACGCTTTTATCCAAAGCGACTTCCAATAATTGCAGGGCAGCCATTATTTGGCGCCCTGGAGCAGTTGGGGGTTTGGTGCCTTGCTCAGGGGCACCTCGTCTGTGCCCTGGAGGCAAACTGGCAACTCACCAGCTACCAGTCCACTTACTTGGTCCATACAGGACTCGAACTGCCGACACTCCGGTTCCCAAGCGGAATCCCTACTGACTGAGCTACTGCCGCCCAAGTACCACCAATGACCCTCACACCACAGCTTGAGAACCAGAGATCAAAGATGTCTCCACCATCACTCACTGTAGTTCAGCTGTGTGTGATCTGTAAAACAGAGTACAGCAGGTCGCCGCGCTTCGCTCAGTCAGCAGTGTTTTCTGCTGTAGGACGTCTAACTTGGGAGGGAGTAATGATATTTGTTTGCTGCAGGCCAGAGACGACATTTCGCAAAATACAGCGATCCTCTTGGGTAATGGATTGTTGATGTAATGTCTACATCACGTTAATGAATCGTGAAAGACGAGAGGAACCCGGAATTCAACCTTCACGCCCGCGCACCGCACTATAACCCCTGATCTAAATCATGAATGTAATATACGCCGGGTTCGTCTCAGGCCTGCGTAGATTCAGAAAGTGGAAACTCGTACAGGCCCTTTTTGGAGCCTGGCTGCAGTTTCTCTTTGACACATAAATGAACTACCTTAGAAAAACCAATAAAACCCCAACAGAGAAGGTAATTAATGTCATTTTTCCCTTTCTTCTTGGCTTTGACTTCACTTTTGCATTGAAGAATCACTGCAGCTTTGCGGTTAGAAGATTAGAAGTTCTACCTGAATATGGATGAATATGGATACGGCTTCATAAACTGAGATAACGAGGGGGGAGACATTCATAGAAGGCGATTCCACAGTGTAACTACTTACAGGCGGGGAAAGCCATCTAATTAGTTAGTAGAAGGCTGCGGAAGTGTACACACACACACACACACACCCACACACACACACACGCTTACTGTATTATCAGTATGTAAATGCCTGTAAAAAAAACGTTAATTAGCAGACAAAGCGAGAAGAGAGCGATGAAGTAAAACCTCAGTGTGGGAGGATGGATTTATGATTTGACACACAGGATGACGGGATTACGGAAACGCTGTCAGTCATGAAGCAGAAGACAACAGAAGCCGTTTGTGTGTTTCCATCTCCACAACCGACACAAACACACAGGCACACACAGACGCATCCATTCATGCTCTTTCCTATTTTTAATCTTGCTATTTGCTTCTTCTCCATCTCGGTGTGAAGGATCATACTCTCGTTGGCAGAAATGCCCATGCACAACTCTTTACCGAAATGCCCATGACTTGTTGTCATGGTTACTAGGACAGGTCAGGCAAAATGTAATCTGCGGTGGAATGTGTGTATAATGCTCAGAGAGAATATGCTGCTCTGTGATCAATCATTTTCTGGCTGTTGAGCGGTGGTTGGTTATGGATTCTGATTGTTTGCACATTAATTATGGGTTGGTTCTATTAATATGAACGACTTCACTGACGCTCGATCGATGAACAATCACAAACAATCTGTCAATGATTGGATGGAAGACGGTTGCTATTGACTTGATGGGTTGATTGGACGCATGTGTGCAGGCTGGACAGGTGAGATGAATGAGTGGTAATCGGGAGGGAGGCTGAGAGGAAGCCACACCCACACCACCTACACAGAGAGAGAGAGAGAGAGAGAATGAGAGAGAGAGAGAGAGGGGAGGATGGAGATGTGTTAATCTTGGTGAATCCTCAATATTTTATCAAGAATTAATTAACCTTAATGAAAGGTTTATCTGATCATATGTTGTAAATTCAAATGTATAGAAGTTGGTTGGCAGCGCTGCCACCTGGATCCATGCACACTGAGGGACAACACACCACCATGAGTCAACATCAACACTCGCCAGGGGGGATGTCAAGGACAACAGGGGCTCTGAAGATCCTACCAAGACTGTGAACAAGGCCTGGATGTGTGGTGGAGAGGGAGAGGAGGAGGAGGAGGAAGAGGAGGAGGAGGAGGAGGCTGCAGCGATGGAGAAGACATGACAAGTGAACCATGAATGTGCGATGCAGTAATGTGATGACTTGAAGAGGAACATCTGCCCGAGATGTGTGAGATGTGATGGGATTCAGGTGTGTGTGTGTGTGTGTGTGTGTGTGTGTGTGTGTGTGTGTGTGTGAGAGAGAGAAGAGGTGAAGAGGAGCGCCCTCCTTCATAAAAGTCACTTAACTGTGAAATGCAGTTGAAAGAATAGAACTTGACAGCGATGAATAAACCCCCAGAAACGTTATTCTACCCAGCAGGATCTCACACACACGCTGCTGCTAATACAGATGCTCCAATTCAGCGTGAAATCACACTCCAATGTGTCTGAGTGCGTTCATCCGCAATACATGCGATCGCTTCACACTCCATCGGGGGAAATCTGAGTGTGAGTCGGCGTCAGGGGCCCGATGAAGACCAAGACGAAGCAAACACACAGCCATTGAATCTCACGCGGGTGACATTAAATTGGGATATTTAAACGAAAAGAAAAAAAACTATTTGCACATACACACACAACCACAACCACATCTGCACAGCTTGTTCTATAGAAAATAAGTGACTAGTCAACATACAGAGGCCCATCAGATACATAAAGACTATTATTAGTTGCTTCAAAGTATAAATTGAATCCCAAGGTTAACCATTAAAGCTGCACATGTACATTAAAACAACCTCTCTTTCCCCAACCGACAGTCTGTGTGAGTGTGTGTGTATGTATGCCATTGTGATGCAGAAAGCCTGATGCGTTCCCTAGAATCAGGAGCAAATGGGCAGAGAGTGAGGCAGTTATATGGATAATGCATCGATGGAAAAACGCAGTCCCGCTTTACGTCACAGAGCAGGAAGAGAGAGGAACCCGGCGAGATGCTGCGTTCATGAAACATTCATCCAGCACTTCATCCTGCTGCAGTTCAGCTGTGAAGATGGATATCAAATCTACACAGCCTGGTAGTTGTTTTTTTTTGTTTCACTGGGCTCCGGAGATCTTAAATGTTCTCGCCCCGTTAAATAGTCCTCCAGCTCCAGGTAACGGCGCCGTACAACAACAGGTCACTAATGTGTTTGAACTCACAGAACATCAAGAACCCCTGCCCCCGCCCTCACCCCAGAGGTCTTTGTGTAAGAGTGGAAACGGGATGGTATGTGTGTGTGTGAGCAGGTCATACAGGGACCCATCTGCTTCTCCCTTCCCTGGGGGCCACAGCCACGCCCGGGAATTGACCCTTTCCTGTCCTTTTCCTGATTGTAGATATTGTTGTTGTGAGTATAAATTACAATAAAAAAGGTGGTTTTATATGTATTCTAAACATCTAAGTGTGTGTGTGTGTGTGTGTGTGTGTGTGTGTGTGTGTGTGCGTGTGCGTGTGCGTGTGCGTGTGTGTGTGTGGTGTCCCTGTTTTCCCATTTTGAACATGCCCTCATGTTATGGCTTGCCTGAGGGTATATGGACACAGTCGCCTCATTCAATCAGAGGCTTTTCATCAAATCCTCGAGGAGCCCGGGAAGTTAAAAATAGCCTGAGATAAAAATACCATTTTGGGAGAATTACAGCACCAAATGTGATTACCCCTATTGCTGCTTTATTATATAGACTTTTCTGCTGCTGTGAGCTGCTTTCTACTGCTGTGTGATGTGATTTCCACATTTCCATCGCTTCTGATTTCCACTTCCTTTACCCCACAGACGCCACAAAACTCTGTTCCTGCAACTTCTTTTTTTAGTAATAGAAGCAACTTTCTTCTGAATAGACATTATTTCACAAAATCCTTGGACAACTATGCTTCAACATTTCAAATCTCCCTCAGACTCAAATATGCTCTCAAAATTTTGCATTATGCCCTTTTTCCTCATCAACCTCTGAAAACTTCTCCTTTGTTTTCTCTTGTTTAATGTATTTATTTTTCATTATGTCCTTCATTTATTCATAGTTTCCCCTCTGTGAACATGTTTCAAGTAGGCCTTCTCAAAAATCCATTATATTTCCAGCAATAACACTCAGCGAACATTGAGGATCTGCTTCTGTTTCAAAGGAAATGGCTTGAATGCTCTTGTTACAGGCACTTATAGATTCTGTCTATTCAATGTTGCTCAGCTAATTCTATTACGACATCCCAGCCTCCACTTTCTGTTCTTATAATGGCTGTTTGTTAGGAGTTATGCTGAATATAGGTTGCATAATGTCTGTTCTTGCTTGTTCTCATGCCGAGTTCGGGAACACAACAGCAGTGTTTTAAAGTCACCTAAAGCTTTTTAATACACTGTTTCCCAAACCTTTCCCACCAAAGCCCTTCCTCCTATACACACACACACACACACACACACACAAACACACACACTCTTCTTGATCTGTGGTCTGTAGGAGCATTGTGCGTGAAAAGCTATTTGCCACCTGTGAAGCAGAGGGCCTGCCCGGCGTATCCTCTGGAGACACACACACAGACCCATACACGCACAAACGCACACACGCACACACCACAACAACAAGAGATAAGAAAAAAGCCGACCGTAGCACGATAGCGTGGCACTCTGCTGTGTCTCCTACAAATAACATTACTGCAACTAGAAGTAAAACGCAGTGACAAGTGCAGAATGGAAGTAAAGTAAATACTCCCAGATATTTAATACATAAAGCACCTACAATTCAGTTTAATCTGTCAATAAAGGCATTATTAAGATTAAGATTAGGGTTAATTGTAAAGATGCTGGTAATTAGATAACAGAAATCCAGGCTTTGATACACAGGAGCACATTGTTTTTCGTGCATCAGCATCCTGAGTCGTGAATGTGTAGCGTGCACAGTGTTGCATAACGCATCACCGTCTTTCACTCTGAGGTCTCGGAAAACAGACAGGAGCCGGTTGAGACGCTCTCCTACGCTGCGTCACCTCTCAGACAGAGTGATGAGACGGACTAGGTGCAGGTGATGATTCTGGGATGGAGCGTAATCAGTGTTTGCAGACGTGGGAGGAGGATTTTCAACAGAACGCACCGCTATTAGAGGTGGAGTGGAGGCAAATGTTGCATTCAAGGTACGTGGGAGATAATGAGACAGGCTTGAAATATGGAGACTGCTATATTTAGATAAGAAAAAAAGTAAATATGACACTTCATTTTTAACTTGAGTGACTGAATCACTTCCATCCAAGTGTTCAAGCAGTGCCGTCCCTACAAATTTAGCAACATGAATGGTTGCAAAGGGGCCCCTGCAGTAGTCAGGAGGGGCTCCATATTAGCTCAGCATTCAGCTTCTCAATCTTCATATTTATACACACGCATGATTCTATTGGGGCCATTTCAAAAGTGTGCCTAGGGCCCTGAAATTGCTCGGGCCGCCCCTGTGTGCTCCTGGACGATCAGCAGCCCTGCAGATTGTGACGGAAATTGGAATTAATTTACAGGATTTCTCCCACTGATTGTTTCAGTTATGACTCAGCTCATCGCTTCCAATTCTATTCATAAAAGTGCCTGATGGCGCTTTATCCGTTTTTCTTTATTTATTCTTTTTATTTATTTACTTACAATCCATTTAAGTACTCCGTGTCCCTGTGGAGCGCTCAGCTGTTACGACTTGCCATGATACACAACACCAAAGGGAGAATTGTGATGAATAGAAGAGATTAACTCTTGTGTCATCCTCAAATTTATTACAGCAAAAAGGCTCATGGCTGGACGGTGTGTTTGTGCATGAGCGCATGTGTGTGCGTGAAGGATAGAAACATGATGGATGAGCACGGCTACATTTTCATGACAAACTACCCAGTTTGACGACAAGCGCCTCAGATAAATATCGGCCCAGGGTCACACACGTGGAGATTCATATTGGTCGTTTCCAATGGAGGATCAGGACTTCCCGCCATCACACACACGGACATGACATGACTTGTGACTTGAGAGCTTTGTGCATAACACCACTACTGGAAATCAATAGGTCAAGCCTGCAGGTCACAGTGCTGGTGGTCGGCATTCACACACTGCATTTTCTACTTACACTTCCATTCCAGCTCCACTCAGACGGCAAAACAGTCATTAAAGGAGAACTCGTCTCCCTCTGATTGTCTTTTCCCTCCCTATCGGCCACCGGCACCCGAGCACCCTGATTGTGGAGTGAAACCAGCAGATTATTTCGGGAATGAAATGAAATGAATACGACGCCATTCTTTCACAGTGAGACATTATGTTCTGATACACACACACACACGGGCGTATCATGTCTTCCCTCAGGTTTGGTTTTAAATTTATTAATTAAAGTGTCAGCCATCGTAGTGCCACTGGCTGTTCTATTTATGCACACGCGAAATGAGCATTACTCGGAGGATTCAATGAGCCTCTGCGCCTGAGATAGTATGAAGATGATATGAAGCATTTTAACGCTTGTCATGCTACATGTATGTGTAACAGTTTGAAGCCATGAATAAAGAGGGTTTGTTTTTGCTCAAAGGTAAATATGTGTATTAAATTATTCAGAAATTCATGGTTTGGATCTCACAGTGAGAAGTCTCTCTCTCTCTCTCTTTCTCTCTCTCTCACACACACACACACACTCGCCTGCTTACGAATGGGTTTCGCAATTTCTAGGAATCTGTGATTTTTTTTATTATTCATATCTCCCTTAATCCTCATTCTAATTCATTGCCAGAGGTTTCACGGCTGTGGTTGGCAGCTACTCCCCTTTCATTTCACCCTGAGTGATGGACATTTGGTCTTTATAGCAGAAGATAATTGGTCTCCAGGTGAAGTGTCGGCAGTTAGCCTCTGGTGTTGTTAGCCGGAGGGAAAGAGGCAGAGAACAGATGGGAATGCTTCAAATTGTGTTTCATCATCCCAACTCCTCGCTCCGGCTTCTTTAACCTCCTTAAACCATCATCGACTGTCAAACCTGATACATCACTCAGGCAAGATGTCAAGACGTGTATTGATATTGATATTGAGTGAAACGTATTGATTGAGTGCTAATTGAAGGACGAGGAGGGAAACACACAGACTGACCATACGTTGGGGCTGATAGTCACATTCACTAGACACAACACTGAAGCCCATGTGGTTAGGCCATGTGGTCCTTTGTTCACAAGACCAGAAAACTACAATCCCCAGAGTTGTAGGGGACCAACCAACCCCCTCTTCACACCTTGATGTGAAGATGTCATAGACTCAGCTGCCGCGACATTGGCCAGAAGGTTAATCCTTGCCTGTGAGGTAATTTGCAGTATAAAAGCCCTGGAAACCATAAATTCACTCTCTCTGTGCTTCACTGACACAGTTAAGAAGAGGCATGCACCTCCGTTTACTTTCACAATTGTCTGCCCGTGACTCAACTTATGGACCAAGGAACGATTCAATTTCGCTTTTTCCCCTACATCACAACGATGATTTTCCAACTTCTTCAAGCCCAGGACCAAAGACTTGGAGCAAAGCTCACCACAACGGACAAACCATCGACTTACTGGACCCTCAGCGCAGCAGACCGCTCTATCCAGTCGATGCTACAGAGATTCACAAAACGGACATGATCCTATTAAGTAAGGCTTTGATGTTTGGGCAGATTTAGAGTCAGATTTAGCTCAAAGTACAGTAGATAAATACACTGTATGGAATACATACATACACACGCACACACACACACAAACACACACTCAAGCTTCACTACCCTTGTGATTGAATCCATTATTATTTGAACTTTCTGTTATTGTCTTATGTCTTTCTGGGTTGTAATATTCATGGTGATGACTTAGTTATTATTGAGTTAATAAATCCTTTCATATTATAACAGAAGTGTTCGACTTTGTTTGCTTTGAATGTTGTCAACCTTTGTCCACGTCAAGTTTCACCCTTCCAGACTGATTTCGAGCGCAAAACTAATCCTTAAATTGTTCCCATATAATTAATTAATTTGATAATTTTAATTGATAATCAAGATTTATGGTGAATATTTGAGGTTTAGGTCAATTATCTGCAGGGGTAGTGCCCGGAGGACTTTAATTTATTAAAGTTATTATTATTCATTTATTTTTTGATAGCAATATTTGATAAAGTGAATATACCAACATGAGGTAATGAGCCATGATGAGGAACAGGTGAGGCCAATCAGGAGCAGGTGGAACTAATCAGGGAGGGGCAGACAATCATACACAAGGGCAGGAAGTGACATCTGGAATGAGATGAGAGAACAACAAATTAAAGCAGGAACAAGTGAAATACTAACAAAAAGCAAAATAAAGGCACAGCCAAGGAAGCTGGAGATATGACAGCTTCCCTTTGAGGCCACACACCACTTGCTCTCACTGATCTTAATTTGAGGTTTCAAGCGCTTCTCTAGTTTGAAAACCCGGAATTAATCCTTCCAGGGGTCCATTGTGTGAGTGAGCCTGTGCTGTGCTCCATGCAGGGGGTAGTCAAGCTGTCACATGGTGCCACCGTGTGGCTCACACTCCTCACCTCCACACAGCAGAGATGCCATAACACCAAAGTCTGCTTTTAAATGGATTCGACAGGCTGTAAATTCATAATCCTAACCCATTCATTCATTTGACATTCAGGACTGTCAGTATGTATTAAGTAAAGACTCTGCGTGATCTGCTGAATCCTGAGGTTGTTCAAGGTTTAGACCTTCTCCCTCTATATGGCACCTTCATGATAAAAAATAAAAAGATAGGCACAGTAAACGCGTATACACACTGCGCAAGTAGAATGTATATTTGATTGACCCTGTAAAGGTGTTACTTGATGAATCTGCATAAAAGAATCAGCAGACCCCCATCAGCAGCCTGATTTCTTCCTAAGCGGGAGGCCGTGGGCTGCACACAGCGAGGAGCCAGAGTGGAGGCCAGGAAGACGAGCAGCTTGGTCACTGTAATAGGATCAGCACCCGTCACACCGCCGCTCACATACGCCTTCATCACCGCAGGATTACTGAGCCTGGAGGTGATTTATTTACTGTATATGCTGATGTGTGTCAGGGCTTTGCTGATGCATGAAATATAAACACACACTAACGCTCTGATTTGCTATATTCCACTTTGAAAATCAGTCTTTACACAGTGTGAAAACTGTGGCCTCTATGTGTGTGTGTGTGTATCCAATCAGCTCTTTCCTCACAATATTCAGTGCAATTTTATGGAGTATTTCCTGCAATCAATAAAGACAGGCAACAACCATTTATTAATAACAATATTAACATTGTCAACAAATAAAGAAAACACATCTGTTGCTTCTCATGATGTCTTAAACTTTGTTGTAATTTTATTACTGCTTCCCTCCTTATCTGCCTCCCTCCATCCTTTGGTATTGTAGAATCCTCTTACAGTTGGATTATGGGACTAAGGTGTCTACTATGTATGCTGACACACAGAGAGAGAGAGAGAGAGAGAGAGAGAGAGAAGAGACGCAATGTGAGGGGGAGAGAGAGAGAAAAGATGAGTGTCATACACTGAGAGACAAAAGTGATTCGGGGAGAAAGAAGAAGACAATGGAAGGAGCGTCTCGGCGTGAAACAGAGCAGTTATGTGGGTGGAGGTCGACTGTGGCGACGGTGAGTCCTCACACACCCATCACATTCAATCACGATGATGTTGCAAAAGGTGAAAGGTGTGTGTGTGTGCGCGCGCTCGTGTCTGTTTCCATGTGAGAACGAGAGAGAGGTTTGATGTGATTAAAGCTTGAGAGTCTCAGCATTAGTGTGTGTGTGTGTGTGTTTACGTAGCTACTTGAGGAATGACATGGCTGTCAATGATCACTGATGGATCATCCTCCTCCATGTTGAGGTCATGACCTGTGTGAGGGAAGGGAGCAGCAGGGAGGGACAGCAGAGCCCCGCGTGGTGAAGCTCACACTCCTGTGTCCCGCCCTGGGCAGGGACGCATCGACCGCCCGGCAGCAGCCATGTCTCTCCTATCGTCGACCAACCGGGCAGTCCGCTCTGCTCTCCTCATCTTCATCGCTTTGATCCCAGCAGCACGAGTGGACGACCTGAACGCAACCACCGGACACAATGGAGGCGGCTCCCAGTGTGGGGAGTACACCGACCAGGTATGAGGACGATACAAGCTGGGTGACTTTAATGGATAAATACATAATAAATTCAACACAAATGTAGGTGTAAAACTACATAATTAAATAAAGATTTTTTTTTTTTTCTTCTTCTTCACCCAGGTGCTGGACAATGGCATGTGCCGCCTGGTGGCCACGCTCCCTCAGCTGGAGGGTCAGAGGTGCCCTGACATGTTCCGCTGCACAGATGAGGTGTCCTACTGGCTGCGCGAGAACGAGGAGAGGAAGCAGCAGGTGGCGGCGCTGAGGGAGACCATCTCCGAGCTGCAGGAGGAGCTGAGGAACCACAGGCACCGCATCAAAGTCCTCGAGCTGCAGGTGAGAGCCGTCCCAGATCTGCTAAGCGGGACCCAAGGGTCAACAGGCAGCAGAAATCCTTTCAAGTGCATTGAGTCCACTGCTGCTGCTGCACCTGGACACCAGCTGAGCAGGAGAAGCCCGACATTCAGTCAGACTCATTTAAAAATCACAACCGCACGTATTTCCTCAAACTTCACTGAATGTTCCTTATCAGAGCGAGACGTTTGGTAAATATTAATTCAATTTTAGTGCTTGGTTTGCTCTGAGTCCTTGGTTGAGGGAAAGTTGTTCTCAAATGTGACTTGAAATGTTTCTGAGCAAATTTGTCCACAACTTGGTGAACTAGTAGAAGAAGAATACTACACGTTATTTGCTGTAGCGTTTCTGCTGTGTAACTTGGTGCCCGGTCATCAAGTTAGCTGCCCCAGCCCCGGCCACGCCCTTGACCTTAGTCACTAACAGGATTAGACTCCACTTCCTCTTCCACGTGTTGTGCCGGGCCGGGCAGCGGCCGCAGGTGAAGGGTGGTCACGGCTAATGTGACAGATCAATCAAGAAGTGTGTGTGTGTGTGTGTGTGTGTGTGTGTGTGTGTGTGTGTGTGTGTGTGTGTGTGTGTGTGTGTGTGCGTGTGTGTGTGTCAGAGGGAGGAGGGGAACATGAACGTCTCCTTGGAGCACCGACTCCATGAGCTGGAGGCGCATTACGTTGAAGCTTCCTCCCTGCTGCACCTGCAGGGCACCCTCATCCTCAACCTCCAGGTAATCCCGCACAGCCGCGTCCCACACACATAGACACACACACTCTCCTCCTCCTGTCTTTAGGGGGTTGATAATATAGCCGTTCTGTCGTCCTCCTGCTTAGAACCAAGTCCACAACCTGACCGTCTTATTAGACCAAGTGAAAAGAGCCCCTGGGTGTTTGATCAACGCTGTCCGTCCCAACTCTCTGATGAGCGCTGAAGAAGGCCAGCACGCAGGTAAACACACTCCCAAATCCACACACACACAGGCAGAATGTCCCTAAGCGTCCAGCAGGGGGGGCCAGACTCCATGCTGTTTCCACTTTTTGGTTTCCTCCAGGGTTGAAGCACAGGAGCTGCCCCATCGACTGTGCCTCCATCTACTACAGTGGAGCGAGGAGGTCCGGCCTCTACACCGTGGTGCCGTCGCTGGCCAGGCCTCCCGTGGAGGTCTACTGCGATATGGACACGGACGGTGAGTCCAATCACATCAAGGGACCATGTAGACTGCGTAGAGAAAGAATCCAGCCTCATATTGGCAAACACAAGCTCTACTTTGGTGTCTTTCATCAACCAGTACCATCCCTTCCCTTTGTTCCTCAGGTGGTGGCTGGACAGTGATCCAGAGGCGAGTGGACGGTTCGGTGAGCTTCGACCGCACATGGAGGGACTACAGGGACGGTTTTGGCGACCTGCACTCAGATTTCTGGCTGGGCAACGACCACATACACGACCTCAGCACCCAGGGCGACTACAGCCTCCGCGTCGACCTGGAGGACTGGAGCGACAGGCACAAACACGCCCTCTACCAGAGCTTCAGGTGAGCCGTACGGAGACAAAACACTTGAGAAACATTGCATCTGCATCCTTTTTGCTTAATGCATCACCTGTGTTTGTGTGTGTGTGTGTGTGTGTGTAGTGTGGAAGACGAGGACCATCAGTACCGTCTCCACGTGTCAGGCTTCAGCGGTACAGTCAAGGACTCGTTCAGTTGGTACCACGACAAGCAGGGCTTCAGCACCCCCGATAGCGGAAACATCTGCGCCGAGATCTCCCACGGCGGCTGGTGGTACAACCAGTGTTTCTACGCCAACCTCAACGGCGTCTACTACAGGGTGAGGACGAACCCACGGGTGCTTTGCTTTGTAGTCTTAAAAGTGTGTGGGATCATTGACTTATCTTCGTATCCTGCAGGGAGGCCATTACACCCCAAACCTGCGGGGGCCCCTGGGTCCTGACGGGATCGTCTGGTACACCTGGAAAGACAGCGACTACTACTCCCTGCGTCGAGTCAGCATGATGATCCGCCCACGCAGGTTCCGAAGTCACGTGTCACCCTGATCTCCGTCATCGCCCCTGGACTCACAACTGAAAGATTCCTCTATGGAGAAGGCAGATGATGATAATGATGACTAATATCTCCTTAAATGCAGAGCTCATCAAGATGGAAGTCAAAGGCGATGATGTCATGAGCATTTTCTGGAAATGAGAAACACTGTTTTCCATCAAAGTTCCCCTTCAATACTGTGAAGACAAATGTTCTGCTGGGTATTTCTGGATGAACACTCTGTGTGAAATCAATTTGTAAGACAGACGTCTCCCCTTCACCGCAGGAAGGGAGCTCTTCCTCATTTTGTACCCTGTTTTCTACCTTTAGTTTGACACTTTCCATGAAGGGAACTGGACTGTTTACCGGCGTCATGGTACTTGCTTTCATTCAAATAAGTTGACAAAGGGAGTTTACACAGATCTTTCTCATACTTGCAGGTGTGTGTGTGCGTGTGTGTGTGTAAATATAGCCTGCATGTGTTGGGCAGATGTTCAGTTATAGGTCAGGAGCAATGCAGCATGGCAAATCCTCACAACTTTAGTCTGAAATGTGCACGAAAACCTCATAAATGTATTGAACCTGCCGAGCACATTGATATAAATAAGTGACATACGGTGAAACGTGTTGTGTGTTTGGTTTATAGGTCAGACCTCGTCTCGCCCGGCTTACATATGGGGCTGCTCGCATCCAGCTGCACCTGATTGCGACTTGAAAAGGCTCTTTCACTTCCTCCGCCCCGAGCCGAACACACATCCACACACACAAACACACTCATTGACGCTCCGGCACAGGCGGCCGCCTCATTCTCATTCCTTTCCATCTCTCCATAGGAATCTGCTGAAGGGAATAAGGGATTTACTGTGCGCAGTAAAGTCGGCGCATGAGCTTTAACCTCGGAACAAGACGAGGTTTCTTTCAAACACACACACACAAAGAAACATATAAGTCCCGATGAGTACAAATCATTCTTTAATAAATCAAACAGAATTTCTGCTCATCTTTCTGAGTTACATTGTGTTGCAAATACTTCTATACATAAAATCGTATCATAATGACCAAAAGGCACAGGCGAGGCGCTACAGAACATATATATATATCTGATGTATCGGGTGATAAAGAAAACAAAAGAGCGATCGAGATTGGAGGCTGATTGGCCGCTGGGGCCGTGAAAAGCAAAACACAATATGCACGAATATGAAGAGGTCATAGCCCAGACCTAAACTTCCTGTGCTGTAACACCTTCATATAAAAGTCCATTCATCTGGACAAGGAGACGAACAAATGATCCCCTGTGAGAGCGGGAAGGCCAAATCTGCTTGGCGTGAGCTGAGGGGAGGTGCTGCTTCACTTGAGTGTGTATGCGATGCTTTAAAAAGTATAAATGCTGATGAAATGTATAACTTGGACTGTCGTTAAGTATATTCCACGAGTGTAAACTGCAGGTTTGCCGCGCGAGGCTGTGAAAGGACAGAATGACCAGCGTTTCTACTTTTCCTCCCGACAGACAAGGCACATCCACAGGAAGGGGGTGGAGCTTCCTGTGCAAGAGTTTAAGGAAGTGCGGGATGAAAGGGGGCAAGGCACTGTCAGCAATGTCCACACTCAAAGAGGACACACACACACACACGCATACACATATATATATACACACACACACACGCACGCGCACTCTCTCTCTCCTTCTTAGCTCCAACACACTTCAACGGAATGCTCCACTACTTCACCAGCTGTTGCTCTTTGCGATACAAAATGTATTTCAACATCACAGAGCTTCAGCTTGGTATGTCCACTGTTGGCTCACTACTGCCCCTAGTGGTAGAGGGGAGAAAGGCCTTGTTTTTCTTTTGTTTGTTCCAGCACTGTGTGGATAGACTCAGCAGTGAGGGACACTCTGTTTACTCCGTGTAAAGAGATTTAACCCTATCCTTTCTGACATGGAGACAAGACTGGAAAACGGTGGAGTATTGCTTTAAAATAAATGTGTATAATATGAGCCAAACTATAGAGTGATACGGGTTTACCCCTTTGTGAAGACGGGATGTGTATCACATTATAGAAGTCTGTGTGTGGAATTATACAATGAAGACTGCAGGCAATACAAGGCTTCAAACTGTGGCTTCAATGTTTACTTCCCCTGTCACAAGCAGTGGACTTTAGACAGAAGAAGTACTGTCCGTCTGTGTACGTAGTGTTTCTGGCCACAAACCAGCAGTGTCAAAGGCTGCTCAGCTGCACGCGCTCGTCGTCTTCTTGTGGTTGTAAACCTCCGATAGCGGAGGATGAAAATGGCAGAGCTGTGTGTGCGCTAGAGCAGAGCGGTGTGTTTGTGTGTGTGTGACAGAGATAAACAGAGAAAGAGAGAAGTGAAATTTAAATTAAAAAAGGGAAGAAGCGGCGAGTAGAAAGGATTGTTTGGATTTGGAGTCGGTTGTCGTCAAGGCAGCCGCTGCTTTCACATGGTGGTGAACTGACCGTGGGCCTGCCTCAGCTTCTCGGCAATCTGGGGGGAGCGAAAGAGACTTTAGGATCTCGGCACGGCCCAATAACACCACCTCCCTCCCGTTACCATGACGAACGCAACGATAAAAAAAATAATGCCTTTACCGTCTCGTAAAACTTCACTTGCTCCTCCAGGTACAACTGCATGACCCTGTTGTAGTCGTAGATTCGGTTGCTATGGAAGTGGTTCATCTCAGCTGAGGCAGAGAGGGCGGGGGGTCAGATTTCATGTCATGCTGCGGCTCCGTCACCGTAATGTCTCGGGGCAGAGTGTGTGTGTGAGGGTGAGGTACCTTGTAGTGAATAAGACATGACGCTGACTCGCTTGGCCATGGTGCCTTTGTCCTGATTGGTGATTTTACTGGCGGCCACCAGCCTGTCGGCTTCCTTCACCTTGTCTATGGCCGCCTGTGTGAACGTAAACAAAAGAGGACAGGATGCAGGTTGAGTTCATCTGCAGAGTGACATCGTCCCGTTAAGACTTACGTGGACGATGTCACTTAAGGCTTGAGTGTTTCTTTGACACAGTGTGCTGAGTTACCTTATGGACTCCGATGGTGTCCGGGAAACATCCGAGAAGACCTTTATATTCATTATTGGTCTCCATGAGGAAGTGGAGATCTTTCCTGGGCTAGAAGGTGAGCAGAATACACACACACACACACACACACAGGACAAACATGAATGTTACAGGAAAAAACAAGATTAGAGGTCTGTGTGATGTGTGACAGATATGAGGAAGGTCGACCCAAAACAGGAACAGATGCGGGTTTGACACTGATAAGAACGACTTCAGAGGAACAACATGTCACCAGGATAATGTTTCACAGGAGCAGTTACATCTAAAGACTATATAAAGAGTATATAAACACAGCTAGAGCAGGAAACTCATTCTTATCTTTGGGGATTTATGGATTTTCTCTGTGTGAAATTCAACATTCACCCTCTTCTGAGATGAATCCCGGTCCAGGTGAGGACTTCAGTGATTCACTCCATCGCCAAACTCTACCGCAGGTGGTTGCTAAGCTACAGCACAGCCACTCTAAAGAAGCAGACTAAAGCTTTGAGCACTGGCTTACCCACTGAAACATCTGTCTGGAAGCTGCTGGGACACCAAGAAAAACACATTTGCCAGCGCAGATTAACACAAAATGGCCAGAGAAGACGTCGGCGGGTCAAAACTATATTGAGGGCAACGCGGTGTTGTGGTTGTTGTGTGGTTTAAATACGCTCGCCTGCCCTTGGCTTCTTCCTATACAGATTAACACTTTGAGAGCAGGACGCAAAGTGAAAGGGGGTCAAAGACGAGGTCAGAAAGCTGAGACGTAAGCACGGCAAACAGGAAACAAGTTGGAGGATATGTGACCGTTATATTCGGACTACGGTGACGTAATCCAAAGAGCAGGAAGTCCCCCACCCACCTAACGCCTGCACCCGACACTGTGACAGGGCCGGTTTACACACCAGCAGATATTCAGAACATTCACAATTCTTGGAGCTAAATATTTCATCGCCTCTTGGGACACATTCCGGTAACTTTAACCCTTGAATAGCTGCTATGTAACGCCGGGCAGCTCTTACCTGCTCCGCCACCAGCAGGGCGATCTCCTCGTACGTTTTCCCCGCTGCCGTCATGGCGTCGGTCAAGGTTGACTCTCCTGCGGCACAAAGACGAGTAAAAACGCGGCCGCCGTGTTTCTAAGGGTGAGTGTAAGTCTAAGTCTATTTCACAACAAATGGCCATCATTTCTGCCTGTGAGTCGGCAAACCTTATACCTGCGGATACAAAGGCACCTGGGAAAGTAAATACCTGTGTATCCGCTGCTGTTGAAGACAGACGAGAGGTTTTGGAAGGCTTTGCCGATCCGCTGGTACTCCTTTGGCAAAGCTGTGACAGGGATGTAATGAATAAGAAATGATCCAGTCGGCGAATAAATCTCTGAAGTTGACAAAATAAGGACTCATTGCGTGTGTAAACAACGATTACGGGGCTGAGGTGTGGCCTCTGCGGAGTGTTAATGACGTTAATACAGTCAGATGTGTGTGTGTGTGTGTGTGTGTGTGTGTGTGTGTGTGTGTGTGTGTGTGTGTGTGTGTGTGTGTGTGTGTACGTACGTCCTGTGCATCTCTTCCAGTGCTCGTTGCCCACTGTAAGGATTTCCTTCACGCCGTCGTCCATGGCTTTGGTAAACCTGCTGAACTGCTCGCATTTCAGCTCCCTGAGTGAGGAAAGGAGTCGAGTGTGTTTTGCAGCGTGTTCCTTCCTGCGGCCGCGCTGAGCGGGGCTTTTTTTGAGTGTGTGCTTTTTTAGAGCAAAGTGCGATATACTCACACTTCGTTGAGCTCCAGGTCCTGAGCTTCGGGCTCTATAGTGGAGAAGATCATCACTCCCACCGTCTCGTCCTTCTCTGCCTTTCTCTTCCCCGTCTTCCAGTCCTGCAACGCATCATTTCAATTACGCAACAAGCAATGAATGTCTTCCATTGACTCCCGTTACGCAGCTAGTACGGGTTCAACTCAACTTCCAAGTCTAATTTGTGGAAGGTGGGCAGAGTATGTCACACATACCTTCTCATCCTTGTAGGTGAGGAAGAGCTGGAATACTTCGCTATTGGAGACGACCGGGTGCCTGCACATCCTGGTCATCCAGCCCTGCAACCGCTCCATACGCATCTTAATGAACTCTTCCTCAAAGCGCCCTGGAGGTGAGAGAGAGGGAGGAAATAAGACCCAAGGCCTCTGGACTGGCTGCTTCAGTAGGTCTACACTCTTCATAACAGACACTCACCCGTCACCTGCTTATCTGGTAAAGAGGGGATGGGAATGGCCGAGCCAAACTTGTCCAGGAGCCTCTCATACAACCAATCAAAATGCTTGTACCTGTGGTTGACGGGCCTGTTTGTGGTCTGCACACACACAACACGTGAGGTACAGTTCAGTTTAGTTCAGTTTAGTTGAAACCTCTTTGATGTTCCATGTTGTGCACTGTGTTGTAGTACGAAAATGAAAGTGACGCCTTACATTTGGTGAGACTTGGTACTCGATGTAGCTCTTGAGGCCGTACATCTTCGATCCTTTCTTGGGGTCGGCGACCACACAGTCCAGCTGGGTGTCTGGGTAATGCCACACCGGGCCGACCTCTCCCATCTACACACACACGTGACACATTAGGGTTCGCTCGCTAAATTCTTTGTTACCAACATGTGAGGAGCCGAAGATGGAGAGAGTCACAAGTTCATACATACGTAGATGCACAGCTTCTCTTTGCCCTTCACAAGCTGTTTGCATAGGAGGTAGAGCTCTGGACCCGATTTGGAGAAGCCTGGGAACCTGTCATCAAACAACAACATGTGTTTGGTGGCCAGATTTGTCATAGCACAGATGGATTCATGGCTTGATTCCCTTGCTGAGCTCTTACTTGTTGAGGGAGATCTTCATGGAGGTCGTGCCGCCTCTCTGCATGGCTCCGCTCTCTCCGGACTCGGACTCGGCGTAACCAGTCGATTTCACGTCGTCCCACTCGTCGTCCCACTCGTCAAATTCGGCACCTGGGGATCAGACCCGTGAAAGCGCGATCGTCACTTGCGTTAACATCATACGGCTGCACCGCCTGACTAACAAAACGTAAGCCGATCAAACGGTTAGAATATCTTTGATGGTGTGTGTTTGATCATGGAGGATGACTGCACTCGCCTGGGGAGATGTAGCAGCCATGGAAACACTTCCTGCCTGTAATCTACTGGCACGGCAAAATGCTCAAACATGCTAACAAGGCAGGAGCTACCCATGAAAATCAATACAACAAACTCTATATTCCAAGTTCAAGCATACGGATGAGGAAAAGTGTTAATTTCAAAACAAAAGTTGAAATACCTCACACACACACACACACACATATGAACACACACATGCGTTTAAGTTTGCAAATCAATTCGGTAAACACGAGCGCTGTTGGCAAAAAGCTCCAGGTGATGCAGTGTGTACCTGTGTAATCGATAAGGTAAGGATATGGGTAGATGTCTTTGGCCAGAGAGAAAGGAAAAGGAAAGTTTATTGAGTCGTCTGCACATTTTCACTCCAAACAACAACTGTGCACTGCAGCTGGAAAACTTTAAAAAAAAAAGCAGGAAAAAGAGGGAAAAAATGCCCGTCTGACTCATGAGAGAGTCTGAACTTTCCACAGTCTGCTGAAAACAAAACCGTGACTCAACTGTCCGGTCCAACATACCGGAAAGGACGAAGAACTCGCGGCAGAGCCAGAACCAGGACTGCAGGCAGACTTTCACAGATGGAAAGCTGACGGACTAAAGCGCTAAGTGTGGCAGGATTGAAATGACCTCCTGACCTTTCCTGGGCTAACCTAATTTTACTTATCACGACTCAAAAACACCGGACGCTTCATATAAACGTTTACGCTCCGGTGCTACTGACCCACGACTCATTCTGGGTTCTTTCTGCTTAACAATGAAGCAAATGTCACAACAGGAAGAACATAACTGCAGCTTTCTTGTACACACATTACTGAGTGTGCGGAAAGCAAAACCAAACATTTGGCAATAACCAGGATGTTGCAATCCCTTGGTAAAAGTCCAAAACCAAAACGCTTATTAACAAATCAGCTGTTTGGACGTACCTGGGCCCTGGTAAGCCTGCGGGTGGCCTTGCGATGCGGTGCCCCAGGGGTCGGGGGCGGCGGTGCTCTTGGCCGTCTGGGTACCCTCCGGGTTGGAGGCCCAGTTGTTGGAGGAGCCCCCCGAGGCGTCGCCGGCCCACGTCGACCACGGATCGCTGCCATTGCTTGTCTGTGAGAGAGAGAGAGAGAGAGAGAGAGAGAGAGAGAGAGAGAGAGAGAGGTGGATTGCGTTAAAGGACAAGGAAGGACAAGGAAGGACATGACGGGTGCTGCAGCAAAGAAGATGCAAAACACTGACGCACTGTTCATGCTCACACACACACAAACACACGCACGCTGCTTTCCAAAGGCCAAAAATGCATCTGCATGCCTGCAAGAAAGACGCAAAGTGCTACAAAGTCATACCCACACGCATACAGAAAAATACACCGACCGGAATATTGCTGCGACGTCACGAACCAAAGGAACACACCCCTGCAGCGAGGAACAACAAACTGCACAGTAGTTACACAACAGCGAGGCCTGCGTTTTTTAGATTACGTAATGATGGGTTAGGATCAGTGTCTGCGGGGTGGAAGACGTGTTCGTGACTCGCCGCTCGCCGATTTACAGGTGCCGTTGCTTAATCGAGGCTCTGATCCGTAAAGCTCTGCGGTGCCGTTGCGGTTCTGGTGGCTGATGCTTTTAAATCCATACAAGCGTGGGAGTTGATTGGTTGGGTGTGCTCCTGTTTGTGTGTGTGTGTGTGTGTGTGTGTGTGTGTGTGTGTGTGTGTGTGTGTGTGTGTGTGTGTGTGTGTGTGTGTGTGTGTGTGTGTGTGTGTGTGTGTGTAGGGGGTAAGATCATGCGTTCAACAGGCAGTGGGAATGAATGGGTTGGGAGAATTTGCCAAGGCACGACTGGTGAAGGGCAACCGGGGGGTTAATCATGCACCTTGACCCCGCCTCCCCCAACGTGAAGGGGGGAGGGGGAGGTTACCTCATTGGGGGAGGAGAGGTAGGGGGATATCGGGGTGTCGGGTGTGTCCGGCTGGGGACTCAAACCCCCAGCATCCACCTTGATGGGGAAAGAAGGTCACAAGGTCACAGGCGAGCAGCAACAGTGACAGGCAAACAAGTGAGGAAGAGGTGAGGCGTGATGAGTGTGTGTGTGAGGGGGAAACAGCGGGACAAAGTGAGCCAGTCCAGTCAGGCGGGGCGCTCATCACCTATCATCTCTTCCTGCCTTCTAACCAGTGACAAATGAGCTGACCGAGAAATATCGCGCGCACTGCTCTCACTTCCGCAACTCTGAGGTCATCGCCCAGTTCTGCTTTTTCCTCCAAAATCACTCTATCTCACACACACACACACACTCTTATAGCTGGAAGGCAGCAGCGTGTCAGCAGGGACGATGCATGACGTTATTACAGTTTTAATATGCAGTGTGTATAGGCCAGTTTGTTTGTATGTGTGTGTGTGTTACCTGGTTCTGTCCAGGTGCGGCTGCGGGGGCGAAGGCATCAAAGAAGGTCAAGTCGGCGGCCGGCGGTGCCACGTGTGCTTCATTGTGGGGAGGTGCGGCGGTGGGTGCTGCTCCTGGGAACGACGGAGTCTGCTTGCCGAGCTAGAAGGGGTTGGACAAGAGAAAACACACACACGCATGAGGTAATCAAATCCGGATATTCCAGTATGATCATAATGTCTTTCCAAGGCAAAATTCCTCCGGGGTATAAAAGTGAAAAGTGAACATGTGCCCAAGCAACTAACTGTTCTGGCATCATGAGCCTCTCTCTCTCTCTCAAACTATTAATAACACACACATTTCTCTTTAACAATACTGTACATGAGTCCTGGTGTCTCTCAAAGTCGAAGAGATACGAAAAAGTGTCAGGAAAAAATGGACATCACTGGACGTATTGATTGGACACAGAATCAACAAAATGGCCCAGAGGAAGCCAGGAAGATAACAAAGGGTCACACACACACACACACACACACACACACACACACACACACACACACACACACACACACACACACACACACACACACACACACACACACACACACACACACACACACACACACACACACACACACACACACACACACCTTTTGCTACTTTTAACTTTTAACTCAGGTCTCTCTCTTTCTGCAGTGTGAGTCACGACCAGAGAGCTGAACTCACACTTACTGGACCAAGAAGGATGGAAGGAGCGCGCGCACACACACACACACACACACACACACACACACACACACACACACACACACACACACACACACACACACACACACACACACACACACACACACACACACACACACACACACACACACACACACACCCTTATCAGCAAAAAAGCCGCACAGACACGCATCCTCTGACAGATAGCTGCAGAGCAAGGTTAAACTCTGACATAGATAGCCGCCGTCGCTGTACATCATGACCTTAAATCAGACGGCGTTTGTTGCCCCGATATGATAGAAGTGAAACTCCACCGAGAGAATAGTGTGCTGAGCTTCACATTTCCTGTTCACGTCCCCCCTCCCCTCCCTTACCTCAATGTAGTCTTCTGGCACCAGTCCAACTTCCCCTCTGGAATTCTGTGCTTCGATCCAGCCTCCTCCGATGTGCTGAGAGCAAACACAAGACACGGCGAGTCAGTGCTGCCACATAAAAGCCGCCGTGTGCTCGCCAAAAATACCTGCACAGACTGTTTATATAGCGGAATAAACAATGTTTCCCGTTTCTCTAATTGGCTTGAACTAGATTTGGATTGGAATACTATGCAGGTCGAGCGCAGTGAGTGTGACCTTTGAACTGTTGGCAACTGGCAGCAATGACATCATGTTTGCTCCCTTTTCCCTCGTCTGGTTTCCTCCTTGTGTTTGATGTGACACACATTGTTTACATAAAACCTGCGATCACGTGAGGCCTTTAAGGGAATGTGGGGTTTTTTTCAAACGCAATGTTTACTTTTACCGTATTTCACAGGACTTATCCACATTAAATAACTGGCAGTGAAAAAGAATCTAATACTTATTTTGCCCTGATTCAATTCGACATAATTACAAATACAAAGTTCTCATGGTATACACAAAACAGGTATTACAACATTGCCATCTGCTGTGCTGCATGTCACAATACTAAACAATACTTCAACACTTCACAGGTCAAACTGAAAGGAACGCTGATAGCGGACGGCGTTGGCTCGGCCGTACCTGATTGGTGACAGTGACGGTCTCGCCTTCTTTCACCGACAACTCGTTGTTCCCCGCCTCAGCAGAGAAGTCGTACAAAACCTGTGCCTGAAGGAGGGACGTCAACACAATCAGGGAAAAACACACAGATATGTTGGTGACAGGAAGGTAAACGCTGAGGTCCACGTCCACCTTTAGTGTGTGGAGTGCAGAGTGCAATAAGCACACTAGAACAGGCCAAACGAGTTCTTCTGCGCTTATTGTGCTGACTACAGGTAGGCACCAGCGTGAAGCAGCAACAACAAGGCCCGAACCGCTGCTTCACCTGAAAAAGTTCAATAAGGGGGCCTAAAATTCTTCACAGACACACCTCAGCGACCCACATCTAGTAGCATGCCCTTCCCCCAGGGCCCCAAATCCACACACACATGCAAACACGCATCACAGAGACAAAAACTCACTAAAATACCTATTTTCACTGTTCATATTTGATCTTAAACCATCATTTACTTGACACTTTATATATTTTCTGAAATTTGACGACACACACTCACCGGGAACGGCTGATTTTCAGTATCCATCTGAGATGAGAGCAGTAGTCAGTGTGCTAGTTGTTATTGCAAAGGTGTTGAATTCACAGTGCTGCGCTATATAACCACCTCGTTCATTAACTAGCTTGGGGGAATGCGCGTGTATTTGCTCTTCTCTTAGCACCGATCTATTTTAGCATGAGCCTGCCCACTCCCGTGGGGCAAGGAACTAGGATGATGTTTCCAAACAGGAACTACATAAGCAGAGAAACACTGATGACTGTTACAGTGGCCTCAACTTCTGCTGGCTCAGTTATTTTTTCATGTTCAGGTTATAGGAAGCACTTTGGTTGTTTTGAGTTCTCTGACGCATGCCTGCAGTCAGGATAATGTGGATCTATAAAGGGATCACTTTGTTGTTTAATATGACTTGATATGTTAATAAATATTTAGCTAAATGGGATCTGGATCTGCAAAAAACACCCAAAGACTTGACAAAAACATGCTAGCAAAAGACTTTTCCTGCTCTGGAAAGACTAATAGGCTACCAAAACTAGCTAACACTGTCACAAATTATTAAACTTATGATGTGTATTGATTCTCATGATTAATTTCTCTTGTTGACAAAAGGGCTGTAGAGGTCCATTTACCAGTTACAGTACTCTGGACTACATTTCCCAGCATGCATCGCGTGCAGAACTGACCCGCACTGGAAAGGTAGTAAAATGTCACAAGACACTTTTCTAATGAGACACATTTTCCGTGTGTAGGAACAAAATTCGTTCACGTTTGCTGTATACAATCACACCGTACGCATCCTTAATACGCGTCTAAACTACAATATTGCAAAAGTTTGGGCTCATAAATACGCAAAGTTTACCGTAATCACCATTAACTTAACGCTAGGAATTGTAACGCCTCTACCAGTCCACAGCCCGCGGAGAGCACAAACACAGTGTGGGGAGACATTGGAGTATAATGGAAGCATAGTACGGTATGAAAACAGCTCAGGGAAGTTGTCAGACGTACCTTGTGTGCCATTGTCGGAGCGTTGATCAATCATTACAAACACAGGCCCTGCAGTTTTCTGGATTTCAAACCCTCAGCTGGACATTCTCGCCCCGCTGATTTGGGCTACGGTACGCCGAAGAAAAAACACGATAGTCGACTTTAACACATTACTCCAAATACTTTGCCCCAAAAAAGCCTCTCGAATGTGGAAGAAGCGTTGAGAGGCACAACGGGGCGACAGCAACAAGTTTGAACCGCGTAGTGGGCTGCTGCTGACAGTACGGGAGGGAGGGAGGGAGGGAGGGAGTGCCCTGCACCGGGGAGGGGAACCGGAAAGGTGGCCAGCACCGTATCTTCCGACGGCCCTCAAAGGTAGCACCAACCAAATATAGTCATATACAAATGTGAAAAAGCACATCTACCTAAAAATTCCTTATCAATGTGACCATCATTATTACTAGTATTATTATTAGTGTTATTATTACTATTGTTAACATACTACAACACTTCGCCCTAATACTACGCGATTAAAACCGGATGAGTGCTCAGCTTCAGTCATCGTATTCATTATATATGTTTGAAATTTGAAGTTCAGAGCAGCTACCGTCACAAGTTAAACTACTTTCAGTGTTCTGACGTCTTTGGGAGTCTCCCCCCGCTCATTTCTTATGTTGACGTCACCCTCTGTTGGTATAAATGTGATATTACATTACAAGCAGATCCAACATGTTGAAAATGTACTGAAGTGTATGTATTGTAATGTATTTCTATGTCAATTAAAGATAGTATTCTCAAAACCAGTCGCCTGTTTGTTGAGTATATAATTATAATCCCAGAGCGTGTCGATGTAAATGAATAACCCTTCTGCTTGACTGCACAACAACAGTAAGGATAAAATAATATCTTAATCTGTAGTTGCAGTCAATTGGATCTCTAGTACAGAGTTCATCTTTCTATGACTCACAAGTTTTGTAGTACTTAAATGTATATGAATACAAAAGTGAATCATCACATTTAATTCAGTGGTGATGTTGTAACAGTAGAACAGGTTGAAATGAGTGTGGGAGGAGCCAACAGGAGACATGCTGTAGATGGGTCCAGTCCACTGCCCACACGACCACAGACGGGCTGCATACAGCATACACAGACAAGATTAAGGGATTATTCCACAGACAGCAAACTCAGGAGAATCCCTAATTTAACAGGAACATTATGCACCTTCTGTTTTCTTTCTTTTTCCTGGTCAAGGCTTGGCCGAAAGCTGAAGGGGCAACAGATGACCCCGCCCTACCTTTCATGGAATATCTGGACTCGGAAGAGCTGGTCCGCTTGAAATGGGGTTTCAATGAATTGAAAGGAACTATTACATTCAGATTGACCAATAAAACCACAGGTTGGGTGGGCTTTGGCCTCAGCCCAAATGGAGGTATGGAGGGGGCAGATATTGTCATAGGGATCCACGCCCAAAGAAAGTTATTTTACCGTAAGCAATTATCTAACCAAAGCACTCTGTCTATACTTTGATGACATTAAAGAGTAGAGGTAAACATGTAAAGTGTTTTAATTTTTCCGTGCCCAATAGTAAACAAATCAGTGTCAGGACATGAGTTAGGATGGGACTGATCTATTTCTCCTTTAGGATCGCCACGCCAAAGGGAACGCTATGCCTTTGTTGGACCTTAAACAGAGCTACACTTTACTGGGTGTGAGTGAGAGTGAAGGTCAAACCTCCATGACCTTTGAGAGGCCCATTCATACATGTGATGACCAAGACTTTGATATCACAGTAAGAGTTTCAGTTATTCTTTCACTATAAATTAAGTAAAGTTCTGCTCATGTAGTATAACTTCCAAACAACTATCGACTTTATTTGAAAAGTCATGCAGGAAGACCTTTTAAAAATCTAACCACAAGTTCTAGTCACACTGGATGCATAAACGGTTAACAACATTTACTGTAACTGCAATGCTAAAGATGGACAAGGATCTACATTCTACATTTGATTTGGGGATCAATTCAAGATTTTACTGTAGCGTAAGGAATCATTTCATCTTTGCAGGTCGAAACTTTGTAATCCACATTGAGGATTCATCAAAATTCCATCCTTTGTTGTGCTTTAATGTAGTGTAATGTAATATAATGTAAACCAGTTCAGTTTGTTCTTTATATCATATTTCCTCCTTTTATATCCATGTTAACAGCCATGGAAGGCTTAGAACAGAGAGCTTTTGTGTTCCACTGAAACACTATACAGTTTCTGTAATATAACACAAGCAACATCTGTTTTCCCACACATATTCAGAATGAATTTAGTTACATCTTAATAGTGTTTTCATCTCTGTGTAAGCAAAGCCCCTCATTTATTGAATATTATTTTTAGCCGATAGCTGACATTAAAAAGGCACATTTGTTTTAACGTACTCATTTGAATTCAAATTGTCACTTCTCAACTATAATTTTTGCCTCGTAAATGCAGTTTATCTTTCACATGTCTACAACAGAGTGGCCCCATTAAGCTGATTTATGCCTACGGACAAACAGATGAGATCAGCTACCATCGCACCCGCAGAGGCACTAAGGAGGTGAACCTGCTGAAATATATGTCCAAGACTGCCACACCAGGTCTCAGCTATCTCAATGTCACCATGGACAATGTAAGAATGACTGCAGGCCTCCACTGGTGACTACATGCTGTTCGACAGTATTGCATTTTTACCCTGTTTTCTTTGCAGATCAGTATCCCCGCCATTCATACCTACTACCACTGCAGGGTCATGAAGCTGTCAGAGTTAAAGAAAAAACATCACGTATTTCGAGTAAGTGACTGATTTTGATGAATTTCATATTACTTATGTCCCTTTTTTGCACACGTATTGATAAGCATTATTCATTGAAGAGGAGCAGACATAAAGTAATAGTCCTATGTCCCCTCTTCCTTTTCCATAGGTTGAACCAGTGATTGAGAACCATGATTTTGTTCACCACATGATACTGTACAGCTGCCCTATGACTGTGAATGAACCCAATTAAAATCAGTGCTATGGGGACAACAAAGGGAACTATTGCATCAATATTGTGGCTGTATGGGGAACCGGCGTAGGGGTGAGGGAGAACTCACTGTACATATTCATGACTTAATAATTTGTGGACATACAGTAAGTGTTGTGATTGAGTCGTCCATCTCTGATGCCAGAGTTGTACTTCTTAGGGGTGTTCATTCTTTTGGGGAAAATATTCTTGCGTAAGCTGTGTCAACAATAAATTCCCCAACAGGCATTTGAGCTTCCAGAACAGGCTGGCATTCCCATTGGAGGTGAGAATGTTGATAGATTCTACAAGTTGGAAATCCACTACAATAATCCAACCAGTCAGGCAGGTAAATACTCTTCTATCTTGGATCTAGATCAAGATTCGACGTTATTTGAAGATGTGTTGTTTTTTGTGGCAAATTGGCAACTTCCACTTTTCACACGTACGTCATATTTCATTTTCTCCTGTGTATGTTTTTATTATGTGATCCTGTGATGTTTTATGTCTTTGTGTCTGTGTATAGGGAGGAGGGACAGCTCGGGAATGAGGATGTACTATACAGACCAACTGAGGCAGCATGATGTGGGCGTCCTGGATGTGGGTGTGATGTTATTTTACAGATCCCTGAGGTATCAGATCCCTCCAAAGGCTGCTCAATTCCACACCTATGCTGTGTGTAATACCACACTCTTCTCTAAGGTACACAATGGTTTGATGTAGATTTACAAATGCACCAATTCTAGATTTGAATTGGCATATTAAATAAAGTGTCTGTTTTATGCTAAATACTGGTCGCTGCTCTTTTCTCCCAGCTTCATGCCGACCCTGTGCCTGACCTTCAAGCATTCGCTGTGGTGCTCCACACTCACTTAGCTGGGAGGAAAGTCAGAGTTGGCCTCTTCAGGTTAGAGAGAGTGGGACAGAGCCCTTGACAGGTTTTGGAACATCAGATTGGTGATTTCTTTTGGTGTAAACTTGAGAAAGACCCACAGGTGCAGCTCAATAAATTAGAATATGGTATCTTCCCTATGTTGTGTCGCCTACTGAACCAGACTGAGAGACAATGACAAGACTCAGGAAACCTCAGCAGGTGATTTGAGTTAATTAGCTGATTAGAGTGTGACACTGTGAGGCTACAATATTGAATTGTTTCATAATATTCAAAGTTTCTGCGATACTGAACTTGGGGTTTTCATGAGCTGTAAGCCAGAATCATCAAAATTTAAACCAATAAAGGCTTAAAATATTTCACTTTGAGTGTAATGAATCTATAGTATATGAGAGTTTCACTTTTTGAATTGAATATCTGAAATAAATGAACTTTTCCACAATATTCTAATTTATTGTGCCGCACCTGTATATACTAAAATTAGAAACAGATTATTGTTGGATCCAAAAGTACATTAGTATCTTGAAAGACACAATTCTCTTTCAAGATACTTGGATGTCCCCTCCCAGGCCCTGCATGTCCAAGTAGCCACACATTTGTTTAACACTTAATATAATCACTAGTATTTGATGACAACGCAAAAGAAGAATATATAATGTAGCACTGAGTATTGTAGTTTTCCTATATTCTAGTGATTTTAGCTAACCATGTTTTTCTCTTTTTCGACGTGCTTCTTGGTCCCACAGAGATGGAGAGCAAATAGATGTTTTGGGCTCGGACGACAATTACAACTTCGAGTTTCAGCAGTTCGTCAATTTTGGCAACATCAAGACCATCAAGCCAGTAAGCCTCTAAAGCATCAATGCCAATGTATCACTATGTTAGAATACACATTTTGGGCAAGTATTTGGTTGATTGAGCTCTTAAAGACAATGCTGCTGTATATTACCACAATTAATGATGTCGTACATCACAGGGTGACGAGATTGTCATGGAATGCACCTACAACACTGTCAATCGTAAAAACTTTACAAAGGTTGGTAACTATAGCTGTGTATACGTCTATGTGTGAATCAGTGCTGGAACATTCTAAATAATATAGATGGAAGTATGTCACAGGACATTGTTGTTATATGTTAAATGGAAGCCCTCATTTAAAAATAACTGTTTCATTCTGTTGCCTTCTACAGATGTGGTTCGCAACTACTGATGAGATGTGTTTCGCCTTCATATTCTATTACCCTGCAGTAGACATCAACGGGTGTTTAAGCATTCCAAATTTAGAGTCTCCCATGAACACAGTTGACACGTAAGACACAATAGGTTCATTCTTACGTCGCGTTTCACTGTCCAATTTGAATGTGTTGCACCGGTTGAAGTTTACACATTGTTTTCATGATATGCATGAAATGACATCTGAATACGCCCTTTGTCAAATAACTGTGCTCATTTCCAACAGCTTGGCTGAAAATGACATCACGACAGATGAGATTGTAAAGTATGAAGCCTTAATGAAGACTCTCCCACAAATTCAGACCATCTCTAATACCAATGTAAGTTTCCACAGTTTGAACATGTGTTCTTCTGTTTAAATCAGATAAAGACATTCACAGTTTGTAGACCGTATGTTGTCAGCCTGATATTCTGATTGATTTTATTTACACTCTCCCATGCAGCAGCAGTTAAACTCATACATAAAACATCAAACTCAATCCATTAGCTATTGATCACTCATTTATTATTAACTGTAGTCAGAAAGTAAGTAAGACTTTAATAAGCCTCAAACTGCTGGTTGTTCATGTCTTATTTCATGGTATTCCTCTGGTTTCACCCCTCATTTTTGATGTATAGTTAATTGTTGGTGTTCTTCAAGCATGATCATTTTCACTTCTTTTTCCCCAGAACGAATTCTCAGAGTATGTAAATGGCACAGTCAGGGATTTGATGGAAATACTACCTTTCCCTTGTGAGCGCAGTGCCGCAGGTAGACCTGAGATGCCCTGGACAGCAGAGGCTACACTGTTGTTTCTCTGGATGGCAGTAATGTGAAGTTGTGTAATGTCCAAAACAATTCATACGTCCATCATTTCATTGTTGTTTATCTGCTTTGCCTGCTACATTGTCCACATATCCTCTCTTTGTGTCGAATTATGATCATGGATTGGATTTCATATTCATTAAAATTTAGTTAAATGTAAAATGTTAATGTTAAACGTCACATACCACCTTTCTACCTGTCCCTTATATCTAATTTCACCCCCTTCACACCATCCCTACCCCACCCTAACCTAACCTGCCCTCCTCCCTCCTATGGTGATTCCATTCAATAATCACTATAAGTTTGTAATGCAAATCAAAAAAGTGAAGATGAGAGGAGAGGAGAAATGTCCAACAGATGAATGATGTCATCCCATCCAGAGAAGCGGGGCGGTATGGCACAGTACAGGTAATGTTGCAAGTTTGCCTCTGGAGGGCGCTCACACTACTTTAACTTCTAAGCCTTGTCATGCTATTCGCATGCTGTCCACCAGGGGGCGCGCCTCTATTGTTTCTCTGCCTGTCAGTGCACTGTCAGGGAATGAATGTGAGCGGCTAGCCGGCTAGTTGTTGTGGAAATGTCACTATCAGGATGATATCGCAGCGTGACAGAGGAGAACTCGCTCGGTTTTATACAGTCACGGACCCTAAGAAGCACCAGAAAGGCTACACGGTGTACAAAGTCACCGCGAGGGTAAGTGGACGGAGGGTGACAGACAGGCTAATGCTAAGTGTTGTTGTTAGCCGCTTAGCTCAAACTATGCTAACACCCGAGCTAGAATGATGTAAACATGGTGTAAGAAGTGTGAGCGCTTGGTGGACGTTGGCCGGCTGCTGCGAGGAACAACGCAGTGTTGTTGAACTGTAATGTTTATCAATTCTCTGTTTGTGTGTTTTAAAATACCGACATTTGGATGTTATTGTTTGGGGTCACCCTCTCGCTAACATTAGCCAACATGAACTGATTTGACAGAGGAGTTTGTGTGTGTGTCTCTCTCTCTTTCTCTTTCTCTTTCTCTTTCTCTTTCTCTTTCTCACACACACACACACACACACACACACACACACACACTCCCATGTGTATATACTCTACTACTAACTAAGGCTCTCAGGTCTGCCCTACAACTCTGGAAAATGATTTCATTCATAATCTTGGAGACTATTCTGAAACTCAAGAGGAAATATTTTAATGATGCAACAAAAACTCTTACACACACACACACACACACACACACACACACACATACGCACACACACACACACACGCACGCAGTACAGAGGGCTCAGCGCACCTACACACACCCGACTGACTGTGAGAGCACCAGGCACCAGTGTTTGATCATTTCAGACACGAATAAGCCAAGATTTGCTCTTCTCCCTTCTCTCCTCTCTCCATACGTGTGGCGGCGATATCTCGTTCTCACACTCACTGCTCCACTCCGTTGCCTCATATAATGCGCTCATTGTCACACACACACACACACACAGCTATGTCCTCGCCCCACAAGAAATTCCCCTGAGGAAGAAGTGGCAACTCTCTTAACGGTGTCCAGTCTGATAGGAGACATTTAAGTAGGAGTCCCTTGCATCAGCTTGAGCTCTCGTCTCCTCCTTCCACACAGATCATCTCCAGGAAGAACCCAGAAGATGTGCAGGAGGTAAGACACGCCGACGATCTGTGTTTCTTTACAAAGTTTGTGCCATTTACCGTTCCAAGATCATTGTCGACTGCTCAGCCGTATTTTAGAATACGTAGTTCCTCGCCTCATGTGGATGTTATGTTACATGTGACACACACTTAGGAATGCAGGCTGGCCAGAACCCAATGCTAATGCAACAGGCATGATGTCAATTACTGTGCCTGTGTGTCAGAGGAAGAGAGAGAGGGTGAGAGAGAAAGAGTTTTGCATTGAAACAGACACACACCTCGATTGTAGCGAGACTGTCGTGCTTGCGAGGAGCTCTGGTTCTACGATCTCACCGTGAGCCTTTTCACAAATAGAGGAAGGAATTAACTGACCGTGGTGTGTAGGTATACATGTGTGTATGTATGTATTGTGGATTGTTATTAGATCTGTGTTTGTGATATATACGTTAAAAGCAAGAAAGATATGTGCTCTTGACACTTGATACCGTCTCTCTCCTCTTCTACGTCCATCTCTGTTTGTAGATAACAGTGTGGAAGAGATACAGCGACTTCCGTAAGCTTCATCAAAACCTCTGGCAGCTGCACAAGAGCCTGTGTAGCCAGTCTGAGCTGTTCCCTCCCTTCGCTAAAGCCAAAGTCTTCGGTAAGGAAGTGAACTGGATCATGATTTGTTACAGGACGTTATTGAACGCTGGATTTTGATTCATGTGACTCCTGTATGTGTGTGTGTAGGTCGTTTTGATGACTCGGTGATTGAGGAAAGGAGGCAGTGCTCGGAGGATCTGCTGCAATTCTCCGCTAATATTCCCGCTCTTTACAGCAGTCAGCACATCCAAGACTTCTTCAAGGTACACACACACACATCTACAACATTCTGTGAGTGTATTTACACACACTCAGACAGTGATTGACCTTTTTTGACTGGGTTCCAGGGAGGTGAGGTCCACGACGGCTCTGAGCTCATCGGACCAGCTGAGCCCTTTTCGGATTTCCTGGCAGACAGTTTGTCAGACTGCAGCTCGGATGGTAATGTCACACTCCAAAATCAATCTTCCTCTACAAATGATGATCTTCCTGTTAATTCAGAAGTGCTCAGAGGTGTGTGCGTGTCTTTTTCAGTACAAAGAGACATCAGTGGTGCGGAGGATTTAACCATAACATCTGATTATGGAGGTAGAGTGTGTGTTTCCTGTGCTGTAATCTCACTTGTATCTTTTTAAATTGTAGTATGCGGTACACAGACCAACTGATAACACACTCTCAATCCTCAGGTCCGTCCAGTGATAGTGACCTGACCTCCCTGGCGGTGGACACAGACTCCTTAGCTGAGTTGGACAATGGCATGGCCTCAGGCCGCACCTCCCCAAACCGGCCACATGGGGGAGCCGCCAACATTAGCAGCAGTTGCAGCCCTCTCCTGACCTCCCGTCACGAACGCCGCAGCCCGTCCCCCGCCCGCGTCCCTGCCCCCGGATCCTCAGCCCCTAACCCGGAGGTCGGGTGGCCTGGCCGGACGCCGCTCTTCTCCGGTACTCTGAAGAAAGCCGGCGGCGGCAACCACAAGGACGCCAAGCCAGATTACCTAGACAAAGCCAGCGAGCTCATCTGCTTGGCCGTACAGAAGGAGAGGGAGGAGGACTACCAGGCAGCTTTTTCCTATTACCGCAGTGGAGTGGACCTGCTGCTGCAAGGGGTGCAAGGTCAGTTAGGAATGAGTGGCGGGCGAGGTCTCCGTTAGATCAGGGGTGTTTACTGAAGTGGCACCGAGGGCGAAGCATCTGGAGGTTCATTCAAACATGTAAATGGATAATTTTGGCACTCAGAGGGAGGAAGAGGGAGAGGGAGGGGCACATTAATGAGGCCAGGTCAAGAAGAAAGACCCACCAACTCTGTTTCATTCGTTCGTGACCCTTTGCCGGCCAATTAAGATCCAGTTAGGTCACAGCCCAGTTTACTTGAATTAAACGTCTGCCCTCTGAAATTTCAGGTGAACCCAGTCCCACGCGGCGAGAAGCAGTGAAGAAGAAAACTGCAGAGTATCTGATGCGCGCTGAACAGATATCCAGTGAGAATCTGTGGAGAAACATGGGTCAAGGGTCAACACAAACCGTGGTGAGTGTGAGTAAGGTTTCTGTTAAGCTTGACTTATGGATTTTCAGAACCTCGGTCTGATCTAATTGCTTTCTTTGTTAATACTAAGTAAGTATTTATTGAAGATGTTTGAATGTCGGTTTTTCATCCTAGGCGATGGGGATGCAGTGCTGCCCTCCTACCAGCAGGGGGAGCCAACAGAGTCCTTTTGAAGAGCTGAGAGCTTACCGGGTGTTGGGGGTCATAGATAAGGTCAGTGTACTGCTTCTCACAGTGTTACAGTGGGAAATGAAAACTTATATGAGAGGGAAAATGCAAAACATCAAACAGAAAAGCTCTAAGCTGTATAAAATGCTGATTCAGCAAAACTCCAAATCTCCTTTGTTTCAAGTTTTGCTGACATCTTCCACATTTCCAAAAAGTAAAATTGACATAATAATGGTAACACGTACATGAATGATAACATAGGAGGAAGTAAAAGGAAAATCCAAACTTATAGCGTTGTATTTGTTGTTATTTAGTAGTTCTAGTAGCTTTCTGTAGATTGTAGCTGGATGACAAAGTGCTCTCTCCTCCTTGTGCCCTTCTTCAACCATCTCTTTTTATCTGAGGCCATAAAACATAATAGATTTCCGAGGGGATGGCGCGATAAGGACCGGGGCGCGTATATGTTTAGCATCAGTTATGAGTAGCACAAGGTCAGTTTAGGTTGCCGGTCCTCCAAACCAGCTGCCACCGAAGCAACTTCACCACTCAGCCATGAAATGACTTGGCAAGCGACTCGGCGAGCGGGCGCAAAACATCGAACCAATGATGCGCAAACCTACACACACAAACACAAAACCCTAAGGATAATGTTGACACAATGCGAACACGTGTTCCCCCCCCTGCAGAGGTTTGTGCAAAAGCCACAATATGTCCTGAAAGCAATCGCGTAAACGTACGCGCGGAGACTAGCTTTCTGTTAAAAAGTCGCGGCTTTTCCTCGTCTTTCTCCTCTTCCTTCCCTCCTCTCACTTTTAATGGGGACAGAGGGGACAGATGGAGAGAGCTTCTCACCCTCCTGTCCCCCCCCCCACTCCTCTGCCCATCCCCCCCACCCCCCCACCCTTTCCCTGATGTTTGTGTCTTAATTATATTAGCGCCCTGGCTAGCACCGCCACTCTGTTTACTCACAGCTCCATTCATATCCATTTAGCCTGCACCTGTTTGGTCCCAGCCAGGGTCACATGGAGAGAATGCAACCACGGAACACACACACACTCACACACACACACACACACACAGGGTCATGCACATATGCTCAAGCTCTCCCTGGGGAGCACGGGGGGGGGGGGAGAAGGAGGAGCAGTGAACATGTCAGAGAGATGAATAAGATATCAGGAAGAGAAGGAGGAAGAAATGAGGTGCAGGGAGCTGAGGAGAAGCGGTAGAGTTTGAATTGTATTTGTTTCATTCTCTCACCACTTTACGTTTGATTTGTTCTGTAGTTTATTTCCTTCCCGACTTTGTAGACTTGACCAACCTAACAGACGTTTCCCCGGGCTAACCTGCACGTTCCATTTTAGCCACTGTCGCCCCGTTTGAGGCTCACCTGAACAACAGGGCCCCGTTGTCTTAGCGCCAATTTTCCGTAATATAATTTGGGGGGCGACATTTATCTTTTCCCGGCCCTCGTGCGAGCCCTGACCTCGTCGTTGAGAAACACGGCTCGGGAGGACACGGCCAGTACATCATCTCTGACCGCGTGTCCCGCTCACACACCCAATTAATGACTCTCTTCTATCACAGGTTCTTTTGGTCATGGACAAGAGAACACAAGAGACGTTCATCCTCAAAGTAAGTCCAGCGTGCACCGTGTGTATGTGTGTATGTGTCCCTCCAAAATCCTGGTTGTCCTGTGACTGTAAGTGTGTGAAGTGTGCCAGAAGCCCCTGTGTGTAACCAGTGTAATTGATTCTAATGGGCCTGTCCCTGTCAGCTCCTCTGCTCTCGGGCGCGAGACGTGTGCCAGATGCCAACGCACAGCGCAGGCACAGATGACTACACACATACACACACAACACTCAGCGTGCACACACACACACTCGCAATGTGAACTTAACGTGGCGGCGGTGATGAATTTTTGCACGGCCCCTGTTTTTTCATTTTTTTTAAAGTCACGCGCCGTATGTGGCTTGATGAATCCAGTGACTTTGGGCCGGCGCCGGGGCACGGCTGGCACCTCCATACGGGATAATGGGAGGTTTCTCCTTTGCCGTGCACCCCCCCTCATTCCTCTCCCCCCCCCTTTCCTCATTTTCCCACCTTGATCTTCACACAACCCTAAAACACTCACCTCTCTCTCTCTCTCTCTGTTTTTGGCTGGTGCCCTCCATATTTGGGCTAATTTTCAGTTTCCCCTCTCGTCCTCCAATCTCGACCGTCCCGGTGCCCGCGCTCCCTTTTTTTTTTAATAACTCGCCTTCTCACCTCTCCTCTCCCCTCCCACTTCCCCCTTCAGGGTCTGAGAAAGAGCAGCGACTGCGGGAGGACGAAGAGGACCGTGGTGCCTCACTCGGTGCCCAACATGGTGCAGCTGAAGAAGTCCATCATGTCGGACGACACGGTGTTCCTCCTGCTGCAGTACGCCGAGGGTACGTACCTTTATCGTAGTTTCATCTCTCCTGCTTTGTCACTCAAACTACATTTTCCCTCCCTTAACCCCCCCCCTCCTCTACCGCCCGTCTACGCTATTTCTGCGGACAGATGTTTGATAGAGATGGGTGTGTGTCACAGGTCATTATTCTGAATACCAGGTGGCGCCGTGCTTCATTACCTAAGCCAACACCTGGGCCTCCTTACATCCCGCTCATTCAGAGATGTGTATTCGTGTGTGTAGGAGGTGTGTGTGTGTCGAGGTTGACGTGGTGTGTACAACGAACGCCGAAGGCGCACTTTTTTAATGCCCCGTAACCTATTCAATCTGGCATACACCCCGGCAAACCAACACGCGCTGATATCACCGGACGGCACCGAATATCACACGGGACACGATGTCATCAAGCTAATTTGATTGTAGAGACTTCCTGTTGTAGCACGAATACATCCCAAGTTATGTGAGCGGGCGAGGGGAGGGGGGGGAGGGGGTGACGGGCAGTCGTACTTGGAATCAGCAGATGGGTTTGGTGGGGACAGACAGGCGGGAAGTGCAGGCAGTCAGGCAGACGACGGGGGAGGCAGTGACCTGTGTGACATTGGACACAAACATGTGGATGGTTTTACTTTGGAAGCCATCGAGCTGCCCCTGCTATCATTATCATCACGGCAAACTCCCCTATCCATTCTCATCACACACAACAGATGCTGACTTCCAATGGCTCCGAAGCGCGTGTGTGTGTGTGTGTGTGTGTGTGTGTGTGTGTGTGTGTGTGTGTGTGTGTGTGTGTGTGTGTGTGTGTGTGTGTGTGTGTGTGTGTGTGTGTGTGTGTGTGTGTGTGTGTGTGTGTGTGTGTGTGTGTGTGTGTCTACGCGCGCACCCCTCCTCTAGCCAAACTATGAGACTATATCCTTCATGTTTTTCTCTCCTATTCCAGCTAGTTTCGTCATTACCTACTCATTTTCCTTCTTCCTCCTCAGGTGGGAAGCTGTGGTCACACATTGGGAAGTTCCTGCGTCATTCCAGCCCAGACGACAGCTTTGACATCCCGTTCATCCAGAAGAGCCACACAGCAGCCGTACACTCCCCGCAGCACGCCGGACACCAGCCGGGCGTCGACTCGGCCAGTTCCGGGTCCGAGCGCGTCATCTCCGGTTCCGATTCCCTCTCACGGCGGCAGAAGAAAGCCGTCGTCCCGCCTCAAAAAGGCGGCGGTCTACCTTCCAAGTTCCTGGCGCTGTTTGGGTCCAAATCAGACTCGGGGACCGCGTCTGAGGAAGAGTGCACTAACAGCTATCTGACGCTTTGCAACGAGTACGAACAGGAGAAGGTGGAACCAGACGCACTAGAGGAGCAGGAGGACAAGAGCGAGCAGGACATGCTGTCGCTCGACGTGCCCAACGCCACGACCACCACGTCCTCGCGCACCCGCTCGCTGCTTAGCAACGACAGCCTCTCCTCGCCCATCAGCTCTCAGGAACTCAGCTTTTTTACAGAGACGTCTGACAAAAACGGCCAAAGCCACGACCATGAACAGTGCCACAGCGAAGGGCTGGAGCACAACGAAGTCTTCAGTCCCTTGCCCTCCCCCGCCGCTCCCCTGTCTTTGGACCAATCCAAGCTCACGCCAATGGAGTTTTTTCGTATCGACAGCAAAGACAGCGCGAGTGAGGTAACCTGCCTCGACCCCGGGGAGCCACACCCCTCTCTCAAGCCAGGTATGTTCTGTGCCTCTGAGGAAGTGCCCGAGCTGGCGCGGGAGGTCAAGGGCCACTGCGCCGAGTTTTGGGGCCTGGACTGCAGCGATAAAGGTTCCAACGAGTCGGTGCCGGTCATCTCATTCAAAGACGCGGCGGTGGAGGACGAGGGTCAACCGCCAGACCTTTTGGTCAACCTACCTGCGGGGGGCGGGGCGGCGAACTCGTCACTAGAGGAACTGGAGACGTCCGGAGTGTGTCTGGGCCTGGAGGTCACGGCGTCTCCTCAGAAGTGCGCCCAGCCCGATGTCTTACAACTTCACAGCCAGCCTGAGGAAGAGGAGGAGCAGCAGCAGCAGCAGCAGCCACCACCACATCAGGATCTTTTACCTTTTTGTACAGCCTCTGCAGCTCACAATGACACTGCTGCGTCTTCCTCAGCCTTAACCTCACCGCTGGACGACGGCAGCTTCACATTTGAACACAAGGCTGCTAATAGAGCGGCGGTTGATACTACATGCCAAAATAACAACCTCCTCCATCTTGACGCAGACATTCCAGGTACCGACTCGCTCAGTGAGACACTAAAGCCCAGTACGAGAGTAAACCAGGGCTTTGAAGCAGCCCCCGCCGGCATTAACGCAGGATCCGACCTCGCCACAAATGGGACCGATGCCCGCGCGGCGCCTCAGACTTCATTAGGCCTTGATGGCAAATCATCAGGAGGTATTAGTAACACAGGTGGCAGCGAATTTGATAAAGAAGTATCGCGGCTGTTTGCGGAGCTCGACAAACTGTCCTTGGCTGCGTCCCAAGCTCGCATCCCCGAGGAGTTCGTGTGCCGCTGGGCCGCCGAGATGGTGACGGCCCTGGATTCACTGCACCAGGAGGGAATCATCTGTCGAGACCTGAACCCCAACAACATCTTGCTGGACCACCAAGGTTAGTGACACCCCAATTACCAATTTTTGAGCAGTGATAACAAAAGGTTGGGCTCAGTTTATACACGATGTTGACGGGCGCGGACGGAGAGAATGCAATACTTGCGGGTTACGATCCAATTCTCCAGGAGGTCACTGACGCAACCTCAACTTCTTGGTTTGTCATCCCAACAGTCAACTCTCTCTCCACCTCGTTTCCAACAAGCATCTAATTAGCTGAGTGGCTGTTTTCGTCTCCCTGGTGGTAATTATTGTTCTAAAGGGCCCATCAACGGCGTAGTGTGGTGCATCAGTCTGGCTAGCCCGGGCTAATGGCCACAGCTACCTAATGACACCATTAGTTCTAATGATAGCGTTAACGGGTAGCCTCTAAACAGGAGTAATCGCCGGGGCTGCGTGCTTGAAAAAGCTCACAGAGGGATGTAGAGAGGCAGAAAGGAGCAGAGGAAGGAAGTGCTCGAGAGGTGAGTAGTCGAAGGGACAATTTTGTCGAGGGTTAAAGTCGAAAGCAGCGAGTTAGACGAATGTTGTTTGATTGTCGCGCCCCATCTAGAATGCTTTTGTAACATCTGTACTCCTCTCTTATCGCCCTGTTCAGGTCATGTTCGGCTCACGTACTTCTGCAGCTGGAGCGACGTGGAGGACTCCTGTGACAAAGATGCCATCGCCAACATGTACTGCGCACCAGGTGAGAGTTGTGCACAAACACGGTCCGAGCCTTTATAGTCCTTGCTAGTATGGAGGTGTGTGTAAGATTAACTCACACTCTGAGGTGCGGTACCGGTCCAAGTATTCACAAATTTGCACAATCAGTAGATTTACTTTACTAAAACTTCAATTATACTGCGATTAAGGCAGTAAACTGACTTTGAAACGCTGTAATGCGATTCAAACCGGCACAAATCAAAGTAAGCTGAGCTCTGAGTAACAGACTTAGATTACATGCTTGGAAATCAATTTATTCAAGTACGATAACGTCTTAATCAGACTCTTTTGAGTGAATCTGTGCATATAAGCGGCTTAACTGCATTTTGCCTTTATCATAGTAAGGAGAAACTATTGGACTATTGAATGCTTGTGAGTGACTAGACAGAGATCTGAACGCAAACTTTATTCCATTCTTTAAGAAAGTATCACTTTTACTGCGCAGAACTGAGGACTGCCTCTTTTTACAACATTTTATCCGATAATATATAGGATAAAGGGTTTTTACCCTCGCAGTAGCACACCTAAAGAGCTGGTCGTGGTTGTAGTTCCCTAGTTGTCCTGTAGAGGGTACACCCGTGCCACTGTGAGACAGTGTAGCCGTGACCCTGTGTGTTGCCCCCAGCAGGCTTGTGGCAGCTCTGGCATGCTGTTTAAAAGCTGCCTAAAACAAACTGCTGCTAGACTACAGCACCAAGGCCCTACTTAGCACTTCACTGTGTGTATGTGTGTATGTGTGTATGTGTGTGTGTGTGTGTGTGTGTGTGTGTGTGTGTGTGTGTGTGTGTGATACAGAGAGCACAGAGATACTCATTTATTTTATTTTGCATTTGTTGTTTTTTTTTAAATCCAATTTCTTCCTCATTCCTTTCTAATTCACATTCACACACAGAGGCTTGCATATTCATCAGCAATGTATTATAATTGTATCTGTGCCGTAGATGCAAAACTAGAATTGTAGAGAATCCAGAAAATATTCTGAGGTGGACACGATGACCCACACACCCGTTCACTCTCCCACGCACTTATATTAAAGTATTCTCTCATATTCATCCTCTCTCTCAAGCTCGGAGGTCACTTTAGATTTAAATCCTCCTTGTACCCATAATGTATGCTACTGTTGTAATAACTCTGAAAGCAACAAATACTCTTTATAATATCCAAAGTGTGTATTTTTTTTTATATTCCCCCTTGCGACAATGTGTTTTAAAAGCCTGCTAATGGAAATAGAAGCACATAGAGGCATATGTTCACAGCCCTGCAGTAAAATGACCCTAAAGACACAGCAAGCGCCGCGCAACACAAGGAGCCGGGGAGCATAATGGAGCTTAAAATGTAAACGCTAAGCCGAGACAAATCTGACACTCAAGTCCACCGTGTTCAGTGCGAACGTGTCATTGTTACAGACGGGGGAGTGAGAGTGAGGACAAGCAAACTGTTCCAGTCCTCATATAACATATTTTACAAATGGCAGAATTATGCAAAACAACTTTTAATGATTAAACGCAATTATTTAATATTCTATTGATTGTTTTGTGACTTCTTCTCCTTTTCTGTTCACATTTGAAATAGAATTGGTATAAGAAACTATTCGTCATAATAAAAGGGCTAAATGTTGGCCTGAAGTGCACCTGGACCTCGACCCAGGTGCGGCTCGTTCATGTTGATTAACTCTCCCGCCTGTGCGCACTGGTGTAATACACGTTACCAACCAATAGGTGGTATCTTGTGCTATTATTGAACAGAAACACTTCTTATTAGACTCATCTGCCAGAAACTTTCTCTCTTTTCTCTTTCGTTAGACCACAAAAGGATGGGCTTTGCTCACTCGCGTGTAAAACCTACAGATCCATACATTGTGCTCAAGCGAACGCACACACCCGCTCGCTCACACACGCACACACACAGAGGTTAGCGAGCGTGTGTCTCTCCTGCCCTTGTTATGTATTGCTGTTTATCCAGACGGGGTCAGCTCCAGCGATGGCTTCATTCCTGATGACAGATTTATGACTGTTTGCCAGAAACCTAGCAGGGGGCCTGCTGTGATCCTGTGTGTGTGTGTGTGTGTGTGTGTGTGTAAGGAGAGAAACATGTTTTTAAACCACATTCACGCCTGAAAAACACGGGAGTGGACTTGGAAAAACACAGTGTATTGATTTGTTTAATTTGCACTACTGCTTATTTACTTTCTCACCGTGTCGCCAGCATTGATGAACGCTCGGCTTGTGCGTTTTTTTTTTTTATATATTAAAAAAAATAGCGGTTGAGTGACAAGTAGAGCAGGGATTGTTCATTGTTCTCTTGAGGGGGAAGCAAAGGCAACACTGATTGCCCTCAAAGTGCAAGAAAAGGGAAACTCTGAATTCTTCCCTTGTGAGTTTACAAGTCTGGAACCGAGGACCTCGTTATGATGCTCTTCTTTTTTTTGTTTGTTTGTTTTGGTGAGTTTTTTTCTCCACTTACCTGTTCTTCCAGTCGACAGCTGCGTGATAAAATGGAAGATAACACGCCAGTTCCCCATTTTATGCAGAACATCTCCTCATTGTTGTGTCAAGGAACAAATCCTGCCGTGACTTAACTCAGTTTTTAAACGAACAACCGTTACAAAGTTGTCACTTATTGGTTCTTGTTTTGGTTTTATTTTGTGAAGAATTTCCATCACGCTATCTGTGTCCTGCTCCAACTTAGAAGAAACACAATCGGCAGTCTTGGAACATCGAATACTGATCCCTCCTTACTTCCTACCTGCATTAACGTGACTTCCTCTTTCAACAATGACCGTCGGTTAGAGATTAGGGAAGTCGGTCGAAGAGGAGAAGAGAGAAAGTTCCTTATGGTCCCCAAGAGAGAGGAGATGTAGTGTGATTAAGATACAATGCAGGAGGGAACTGCACTGTTGAGGGAAAAGGAAGAAGAGGAGGTCAGGAGGTTGAAACTGTATTGTTGTGCTGCTGTGTCTCACCTCAGCAGCGTCTCTTGTTTTCCCACATTTCTCACAAGTCGACTGAATGCCTCTCCTTGTCAAGACACAAATGCAAATGTCCCAGTCAAGTTTCATCCTTATTCCATGCGTTCTCATGCACATATGTGTTTTGAGTGACCCATGGCCTGTGGATGCAGCTAATTCCCGCATTCCCATCCTCTTTCTCCCTTTCTCCCCGTCTCCCTTCCTCCCTGCCTCGCTCTGACAGAGCGGTAAGTGTAGCCAGCTCCACTGTACTCTCCCTGCAGCTCCTTAGACATTAATCCATTGTGATGACAATCGACCTTGCTCTGAGACGCGTGTATGTGTGTGTGTGTCTGTGTGTGTGTCCATGTATCTCCCCTCCAGCTCATAACTGCGCAGGTATCACTAGTCCGTTCAATGACGATCTCCTCTCCTTGGCTGTCAAAACAGTGGTCCTGGGGAGCCCTGAAGACTGGTTGCTCAGTTGGCTGTGTGTGTGCGGGAGTGTGTGTGTGGTTTGCGTGTGTGTGCAAATGTGCAAGCAGTATCATACCCCTCTCTAACCTTGGTTGCAAGAGAGCTGCACGGGCCCCCGGAGTTCCCAGCAGCCTCCAGGAGAAGAGGGGGTCTTTGTCTCTCGCGCTCCCCCAGCTGAGGAGCCCGGTCTCTGGGCACACGGAGACGTGACCCTGGGTCCCCGGCCCTGTGGGTGACCAGGCCCCCCTCTGGAGACAGCAGAGCCCAGACAAGCTGAATCGCACAAGAGGCCATCTGGTACCCAGTGGAGCTAACATGCACATATGCAAGCAGACACACATGTGACTGGAGAAAATGAGCATGAGCCTTGTATTCTACATCTACACACACACACACACACACACACACACACACACACACACACACACACACACACACACACACACACACACACACACACACACACACACACACACACACACACACACACACACAGTCCCAGGGGCCTTCCAGCTGGACTTCAGACTGGTTGTACATCTGAGCGCTGCCAGTGGCTTGACACTGGATGGACAGCTTGAACACTTGTTAGTGAACATTATTTTCATGAATCATTCACCTAGAGAGGATTTGTACTTTCCACACTCAAACTTTTGTATTTATTAAGCACCTTTAAATTAAACAAAACCAAAACAATTATCTGGTAATTCTGTGATCTCAATCATTTTTTATGTTAAAGGGGAAGAATAAAATAACATTTTATAGCATTTTTCCTAAAGCGGCTTATATTTCTTGGTGTGTGTGTGTGTGTGTTCTGTCTGTGTGAATGAGTGTGTGTGTGTGTGTGTTTGAGGTCAGGTCATGCAGATGGTGTGAAGTTGCAGCACAGACGGTTTCCTCAATTTAACTGCTTTTTTATTATGCAAATCACCCTTTTATGAGACACACACTTGCATGTATGAGTGTGTGTGTGTCTTTGTGCGCGTGGGGCGTGCGCGCGTGTGTGTGTGACTTTGTCCAGGTTTTTTGCGCTCGTTCTTAATTGTTTATCAGTGGAATGAAATATTAGGTAATTGGAGGTGTCAGTGTTTGAAACGACAGGACGGAGTCACGATTCCAACACTTCCTTCTCCTAAAGAGGATTTGTAGATACATACACACACAAGTTTTCCAATTTTCATAAGTGGATTTTGGCAGAATTCTTCTCCCGCACGTGACCGATCTCCTTCCCCTCCTGGCTAGATGATGAGTTCTTCTTCTTCTCTTTGTTCCAGAGGTGGGAGGAATAAGTGAGGAGTCAGCCGCTTGTGATTGGTGGAGTTTGGGTGCCATCCTGTTTGAGCTCCTGACCGGCACGGTGAGTCAAAAAAAGTAGAAACTAAATGTTGTCTTTGGTGTGAAGGTGTTGTGGGATGTCTGTGGGTTTTCTTGGCTTTCCACTCTCACACACTCTTTTTATAGTTGTGCCAGGTTTGATGCGATTCTGTTTGTGTCTGTGTCGGCGCAGTTTGTTGTTGTGAGTGTGTGCGTGTGTGCGTGTGTGTGCGTGTGTGTGTGTTTGAGGTGCGTCTTGGCTGCTGCCTCCTACTCTGGGTTCTCGGGGAGTGCCAGGGGTGTCGATGTGACTTTCTCCCCCCAGCCTGAGCTCCATCTGCTGGGCCAGGGGGTCAGCTCTCCCCGGGCCCTGTTTCCTGGCTCCTGGAGCAGCAGTGGGCTTGGAGGATCCCGACCTCGGATCGGAACGGAAGGTGATGACCGGGTCGCCTCTCAAGATGCTTCAACTCTGCTGTGACCACGTCCAGGAGCCGGGGCTGGTGGAGAGGACCCCGGTCTTTCAACAGGCTTGGGGGGAGTGTCTCCATCCTTTTGTTGTTGGGAGAGAATGGATTCACACACAAGCAAACTCTTTCCCATCCTAATTATACCGTCCTGCTGTCTTGAAGGGCAAACACACACACACACACAGTATTGTCCACAAAGACACAGTGCAGGTGCAGAGCATCTCCTCAATGTTTCATTGTCTATTAAATTTGAATAAATTGTAACTGATGCCAGTGGGCATATTTCCATATCAGCCAGCAGCGGTTTCCTTCAATTGCCCAAACATCAGTCCGGTTCTTGTGCACATACGACCGTGTTGAACACTCACCTGGAAAAAAACTCACTCGGTCCCACAGATGTCTCCTTTGATGATTATGTCTGGGTACAGCGCTGGCAGGGATACACACACCCAGCACACGTAGGGCCTCCTGATCCTTGCAGGATAAGATCTTGCCTGGAGCTGTCTTGACTGCGGCTAGGAAGGCAGCCAGATCAAACCCCAGCACGTATCAGAGAGAGAGAGAGAGAGAGAGAGAGAGAGAGAGAGAGAGGGGGGGGGAGAGAGTGAGAGCGAGAGGCAACCGACCAAATGATGGAAAAACACACGCAGGGTCCCTCTGAGCAAACACACCAATAGTTTACTCCATTCACATGTTAATCACCCTTCTGCAGTAGTAATTTACATTTGTCATACCGTTATTACTGTCAGTAGTTTCTGCCATTGCTCTCATTTGATGAATTTGAACTCTTATGTACGTGGGATAATTTCTTGATCACCGACTTGACGGTTTATCACCATTCCTTGATCTCTTGTCGGCCTAACCTGGATAACCGTCCTTTGTTGTCACTGTCGCTGAAATGTGTAAACGTTCTCTGCATGAAAGGAGGAACAACACGTCAGTTAAACACGTTTGTTTCCCAGTAGTTTCCCAGCAGCTCGGAGAAAGAGTAACAGTGATGAAATCACGCTGTTATGCTTGGTGTGTGATCAGTGTTGTTTCAGGTGCTCGTCACCCTCCTGGTCTCCTCCTCTGTTTGTGCAGCCCCCGGTGCGCTCTTCTCGCCGCCCGTGTACACGAGGCACCACAGGCGTCTCCCTGCATCTGTCCCCCCCCCGCCTGCTATCCAGTCTGTCAGGTCGTCTTTTGTTATTCACCGATAGGAATCTGTCTCTCCTCTCCTCTTCCCACCCCTCCTTTCCCCCCTGCTCCACAGTCTCTGCTCCGGTGCCATCCAGCAGGTATCAGTCGCCACACGGCTCTCAACGTCCCCGAGTGCGTGTCGGAGGAGGCCAGGTCTCTGTTGGAGCAGGTGAGCATCTAGTCGTCTCGTAGAATTTCATCATTTCCTCATTTTACGATTTAACTAACTTTTGATCTCACTAATTGATAGCAGAATAAACAATGCATTCTTTTATTGCTTCAGTATGGTTTGGACCTTTTTAAAAAATTCCCCTAAAATGCCTAATTGCAAAAATATGACCTATTTCCTGTATAAACACACGCTTTGACCCTAACCCTTGTAGTATATTTGTCTTTGTGACTGCTTGGACCTTTTTGTCTCCCCACACATGCAGCTCCTGCAGTATAACGCCGTGGAGAGACTGGGGGCGGGCGTTGCCGGAGTGGAAGACATCAAGTCCCACCCTTTTTTCGCCAGAGTGGACTGGCCTAAGTAGACGACGTACTTACACCGCGGCGGGGGAAACCGACTGTTCCTAAATTCACTTTTTTCCCCCGCCCCTTAAGCGGACAGCAGATATGAGCACACTGGCGCGCAACTGATTATGCATCACTCATCTGCTATTATTGCGTTTGCGGCCTCCTGGTCACGACACAACACAACACGTCTCATTTGGACTATGCCAAGCAGCAGTGTTACTTTATCCTCTTTTACTTCTTCTTTTTTTAGGGAAGACTCGACAACGCGCGCGGTGCAATAATTTATACAGAAAGTTTGCGTGTTGAGCTATGATCCACTACAGGCGTGTTGCTTTTGACGCAGCAAGACACAACCTGAGATACTCGGACTTAAGTTGCATTTTCTTAATTCCTTCTACGTGCAATACACTCACCACTAACGCTCGCATCGCATCATTCCTCACAGGTCGGCTCGCGGTGCTGCCAACCGAAAACCCTTTGAGATTAAACTGATTGAACCGAGGGGGAAGCGGAGTGTTCATTTGATTCTGTCTGGGGTTTCGTTTGCTCCGACGGAGAAACAGATACAGCATCATCTCATTTATAACGACCACGTGAAACTGTTCTGTTCTCAACCACCAACCCCCTCCACCCTTTTTTTTTTTTTTTGATTGGACACTATGCAGAGTGAATGAACAAACTGTTTGTGTTGTGTTTGGTCATGTGACGTGATTGAGGCTTGGAATGGGAATGGAGCCAGTTGAACAGAAATGGTGTAGCGGAGTTGTGTGTGTGTGTGTGTGATAGTGCTGTTTAGAGAGACTAGCAAGGGGTTGAACCGAATCTTTACAAAACCAGCCCTTTTTTTTCCGGATTATTTTTTGGGAATATCAGATGTGTTTTTATCAACACTGCTTTCTGTGCATGTTAAGTGACTTATGTAATATATTTAATACCACCGGGGGGAAAGAATCGAGCAAATAATAAATAATTGATGTCCTGTAAAATAATACCTGCAACAGGAACGCGAGCCCCCACGCCTGTTCCCAACTGCCAATCGTTTTATCGCCTCATGAATCAAAATCTTTGTGTTTGGTCTCATTGTGTAACACGTTTTGTTAGGACAGGCACAGTTTGTAACGCATTTGTTTGAATTATTTGCTAAACATTCCCACGGATACACGCACGCCCTCTATCGCCTCATTTCCTATATTTAATCGAACAGAACCCCAGAGTTGTGGGAGGGTTTATTTAAATATAATTTTTTTTCCTCACATTATATACACATAATCACTCCACTGTAGAGGCTTCATTCAGCTGTACTCCACTGCACTATAGTAAAATACACTGACAGATAAATTACAAGAGGTGTAGCCCAGCGAATAACCCTCTCTCCTCCTCTGACACACACACACACACACACACTGGGATCAGTCTTTTTTTCCCCTGGTTTCTATTGGATGCTCACTGTCATCCGTGTGGTGTATCTCTATATTGGTCCGTCGGAGCACTTTGGAAAACAATAAAACGTGACTGGACGAGGACACGCAGCGATGCCTCTGAAGTGTGGGTACTGGTAGATAGAGAGAGAGTGTGTGTGTGTGTGTGTGTGTGTGTGTGTGTGTGTGTGTGTGTGTGTGTGTGTGTGTGTGTGTGTGTGTGTGTGTGTGTGTGTGTGTGTGTGTGTGTGTGTGTGTGTGTGTGTGTGTGTGTGTGTGTGTGTGTGTGTGTGTGTGTCCACATGTGTTTTAAGGCTACAGTCTGTCTGACCAGGATTGATGAAGAAAGCAAATTACTGTCACCAATGGAAATTTATTGTAAAATTTAATAATAATTGTTTAGTCAAATTTGACATCTGAAATAAAAAAAAATAGAAATCTGTTTTGCTGAATTTCTTTATTTGTTTGTGTAATATTTAGCAAGAAGCAGTAAGAGGTCAAAGACAGCAGAGTCTTTATTATTATAGAAAAAACAAAAAGAATACCATTTTTAACAGGAGATAAAAAGGAGGTAGGAAATCACACACACTCACACACACAATTACCTCATACACGTCGACAGGTGCAGGTCAGGGGAGCTGTTAGCAGCGTTCCCCTGTGTGGGCCTCGTTGCCACAGGGTCAAGAGTCTGGGCTGATTATGACTCGCCATAAGACTCTTCTCTCATTACACACACACTCGGGGCAAAGGTTCGCTTCAGCCCGTAGAAGAAAACCTGTCAATCTTACCCGGTGTGAGATGTGAGATGTTCTTTTAATGCCTTCACAAATAGCCTCAGAATCATTCCCGACTCGTTCCGCTCAGACACAAAGGATTTCTCCTCGAGCTGCTGAAGTCGTGTAGTTTTGTAAAACCATTAGCGATCTATTTGAATCCCACACTGTCCGATAACAAATAAAGAATATAAAACCAGAATCGTGTGTGAAGTGGTTCACTATCAGAATCGGGCTATCCAAAGTTGCGTGTGCTTCCTCGTGTTTGCGAGTGAACAAAAGCCCACAGAGGCAGCAGAGAGGCAAGATGAAGAGGACGTGCCAAGGACTCCCATGATGCAACACAGGGCCTCTCATCCTGAGCCCCCCAAAAGTGTCACCCGGGCCCGCAGGCTGAATTGACCCTCTGATCCCCCCCTGCTACCCCCTTTCTCTCCCTCCCTTCCTCTTCCTCTCCCTCTCTCTCTCCTCACACACACCTCCCCTCAGCCCCTCGCGCCCGTCTCTTCAACGCACGGGCACCCACCAGCCAAATGGCGTGCCCTCTGCTTCATATTGCTGGTGGTCAAGTTTTGTTTTTTGTCTTTGCCGGTTTGACTTTCACTCACAAAGCCCAGGAGGACCCCTATAGCCCAGGGAAGAGACACACACACACACGCACACACTGTAGCTGAAGAGTTCTGCTCTAAGACCTCAGGCGTCTTCTCCAGCCTCTGTCAGAGCCATGATGTCATTATGAAGAGACACATTGCCTCTTCATTACCCTTTCACCCCACACGCACACACGCGCATGCATAATATATGGTCGGCGGTTAATACGGTACAGGTGAACAGCACTGTAAAAATGCTAAACATGTTAAAGGCTTCACAAGGGCATTTTCTCAAATTATATACCATTAATTAAATTAAATTACTGAATTACTGAATGTTGATATCTCCCTTTACTCCTAAAGACAATATCCATAAACCTACATTTATGCTTCACTTTAATGTTGTGATGTTGTTACTTACGTATATATAGTATGTGGATACCGTAGGTCAGTGAGGTCAAGTGAACCAGGCTAAAAGTTGTATACGTTGTTTACAAAAAGACATTTATTTTATTGTATGTAAACTAAAATAATATTAGTTGTGACCAATAGAGGAAACTAATGGATGATGGCCAGAGAGAGAGTAGACAAAATGGCTGATAACCTTGGGAGGTGGCTGAATGCACTTCAAGTCAAATTACCCAAGGTGTCTTGCGGCACAAAATGTCCTCCAGTTACCTCGACTTGAAGTGTCAGTTATATTCCTGCTCTGAGCACTGTGTGTGTGTGTGTGTGTGTGTGTTCTACATCACCTTCATTGGCTCTCTTTATATAATCGCGTCTCTGTGCGTGAGTCACAATGCGGGAGGCTCAGACGGTAAAGGAGTCCGGACTGGTGTCTAAAGACGTGTCACTGGTGGTCACCCTGCCACCCCCCTCGCCCCCCCTCAGCCCCCAAAAAAACACCCCCCCACCCTCCAGACCTGAGATGTCTCCTTTCGTTTGCGTCGCGGTGCCATTCTGATGTATGTGGAAGGGCGGCAGGCCCGGGCCCAGGCACGCCGTTAGCGGCTCACTAACATAGCATTAGCTCGGCGGTCATCTCAACGGGCCCGTGCTGTCTAAACGGCTTCCTTACGCTCGGCCACACACACCTTCTGTGGCTCCACGCCGCTTGTCAGCCACAGACCCTCTCTGTCATGAGACCACCACCACATTCCTGACACCCCCCTTGCCCCCCCCTCCCCCAGACTGCATCTTCTCCCTGGCCTCCTCTTTCCTTTATCCTCCTTTCCTCTTCCTCTCTCTCACCCTCTCCATCCATAGTAGCCGGAAGAGCCGCTGAAGGGGCCTCCTCTAAATGACACACACACACACGGATACACACACACGCACACATCCTATCATTGCTGCACAGAGCTCAGGGCCCCATTAAGAAATGGCAGAGAAGGAAAACAGAGAAATGGAGAGAGACATAGAGGGAGCGAGAGAGTGCCATCAGATCACTTTCTCCTCTTCTTGTGATTGGGGTTGTGGGGTTGCCGCGGGCGACCTGGAGGGGAATGTGATGCCTGTTCAGAGGAACTTCCTGGGAATGCAGCTTGAATGCCGCGCTGGGAGCCAGAATCTAGCCACTAATCTGTCTGTTCCTCGGAGGGGCAAGTCTTCCTGGCACTGAGACTCATTCTGTTGTGACACACACACATACACACACATCTAAGTTACAGCCAGACGACATATCGCTCTCCCTCCAGGGGAGACAGAAAAAAAGGAAAGGAGGAGGTTTAAAGAGGGAAACGCTGGTTAAAAGGGGCGACAGATTCAAACAGAAGATGACACAAATCACAAATCTAACGGCATAAAAAGTTGAGGGGAAGGAGGGACCAGGTGGTAACATGTCTTTGATATGCCGGCTAAGGGAGACACGCGTCGGGGACGGGAAGAAGCTGTAGGACTAAAGTGATGAGTGACAGGTGAAAGAGGCAGAAATCAGAGCCAGGTCTGAACGGAGGTGAGCGGAGGGCACAGAGTGAGCCGGACCTCATGATTGGTAATGAAGGCAATGTGTGTGTGTGTATGTAAGATGGGGGAGAGATCAACATCTGAGAGCGAGGGGTGAAGTGTGGAGTTAGTGGCGGGGGGGCGAGGTTCGGGGTTCTTGTGGGAGCGTAGAGGATCCTTGGAGTCCTGGCACCTTATGGCATGGCCTGCAGTCAAACAGATGCTGCAGGCCTCGCCAGCCTTGAGCAGGGCACAGGCGAGAGCATTTAGAAGCAAGAGAGGGACGTGCCCTGTCTTACCGAGCAGTGTGTGTGTCTGTGTGTGTATGTACCTGTCAGAACCCCTCAAAGAAAAAAGGAGCATGAGCTGTTTACTTAAGTTATGCTAATGCTCGTCATTTGTCTTCACCGGTGTTTACAGACCATGAAGCCCCGAGCAGCTGTAGTGTCCTTCCACTAGTAATTGGCCCTAATCAATAATTTTTATGTGATTGAATCGTGTTCTGCTTTGTTGCAAAACAGGATGGCTCTTAGTTACAAAGCCACAGGAAAAACATCAACAAATTCATTCAAAGTATCTTAGCTGCTCTCAGAATAACAATTATGGATTGATGGGCAAAGCTACTTTCATGGAGCATTTTCAATAGTAGAAAGCCGTTGTTCCTGTTAAAACAGTTGTGCTAGGCTACCTGTACATTGCCTGTACAGCAACAAAGAATAATAATAATAAGAAAAAAGCAGCATCTAGCGTGCTAAATGCCTGTCATGGGAGTTGATAATGGACAACCTGGAGGGTGAATGTTGGAAATTTCACAATTATCAGATTATTTACATCCAAACTAGGTCACTGACATTGTTTTTCTTTTGTGTAAATCACAGTATTTTTTGGTTATTTGCAACTTCTGAGCTTTTAGCTAGCTTGCGTGTCATCGCCTCAGAATGACTCTGGGAAAATAGTAGCGTAACTTTTATCTTTCTACTTGGTGTTTCAAATGTTTGCAACTTACGCAAAACAATGTCAGTGTCTTAGGTTGGACTTAAATGAACTGGAAACTTGATAACATGGCCTACCTATTGCTTATTAATTCATCATTTGGACGGAAATACCTGCTAGCCGTTTGCCAATGTTGCTTTTCATTGCATACGTCGACACTTGCATCGCAGTATGGACAGATAATCATAGTATTGAGTATACATAAACGCAGTGACATAGCACATTTTTGGCTAATTCTGTGCTGACACCTAATTATCAGCTGTTGCCACAGTTGAGGAAGGTAGAGGAGTTGGAAACAAGTCATCCTCTATATCTGAACTTGAGAATGGGAGAATTGGCGCCTCTGGTTCGCCAAACTGACTCTGGTGGGTGGAAGCGCAGAAGTAAGTGGAAGGAGAGCAGAGCCAATTCTCTACTCTGTCTATTCTCTCTCCTCCATCTCTATTTTTTTCAAGTGTAAGTGATAATATCCTCCCTTTTTCTACCTCTTACCAGCTTGAGTGTTTTGCTAAGGCGGTGTGTGTTCGCGGGTGCGCATGTGTATGCCTACGTCTGTGTGTGTGCGTGCGTGTGTGTGCGTCTCACATTAGCCTTTTTCCATTAAAGCAATTTCACCGCCCATTGTATTCCTGAAGAGGACCTGGGAAGTCACTAATGGTGCCTTGCGTCCACACTTGCGCGCTCGCACACACACTGCCGCACGCGCACGCGGCAGAACATCTCTCAGCGCGCGCTATCATCACCTGTCACCTGATTGCTGTAAAACACACACATTAGCATAGAATGAGACACATTATCACTCCTGATTATGGGACGCTAAGAGGTTTCACGGGGGAAAAAAAGACCTCGCACCTTTCCTCCACAATGCCTGCTGCTAGTGAGATAAATGCATGTTGTCCAACATCTCTGATGATACCGAAACAGCCTGAAGACTCCGCTGATGGATTTAATGGCCTCTTGTTGTCCATGTTTGTAACTGCTCAGATTTGTCTGTCAATACTAATTTTTTCAAATTTAGGCAGTGTTGTGATCCTCCCGCCCCCATAAAAACATGTACTTTGTGTGTTTTCTGGGCGCTGCTTTGAAAGCGCTGTGGAAATTACCTTTGAGTTGAATTGGCGGCGATTTCAATGGCTTATTACTTATTTTAGTGGGATCAAATCTAAGCAGGGACGGAACAGAGCAAGACAGACACTTACACAAACACATGGCGGGTTTTCAGTGAGAGGTGACGACGTGAGGTCAGCAGGTGGCCTCCTCTTCCCTCGTCTTAATGAGTACAGGAAGTGTCAGCCGTGTACAGCGGAGGCAGAGGACACTTGTTTAGGTCAGAGGTCATCCTGGTCTGTGCTTTTGCCCTGTTTTCTTTAGTCCCCGGTTACCCCCCGCCCCCCGACAGGGTCTCGTCCCCTCGGAAACCCACCCTCATTTTCACATGCGGAGGAGGAACCGGAGGAAGGAGGGAAGACGCTGTCATTCATGGTGGTTTCAACTATTATTTTTGTGCCTTTCCGGTAATTTTCATGAGCAGATTTTGGAGAAATGGAGGTTGTGTGTGTGTGTCTGGATCCTCATATAGCTCAGCTGGGTCAGGAGGTGACGGGCGGAAGACAGAGATTGAAACATCCTCCTCTTCATTGTAAAGGTTCGAGTTTGACAAAAGCTTTAGTTTCTGCTTAGGAACTGAACTTTATGCAGTGAAATTAACAAAATGATAAATAAACTCCCAGTAGTGAAAATGAAGTCGCAGGTTTTGACATTTTGAATTAAACCCGAGTGATTAAAAAGGAGACGTGGCGCTGCAGTAAGATAGAGAGAGACATATCATTTAAGTGAGTAATTTCAGGATTTCTTTGGCGCTAAGTGGCTTCGTATGCCCACCTGTCACCCAGCACACAAACGCACACACACACTCACAGAGAGAGAGAGAGAGAGAGAGAGAGAGAGAGAGAGAGAGAGAGAGAGAGAGAGAGTGGTCTGTGATAATGACATAATTGTCCCAGAGCACACAGCCATGCAAATAGGGAAGATGGCTTGTGTTGCCATCCGTAGGTCTGTGCCATCTATTTCCATTATTCTAATGCACTGCTACTGATGACCCGCTCTCACACTATTAACACAGAGAGAGGGAGAGAGAGAGAGAGAGAGAGAGAGAGAGAGAGAGAGAGAGAAAAGAGAGAGAGAGAGAGAAAAGAGAGAGAGAATGTATGTTTGAGGAAAGTATATCTCTCTAATCTTTCCACCCTGATCTTCTGGCCTTTAAAACACAGAGTAGCGGCTGTAATGGTTCATCGCTTGGTAACTTTTCCTCTCATTTCTTCTTCCCTCCCTGGAGGTTTCGTTGGAGGTAAATCTGCACTGAATATTCCTCACATTTCTCTCCACATTAATATGTTCCATTCTTTCATCTATCTGTATCCTTTCTATGTTTCCTTGCATCCCCCTCGCTCTCTCTCTTTCTGTGACTGACTGTGTGTGTGTGTGATCTTGGGAGAATGGGCTGTTGATTCTGGTTGGCTCCTTGGCTCCCCGTCTCATGGTCTTGGCCCAGGTCTGATCCCTGTGATTGGATCGGGGGGCTTTTGTGGTGGCTGATGGGACAGATTTAAGCCAAGTGGCACACACTGAGCACGCTCCATGGCGGGCAGATGGACGGGAAGTGAAAGAGCTGTGATTTCTCATTGTGTCCCACCATCTTTTGGGGTGTGTGTGATACCCCCAGAGCACATCTTCCATCCAAGAGCTCTATTCTCCAATCAGTGGGCGCCGCTTCCTGGGTCCAAAGACACGCCTCTCCAAGATTTCATCTCTGTATCAGACCACAACTGGGTTGTAAGCAGCTTAGAGAAGAATAATTCAGGGCAAGATATAGTGGCTCATTCTTTGTTAAAGGCTTTCTCAAAGCTGTGCATAACAGAGACTATTTTCACATCATTGTAACAGAGTAACTTCATTCCAAATACGTCAAACCCACACACATTACGGAAAGCCGAAAGCATTTGCTGCTGTGCTTATCGCTGAACAAATATGTGTTTTATTTGGAAAACGGCACGCAGCGGAATCTAATTTTAAAATATAGTGTTGTTATTTAAATGAATTCACTGGATCACTGCACCTGCAGTTGTGTCCAGCTGTTGACAATCAGCTCGTAACCTCCAGAGATTTGGGAAGTAAACAGATGCCCGAAATGTCTGTTTAAACGTTATCTAAAACCGATTAAAAAGGTATAAAGGGGTTAAATGAATGATGTGGTAAAAGTTCACAGAGATCATATTTTACTGTTTTACTTTTAGAGCCCACCCAGCTTAACCCCCCGTGGGATTTACACCACAAGCGCTTGTACCAATTATGTAACCCACTGCTTTTCACCTACCACCCCCTCCCAAAACTACTACTCTTAATGGTCAATCACAGTGCTCCATCCTGGACATTAACGAAGGAGCTTTGCTGTTTTATTTTGAAAGGGGAAAATCACGTG